>NC_053444.1:68732403-69060810 GCF_007990345.1 Gossypium hirsutum
ACAATATCAAATCTTGACATAATCCACGTTTAAAGACTAAAATGGATCTGGTTGCCAAGTTCAAGGACCCAAATAGACCAAAAAAATTACAAATACCAAAGTAAACCTAGTTGCCAAGTTCAGGGACAATAGTTATATTATCCCATTTTAACTTGATATACTTTATCATTTATTTAATCATATCATTAATACAAACACATGTTTAAATTTCAATTACATGTTCTAAATATGTTTTATGTCAATATCAAGCTAGCATTTCACACCTAAGATGACAGGTAGAATGATGGAAGGATCTAGTTGAGACGATACTGATATTTTGAGGATTCAATTAGAATGTTTAAAATTTTGAGATCAGTTTAAAACATATGACATCATTTAAAGACTCTGATGAAATTAACCCATTTCGTTTCGTAGTTTTATATTGATAAACAAATACGTATGGAGGGTCATTGGGGCTCTTTGTGCACAAAAAGAAGCCCACATGGCAAAGCTAGACCAAGGTTGGATAACGAAAACAAAAAATTTAAGGATGGGTGTTAAAATTTTAAATCAAATTAAAATTAAGATATGGGTAGAGGTATTTATGGGTCGAGTTTAAGTATAATATTAGTAAATTTTATATTTGTTCAAGCCTTGTTTGGTCCGACCCAAAATACATTTTTAAATTTTTGCTCAAATTTGTTCATACTAACTCTTATATATTTTTATTTTTGAAGAGTCTCATTACAAGTTCTAATTATATCTACTCCTTTTGACACAATGCCTAAAACTAAGCATAACCCCTCCCCAATTCATAAATAAGAAGATAATATGCTTCAGCGTATTCAAACTCACGTTCTCCTGCATTTGCAACAATGCCCATACTAATCAAGCTAAGACTCAATCAACTTATTTATTAAAAATTGTATATAATTATCTTAAATTTTTTATATTTACATTATAGTAATATATAATATTACTATAGATGTAATTTTTAAATGTTAAAAATTACATAATATATAAAAATAACATAATATAAAATATTATAAATTTTAAAAATGACCGAACCAAATTAGATTCGGGCTTTGAATGAGTCCGACTCATATTTTAAATGGGTTTATTTTTTTTGTTTAAACTCATTTTTAATATCTAATATATATTTTTTCAATCCTTTTAAATTTTAAATAAACCTTTAAATCTGATAAATCGAATATAAAAAATAAAGTCACGCAAAAAAAAAATCTTCCGCTGTGACATCAGCTATGAAAAACTCTATCTAGCACTTATATTAAAAGGCGATATCGAAGACAGTGGAACATTCTTAATATGGCCCCGTTGGTATGATTTAATCATCCAACATTTACACATGTTGTTTGCTTATTTATGAAGAAAACCAACCCAACTAATTAATAATTTTTATCAAACATCTTTTTAGGTAATAATATAAAGATATATCTCTTTAAATACGGGCAATTTACTAAAAAAAACTTTTTTTTTAAATTATCAAAATAGACTCAGTATTTTATTATTTACCGGAATGGACATTTTTCGTCAAATCGCGTCCAAGTCAGCGCGATGTCAGGGGACGTGCCAGGAAATCGCGTCTACGTCAGCGTGCTTTGTTGAAATGGCAACAAATCGCGTCCACGAGGGGGCGATTTGTTGCCACATCAACAAAGCGCACTAACGTGGACGCGATTTCCCCCCTCCCAACGGTCCAAAAAAATATAAATACCCCCCACCCTTTTTTTTCACAAACTAATCCTCTCTCAAATTTTCTCTCAATTTTGGTGTTGAGAGGAAGCATTGCAAATAATTAAATAAGATATTTCGAAAGAATGTGGAAAGGAAGACTAAAGCATATTAACGATAAAGTTAAAAAAAATAAATTGAGAGAAATTTAAAAAAAATTAGAGTCAAAATTTTAAAGGGTGAAAAAGTTCATTCAGAATTATTCATAGTGATTTAAAAATAAGAATTACAAAATTATTAATTAATAAAAATAATGAAATAAATTTTAATTATAATGACATTAATGATTAAAAACGGACGATAAAAATTTTCTATTGGTGATGGTTAATAGCAAAAAGGAATTCTTTTTAAGGAAAAGAAAAAAGAAAAAGAAAAGCATTCAAACAATAGGTAAAAAGATCAACAAGAATGTACAAATTGAACGAACTTCCGATTATTGACCTGATCATGGCTCGGGTTGTCTAGCTTGGGTCGAAGGTCCGCCCGAAAAATAATAGGATTTGAATAAAAATATAAATTCGAAAAATGTGTTTGAATAAAAAATGAGTCTCGTTTTCTAAACGGATCGAGCCTCGGGTAAAAGTTTTTGGCTAGGGCCCGATCCAAATAAATTAATTATTTCTTAATAAAAATTATCTTGTTGTTCCTAGTGTTTTGGTGCTGTTATTTTTCTGTTGTTTTTTGTTTGTTATTTTTGCTATTGTTTTTGTTATTTGCACTGGCCAATTTACCAATAAAAAGCTTAATTTTTTTATAAATTTACCGAAATGGGTCCTGTATTTTATTATTTACCAGAATGGGCCATTTTCCGACAAATCGCGTCCACGTCAGCGTGATGTCAGGAGACGTGTCAGGAAATCGCGGCCACGTCAGCGCCCTTTGCTGACGAAGCATATATGTTTGACTAAAAAAAATATAAAAAACTCAAATTATCAAGTGAACTAAGCTCGGTATATCACTACTTAATCTATGCAACTCAGAACTCTAATCAAGTTTTTTTAATTTATAAATGTATTTTTAATATGTTGATATTAATCGAATTTGAACTAAGCTTCGAATAAAACATTTCAAAATGAACTTCTCATCTCGACTTGATTACAACCTTACCTTAATCGCATTTTTTTTTTTCAAATATATCTATGTTATGAGTTTGTTTTTCTTGACCAAACTAAGTCGCGTTGCAAAAACTCACAAACATTTGAATTTTATTTTCGTCAAACAAGTTCATTTAATAAAAAAAGTTTAATTGAGTGAATAATAATAATTGGTGGATTATAAAAAGTCAACTTGCCATGTTCGTTGAAAAATGAGCGGCAAGTGGGAACACAAAACACTGGTCAACTAAGTCAGCTCTCATTTAAAAAACAATAATAATAAGGGTAAACTACACCCATGGTCACTTTTGTTTACCTTAGGTTACGTTTTAGTCACTTATGTTTGAAATGTTACGTTTTAGTCATTTACGTTATCATGTTGTAACATTTTAGTCACTGAGCCATTAATCATCGTTAATGGTGTAACGGTAAGCTGACATGGCACGTTAAATCATCATTTCAAACAAAATTTTAGGTTAAATTATACAATTGAACCCCATATTTTTTTTTGTTTTAAGTAATTTAATTTTTTTTCTTTTATGTTCTTTAAACTTTCCTCTTTTTTTCCATTCTCTTTTGTTTCTCCCTCTGTTTTCATACCTTTCCCATTTCTTTTAACATATTAGGAAGTCGAATTGGCAATGAACAAAAAAGTAGGAAGTCGACTGTCATCATTTGCCTATAACCAAAACCCATTAACCCATACCATGCTTCTTTTTTCACTACCAATTCGACTTCCTGGTATGTTAAAAGAAATAAAGAAGGTAGAAAAATAGAGGGATAAGTAGAAGAGAATGAAAAAAAAGAAAGAAAGAAAGTTAGAAGAACATAAAAGAATTAAATTGCTCAAAATGAAAAATTATGGGGACCAATTGTATAATTTAACTTAAAGTTTTTGTTTGAAATGATGATTTAACGTGCCACGCCAGCTTACCATTACACCATTAACGACAATTAACGGCTCAGTGACTAAAATGTTACAACACGATAACGTAAGTGACTAAAATGTAACATTTCAAACATAAGTAACTGAAATGTAACCTACGGTAAACAAAAGTGACCATTGGTGTAGTTTACCCTAATAATAATAATTTAAGTACGCAAATTTTTTAAACAGAATAGAAAATATTTAATTAATTAGTTCTATTAATTACAATTTAGATAACGACTTCCAATTTATTTTATAGTTTCTTTTTTCAAAAATGTATGTGATGTGTTTCAATTTTCAACTCTTTATTACAAAATTAACATGAATTAATTAAACTAGTGCGAACTCAAGATACTGGTCAATCAAGTCAACAATTTATTTTAAAAATAATAATAAATTACTAATAATCATTAAGTTTTGCATGTGTATTTTTTATATTCTATTAAAATGGTTTTAAATTTTAATTATACTAATTAATCTATATAATTTTTCGGATATCATTTATTTAAAAAAAACTATATGACATTGAATATCAGGTTGAAAAAATATGTCGTCCGTATTTTCTTGGACTTGTAATTAAAGTCAACTATATTTGTCACCGACCCCTTTTTCTGTTAAAAAAAAGAGAGAAGTTTTAGAATTATAGCTTTTGTTATAATTATAGTATAATCATAATTAAATTGTAATTTAAACCAAAATAATTATAAAAATAAAATATCATGAAAGTCATTGTGTTAAGAGTCAATTTGTATTTTGTCTCATTTATTTAAAAAATAATTAAATTAATCTCTGTACAAAATAGATGAATTTTTTAGTAGAACGATCAGATTATTCTTTGATCAAATATGCATTGATTAATTTGCCTATTTTTAATTAAAAAAAGATCAAATACAATCTGAATCTTAATACAATAACTTCCATAATAATTTTATTACGGATAACTAATACACAAATGAAATTCAAACCTAAATTATTATTGATATTTAGATTGGTTTTATGGTCCGAATTATTATTATATATACATAATTTATTTTTGGGTAAACTACTAAAATAGTCACTTTTGTTTAGTTCATGTTACATTTTAGTCACTTATGTTTGAAATGTTACGTTTTAGTCACTTATGTTATCATGTTGTAATATTTTAGTCACTGAGCCGTTAGTTTCTGTTAACGGTGTAACAATAAGCTGATGTGGCACGTTAAATCATCATTTCAAACAAAAATTCTAGGTTAATTTATACAATCGGTCCTCATATTTTTTCGTTTGGAGCAATTTAATTTTTTTCTTTTATGTTTTTTTAACTTTCTTTCTTTTCCATTCTCTTATGTTTCTCCCTTTGTTTTCCTCATTTCTCCATTTCTTTCAACGTAGTTTTCCTAAGTTTTATTTTTTTGAACAATTTAATTTTTTCGAGTGAGGCGAGCTTGTGGACTAGTTACAAATGGAAAACATAAAAAAAACTATGTTAAAAGAAATGAACAAGGGAGGGAACTAGAGGGAGAAGCAGAAAAGAATGGAAAAAAAAGTTAAAAGAACTTAAAATAAAATTTTAAAATTGTTTAAAATAAAAAAATATAGGGATCAATTGTAGAATTTAACCTAAAATTTTTGTTTGAAATTATAATTTAACATGCCACATCAGCTTACCGTTACACTATTGTTGGCAATTAACGACTCAGTGACTAAAATGTTACAACATGATAACGTAAGTGACTAAAACGTAACATTTCAAACATAAGTGACTAATATGTAACCTAAGTCAAACAAAAGTGACTATTTTAGTAGTTTACCCTTTATTTTTAAACATATATTATTTAAATTGTTAAATAATAATCCGAACTATAAATCAATTTAAATTATGCAACATATGATGTAAGAGTTAAGACCAGATTCAGACTCATACATAGTTTGTTTGCAGTTGCCCTTTTCGGTAATTTTGCATTGCCTTCTTTCCCATTTTAACGAACCTTCTTACCAACTTTTCCTTTTGCCGACATGTCCCTCCCACAGATTTCTTTGGCAACCAACGACCACTCTCCATCTAAAACAATTTACATATGTACTCAGAATCAATTTTAATTTTTTTAAAATCAAACTAAAATAATAAAATAAAATTCATCCACTCTAATAATTTAAATTAAATTTTACTCTAAACTAAAGGGTTAATTTTTTTTAAATTTATTTTAATTGATTATTAATACGTATAAAAATTAAAATTTAATTATATTGGGACCAAGATAATATCTAAATAAAATACACTTAACAATAATGACTTTAAAATTTTAATTCATAAAATCTATTACCATTTCTTCCCATTATCTATGGGTTGATATTGAATCAAAATTAACATTGAAAACCATATTTAATATTTATTTAATATCGAAATTATATTTAAATTGATTTAATTTTGGATCCACCATTTGTATTCCAAACCGAGTGGTGTAATTTCTTTTTAATAACAAATTATTTTAAAAATCATGCGAAAACAGAAAAGTCAAGTCAATGTCAAATCTAATCGCTTATTGTACCGCGTTCACACCGTCGCTCCAACACGCGCTTCCTTAGACGCATCTCCAACCGCGTTGGCTACCATACGTATATATATAAATCCCTGCGTTCCCATCTTCAATTTCAATTCATCTTTGCGTTCATATTTCGTCAAACCAAAAATCAAACCCCATAAATTATTTCATGGAAATTGGGTCTTCCCCACTCTTTTCAGCTGAAGTTCTTGCTTATACCAACACCGGCATCATCACCGGCACCGGCGGAGGAGACGGCGACAAGTTTTATTGGTTTCAGGATATGGAAGATGGCAGGAAAAGAAACAACGAGTTTATGGATTTACATTCTTCGATTTCGTTATTCGATGATGAAATGAAGCACGAGCAACTTCAATGGTTTACTGATTCTGATCAAGGAAGAGGAGCTGTTTTTGAATCGAATTACAGTGAAACGAATGATTATTTCGATCAAATTCAAAGTCATTACACTGAAATCGATGAATTTGATGATTCACGGAAGAAACGAGCGCGAAAATCAAGTTCACCGGTATCTGTTCCGGCGACGGAGGAGTCAGGTCCATCGCAATCAGGCGGTACAGGACGGCGGTTATGGGTGAAAGACAGATCTAAAGACTGGTGGGAGAAGTGCAACCACCCGGATTTTCCCGACGAGGAATTCAAACGCGCGTTTCGAATGAGCAAATCGACGTTCGATATGATTTGTAAAGAGCTTGAATCAACGGTGATGAAAAAGAACACGACGCTCCGCGATGCGATCCCGGTTCGTCAACGCGTTGCGGTCTGCATTTGGCGTTTAGCCACAGGTGAACCGCTCCGAATGGTATCAAAACGGTTCGGTTTAGGAATTTCAACTTGCCATAAGCTAGTTTTAGAGGTTTGTGCCGCCATTAAAACTGTTTTAATGCCTAAATATGTCCAATGGCCCGATGAAAACAAATTAACCAAAACCAAATCGGAGTTCGAATCCGTCACCGGAATCCCAAACGTCGCCGGCGCGATCTACACCACTCACGTCCCGATCATCGCTCCAAAATCCAACGCCGCCGCGTATTTAAATAAGAAACAATCGGAGAAAACCCAAAAACAATCGTATTCCATCACACTCCAAGGTATCGTAGACCCAACCGGCGTTTTCACTGACGTTTCAATTGGTTGGCCTGGTTCAATGTCCAACGAACAAATCTTCGAGAAATCGGCGTTTCATCAAAGCGCCGTTAAAGGCCAAGTAAAAGGTGTTTGGGTAGTCGGAAGTAAAGGGTATCCATTAATGGATTGGGTTTTAGTCCCTTACGCTCATCAAAATCTAACTTGGACTCAACACGCATTCAATGAGAAGATCGAAGAGATTGAAAAAATGGGTAAAGAAGCATTTGCGAGACTGAAAGGAAGATGGTCGTGTTTGCAGAAAAGGGCTGAAGTTAAGCTTCAAGAATTGCCGGCTGTGCTCGGCGCTTGCTGTGTTTTGCATAATATTTGTGAGCTTCGAAATGAAGAAATGGAACCCGAGCTTAAAATTGAAGTTTCCGATGATGAAGTCGTGCCGGAGAATAATTTGAGATCCATGGTTGCCGTTCAAGCTAGGGATTATATTGCTCATAATTTGCTTCACCATGGCCTTGCCGGTACCGGTTTTCTATAGTGATTTCATTATATTATCCTTGGTTAAAAAATTTTGTATTGTTTTTAGTGTATAGCCCAATAATAATAGGTAGATAGGTAGATTTTGATTGTATTTTTTGGGGGGTATGGAATAAAAAATTTTATTCGACTTTTTAGTTAAATATTTTTTTTTGACTTTTTTAATAAATAAATTTAAATTTTGTGGATTAAAAAAATATTGGAAGAACTAATTTATTTTCAAATTATGTTACATAAAACGAACCAATTGACCACTTTCAATTTAATAGTTTATGTTTTGTTGATTGTATTGATATTTTCTTTATCATAAAAAAATCATCAAACAAGATATTCTCTTCTTCATTTGACTTGTTATGATGATTATCAATCTACATATAATTTTCCAGAATCCTTCAAATATATAGAAAAAATCAAAGTTATTTAACCATATCATGTTTGATATGTATTAGTATTCGACACTCACCCTTAAATTTGAGTAACATAAATCATAAACATTCAAGTAATCAAAGATAAAATTATATTTTTTTGTCGGGCTGAAATTAATTTATATACTTTTGTAAGAGTTAAATTAACTTACATCTTTATAATATTTAGAAACACCAAATCAAAATTTTATCATTATGGAAGGGCCAAACTGCAATTTTAACATGTATTAACTTGTAATTTTATAGACTTTAGAGGGTCTAAAGAGGAGTTTTTGCATTTTAAGGGGAGCTAGGGCTTCTTATTGTCCTTGACACGGGCATGTGCCGATAAAAGTGCCATGGAGGCATTTCTACTAAGTATTAAATTGCATTTTACCCTTTTTACTAAAAAAATGAGCAAATTAGTCCCTATACGTTATATTAAAGAGCAAACTGATCATTTTGTTAAAAGTTCCATCAATTTCTACCGTTAAAAATTAATCCTTATATATTAGCATGATGTACACATTGGCACACCACATGTCATTGTCTGGTCATTCCATCAGCCACACATTTTTTAACAGTACAAATGGATGAAATTTCAACAAAAATGAGCAATCTTCTCTTTAATCTAACATATAGGGACTAATTTGTCTATTTCTTAGTAGAGAGGGCAAAATGTAATTTAATTCCTAGTACAAGGCCTTCATGGTACTTATGTGATTAATTGTCCTTAGTTGCTCACTTTTAATATTGATAGAGATTAAATTACACTTTTTTTTCTTATGAGAGGGATCAATTTACTCAATATTAAAATTAAAAAAGATTAGAAGGCTTTTTTTTTTACCTTTCTTTTTTGTAATAAAAGATTCACATGTTTCAGCCATTTACATACTTTGTTATTTATTTAGGGAAAATCTCAAAACTATATACGAACTATGGTTTAATGTGCAATTGTATACATGAACTTAGATATTGTGTAATTTTATACATGAAAATTTAATTTGATCGGATTCTTGTAAATTATTAACACAATTATTGATATAATATCATTTTATATTTATATATTACATACATAAAAAATTATATTGATTCAATATAAAAATAAATTGATGTATTTATTTTTTTAAATGTGTATGATTAAATCAAAATTAAAGTTTTAAATATGCATTTGAACCATAATTAGAGTTTCACGTGTATAATTGTACCAAATTAAAGTTCATGTATACAATTGCACATTAAATCAAAATTTATGTATAATTTTAAAATTTATTTAAAGGGATAAACTAGAGTGGCAAGCCATTATATCTTAATAGAATTTAAATTTAGTGATGAGATTGAGAAAAAATATCAACTTGCAAAACTATCATAGACCAAAAAAAAATCAAGGATTAAAATAATACATTTATCTCTTATTTAAATTGTATTATATTTTTCTTATAAGAATGATTTAATAATTCATAATATCCAATAGATCTATCTAGAAATATCCTAAACATCCCTCATTCTAATAGGTCAAATTTCCCTCGCATTTACTCAGACCCAAACTAATAAAAAATATAAAAATTGAAACTAAAAAAAGAAATAAAAAGGAAATACAGGTGGTGCAAAATAAGAGGGGTTTGGGTGGCAAACAAATCTATTTAGTGCAAGTTCATGAACCTAGTCAGACCTTTCCCACCTCAACGAACCTAACTTCCCTTTGCATTCATGAACTTCACCATCCCATCCACTCCCTTTGGTCACCATCTTGATTTCCATCACCTTTTTACCCCTCCCCCCGAAATCCTTCCTTTAACTTGTTCTTCGCTTTGGGTTTTACTTTATAAAGATATATAAGCTTACCTGCAGCTGCTTCTTTGGGTTCATTTTAATTCCTTGGTTGCTGCATCATTGTTTCTCCATTTCTGGTATGGTTTGAGTTACTTTATTATGATCACATTTACTTGATTGAATTTGTTGAAGCATTTTAACTTTTTGTAGGATTTCCTTGATGTTTCTCTTACATGTGTGTGTGTGTGTGTGTGTTCAAGCTCTGTTTGGTCATTTTATGCAAAGAAATGTTTAGATATGGAAATGGCTTTACTTAGGCTCTAATGTCATCCAAGTGTATGTTATAATTCCACAATGGGTGTTTTTCTTCAATTTCCATAAGCTTAACTTTCATTTGCCCCGACTGTTAATTTCTTAGTTTCTGTAGGTTCTGTTATTTCTTACCTGTTGAGAGAAGAAATTTTCCGAGTGTCGACAGTCTAGAGTCGTTAGATCCCTCGATGAGTCGGTATTGTTTTTGCTCGGGGTTTTGTTGAATCAAACCCTATCAAGCGATGATGCTCACGTGCTCTTAGTAGGTGGTCATGCACCATGCATGACCTGATTAAACAAGGTGCTCTGGTTCTGTTAAACCCGCCGCTTCAGACATCTGGGCTTTCCGAAAAGCCGGGAGACAAAACTCCGAGCGGGGATACAACTGACTCATAGGGAGGTCTGTCGGTTCTGGATGGACTTTTCTGAATGGAGTCGTTCTCCTTTCAACGATCCCTTTGTATGACACTGAACTGGAAGAAAGAAAAAGGGGGTTTGATTTAGAAGATTAATAGTTTGCATTTGTTTCTAACTACTGCAGGTAAAAAGATAGAGTCAATGGAGGGTATATCTAAAGATATTGCAGTCCTTGTGCCATTAGTCTAGGTGACTTGATGTCTAAAGATTCGAGAACGATGTCAACGCGCATTGACCGTGCTCCGTATAATCTTACTGCCGAGAAGACGAGTTTGTTGCCAAATCAACCTTGTGAGTTCACCTGTGGCAGAATCCAACGTTTCCATGGTGCTGGTTTGTCAAATCATCAAGGAGGTGAGGGCGATGTGCCCGTATCCTTTGGTGTGGATCATGAAAATTCATGTCCTCAATCTATAGCTCATAGATCTAATCCAAAATCATCAGAATCGTTTCTTGAGGTATCAGCTACTCTGTTAGGGGAAAGGAATATAAGTGATGTTCAAGATGTCAAGAGGGTTGCCATGGATCTTGCAGGGGACGACAACAATCGGCTCAATGAGTATAATCCAAGATCACCTGAGTCATTTCTTGAGGTGCCGCAACGAAAAAAGATGAGAAAAACCGAAAGCCATTGTCTGTTTGAATCAAATAACATACCTCTTTGGGGATTTACATCCATTTGCGGTAGGAGAATACAGATGGAAGATGCTGTTGTGGCTATACCTCGATTCTTGCAAGTTCCTCCTCGAATACTGAATGTCGAGAGCGTATCGAATCAAATGAGCAATATAAGCAACTTAACTGCTGATTTCTATGGCGTGTACGACGGACATGGAGGCTGTCAGGTAGCTTCCATCATTCTATTTTACACGTAATTAATATGTCAAGTTAGTTTGATATTGAACATTTCATTTGCATAGGTTGCGAATTATTGCCGTGAACGTATGCATACGGCTTTGGCCGAGGAGATAGAAATGACAAAAGCATGTATTCTTGACGGAAACATCGGATACGACTGGCGGGAACAATGGCAGAAAGCGTTCTTAAATTGTTTCGTCAAAGTTGATACCGAGATCGGAGGAGTTCATAGAGGCCACGTCTCGGAAACCGCTGGTTCTACCGCTGTAATTGCAGTTGTTAGTCCGACACATATAATCGTTGCCAATTGTGGTGATTCAAGGGCAGTTCTCTCCCGTGGAAAATTTCCGATCCCATTGTCCATAGACCACAAAGTACGAAATGCTTTTTCATGTTCCGGTTTTTACTAATTTCAAAGACATTGAAATAACAGATGACCCATTTTTTATAGCCTGATAGAGAAGATGAACAAGCAAGAATTGAAGCCGCAGGTGGCAAAATCATACAATGGAATGGCCCTCGAGTTTCGGGTGTTCTCGCAATGTCAAGGTCAATCGGTAAGTCTTTCAAGTTTCAACTTGTAATATGAGCTCCGAATCGATTAATCAAGGTATCGAATTTGGTTTATCGTCTCAGGTGACAAGTACTTGAAACCATGGATTATTCCAGACCCGGAAGTGACATTCGTTAGTCGAGCAAACGACGACGAATGTCTTGTTTTAGCAAGTGATGGATTGTGGGACGTGCTTAGCAATGACGAAGCCTGTGAAGTTGCGCGGAAGCGGATCGGTTTGTGGCGTAAAAAGTACAGAGATAAATCTAATGGTGAAGGGATTGATGGTGCAGCTCAATCTGCAGCAGAGTACCTATCAAGGCTTGCTCTTAGTAAAGGAAGCAAAGATAATATTAGTGTCATTGTGGTGGACCTGAAAGCCCATACAAAATTTAAGAACAAAACCTGACACTGGGATCTCTTGCTGGTGAATATTTCACACGGATCGGTTCTATACTGTTTTGGGTTTGGGTTGGGGTTATTTGAATTTAAAGCTCCTGTTTTTTAAGTTAGATAATTATCGGTTTAAATCATTTTAGATTTTGATCATTTGGGTTCGGATTAGTTTTGGGATTGAGGTAGATGGAGTCTAGTTAAATTGGATTAGATGCAAGTTATTTTTTGTATTCGAGTAATAATTAATAAGTCTACAAATACACGATTTTGCCAATTGAGGGTTGAGTTGAACTGATTCATTTAGAGCTTAATATATATGATTCGAAGGTTGTCGTAAAATGTTAAATGTTTTAAAAATTAAGTCAGGTCATCCACGGTTCCATTCTCGTTTTATAATAATTAAATACACAATTAAAATATAAAAATAATAAAAATAAAGGTGGGTTCAATCTACTTATCTAAATGGGCTAAGTTGAGCTCATTTGCTAGTGTATTTGATTATAAATTCCAAATTAATCAATAATATTAGTACTAGAAATTCATTATTTAACATTATAATTTATATTGAGCAGCTACTAAGTGTTTGATAAATAAAACTTGTAATAATTGGACAAAGAGCGAAAGAATGACACGAGCGGAGACAACAACGGGCTGCCTACCCAAACCCTTGCTACATAGTTGTCGGCCAAACATAGTTAGAAAATTTTCATATATATTTTTTGAAGGATTTATATTTCATACCATATAATCAAAGTTTATTTTTATTTTTGTCAGCTCTAATAATGATTGATGATTAAAAAGATCAGATTTATACAAACAACAAGAAAGGGTAATAAAAGAGAAAAGTAAAAATAAAACCCCCTGTTTTAATCTTTCTTTTCCCCTTTTGACATAACGCCGAAAGGTTTTTTTTTCCCCTTTTAACTACATTACATTATAACATGAGTGTGTCACGTATTTTCGACCAAACAGGCGGTGACGTCACGACGAGGAACGTCCCGATGTTATGACGACGGATGACATCGTGACAACGTAAATGGAGATATCGCGATGTGGTAACGTGTTCCCTACATAAATTAAATTTCTTTTCCCCAGTTAAACTCTGATTATTTTAGGGATGTTTTAGTATAATTAGACTTTTGATTTTAGTCTATTTAAAGGGGTCTTGTATCCCTATTTTGAGAGGTAAAGATATAGTACTACATGGCTCTTTTTTTTAGGGCGACAAAATGTAGTGGCAGATGAGTTTTGATGGTAATTACGGAAAGAAATTTGCACCACTTTTGAAAAAACTGTATGAGAAATAGAATTTTATTTTGGGGTTCGGGTTTATTATATGTTTAGTACATTTAATTTTATGTTCTCCATATTATGCTCTTGTTAGTGAAAAACCAAAATCTCTTTTGCTCGTGGTTTTTATTCTCTTCGAAAATGTTTTCCACGTAGAATCTGTATTTATATAGACAGATCCCAACAAATAAATATATAATTTTCTTAATGTAAATATTAATATATTTAAGTAATTATAAAATAAAATAAAAACAAAACAAAAATTTTAAGTAAAATTTAGGCATTACAATTACATATGATGAAATTAAAAACTCTAACAATGAAACTCGAAGTCTTACAAATAATGTTTGAAGTCTGTTTGGTAAAGACACGGTTTTCAAGTTTTGGAGTAAAAGGGTATGATTTGAATGATTGCAACCACGCTCCATTAATGTCCAAAAGTTAAGGCCAACATGTAGTAATTTACTCTACAGACTTTTTGATTTTTTTTTTAATTTTTCAAAAATATCCTTTCGGAATAATTATATTGTAAATTGTAGTAGTGCGATCTCAATGCGATTCAAAATGATCTCACCCATTGAATTGATAAAATTAAATCTAAACCGTTCAATGTATCAACTCAATATATACTACTTACTCAATCATTTTACATTAAAGAGTGAATATATAATTAAGTGCAACAATGATACAAACCTAAACCAAGTCAATGACCTAAATTATCCAATCATTTATCCTTTTTTTTTTCTCTCAATTATTTTTAATAATTTTTAAACTAACAAGTATTGTTTTAATGAAAATATAATTAAAATATTTCATTACAATAAACTTTTATTTAATATACAATAAACTAATAATTTACATTGAGATCAATGTTTTGGAATTGAACTAATAGTTAAATTGGCAATACTAGCAATGCTCGAAATTTGTCCTTCAGAGATCGAGAGCCTGGTGATGAACATCATCGCTTGCTTGCTCTATCCAACAGGATTGAAAAAGTTATTTCATCGATCAAAATCAATGTTTTCAAAACTAGACCTAAATTTGGTCGAGGTACTAGTCCGAAGATAGGGGTTGAATCGATTAACCCGCAAACCTATACAAACCGATTGAACAGAGCTAAAAAATACTAATTGAATTGATTTTTCTCTATTTTTATTTTTTATTTTTTAATAAATTGTTTAATTGAATTGGACGAACTAATCAAAACAAGATCTGGTAGCTTGAATTGTTCAACCGCTAGTCTAGTTATGAAGAACGAAAAATAGAAAAATAAAATATATAAGAGAAAACAATATTTTTTTGTCTTTCTTTTTTCCACATGTCAATTTTTAATTGTTTTTTAAAACAGGCTTAATGATTCAACTAAGGATTGAACTAACAAAAGTACCAACTTGGGAAAAAAAAATTTAGATATCACTTGTGACTAAAAAAAGGTTTAGGTACTAAAATAGAAAGAAAAAAAACCCGCATAGTTTAAGTACTAATTTGTTAGTTAATCCTTTTTTAAATTATACCTAACAATTTAACTAACGAATATACCAACGTAGAAAAAATATAGTTTAAGTACGACGAACAAAATAAGCGTCATGAATTCATATTTCAAGCAATAACATGTTTTTATTTATTTTTGGTTAGGTTTTTATTTTTGTCATCCGCTGATTTTAGAGTATGGTAAATAAATTTATAGTAAAAAATTCTACACAGTAGCAGGGTCTTGATTCCCTTAAAATAAAAATTGTTTATTTAGATTTTTTTATAATTTATAAAAATTTAAATTAATAATGATAAGATTACATTTTAGTCCTTTCAAAAAATAAAAAATTTTTGATTTAATCTTTTAAAAATTATAAAATATTTTGAAGTATGGTGGTATAATAAAAGTTAAAAATATCAATATTTTAATAATAAAAAATGATTTTTAAACCTCAAGCATGAAGTATATATTACACATTATTATGTATTTAACAGTAACTTTTTAATAAAAATAGTTAGATTATTTTATGTATTATACTTGCGGAATTTTTAAATATCCATTTTTTTCATTTCTTACAGCAACCGATACCGATGATATCTCTGTCTCGAAAGTCAAGCTTCTCCTTTGTATTTTTGTTTATAAAGTCTTTTAAGCCTCGAAGAAAACTCCAAAACTTGGCCTTTCCCTTCATGGAAATCACCGGAGAACCCCCGCCGTTATGGCCACAACTGGCCACCGTCACCATTCATCGCCGTCTTCGTCAGCCGCCGTCTCCTCTTTTCTCCCCACCGATTCTCATAATTCTCTTACCCACCATCGCATTGCTTCTCCTGTTCTTCGCCGTCCCTCCTTTTCTCTCTACCATCGCCGCTCAGATTTCCCAACCCACCGGCGTTAAAAAAAACTCCGATTCCCTCAACCTTTTCCTGGTCTTCTTCGCCATCTTTTGCGGCGTTTTCGCCAGGCGAAACGACGGCAGCGGGGACGGCGACAATGAGAACAGTAGGAATGATGGTGATACTCACATTAACAAGCAACAATGGTTTGATCAGTACCCGGTAAGGAAAATCTACGACGACCATCCTCCACCAATAAACGCGGTGGAGGAAACGACCGTCGTAAGGAGGTTGAAGAGAAACAGTAGCTCATACCCAGATTTAAGACAGGAATCTTTGTGGGAAAATAGCGAAGATCAGTCTCGTTTTTACGATGATTATGGAATAAATTATTATAATGATGAAGTTCATGAGCTTCGCCGGAGCTGGAGAAGTAATCGTCGGTTCGAAGAATGTCAACCCAAGGTTATTATTTCTCCAGCGAAGTCACCAGCTCCTGCAACACCGCCACCTCCGCCGCCTGCAGCTGCATATAGTAAACCAAGGCGAAGTTATCAAGCTGTTGGCCTGAAAGAGAATGTGAATAATACTCAAAAGTTTCATGTTGAGTACGATGGAAGTGAGTCTCCGGCTCCGCAGCCAGTAACGCCACCGCCGCCTCCTGCAGCTGGATATCGTAAACCAAGGCGAAGTTATCAAGCTGTTGGCCGGAAAGAGAATGTGAATAATGCTCAAAAGTTTCATGTTGAGTACGATGGAAGTGAGTCTCCGGCTCCTCAGCCAGTAACGCCACCTCCGCCGCCTCCTCCTCCGCCTCGACGACCACCTTCGCCGGTTTCTCAACTGGGAAATAGTTCAGAACAAAGGTACGCGAGATTGGAACGTAGAAAAAGTAATGCAACGAAAGAAATAAAGATGGTTTTTGCTTCTTTAAGGAAGAGAAAGAAGAAGAAGGCTAAAGACGATTATCGATATGAACCGCCGGCTAATTATTCCACCACCATTCCCCCACCGTCACCACCACCACCTCCACCGCCAATGCCTCCACCACCACCTTCCGTCTTTAAAAAATACAATCTCTTTAAATCAAAAGGCAGCAAAAGCAAAAGAATCCATTCAGTTCCACCTCCACCGCCGCCGCCGCCGTCGTCAGTTTCAAAACCAAAGCAAAACACTCAATCCCCACCACCACCTGCACCGCCAACACCACCACCCAGGCCGTCAAGAAGACGAACCACAACCAATGCCAACAACTATAAGCCACCATTACCGACAACAAAACCAAACACCAGCTTTTACCATGTCGACGAGAATGTAAACAGCGGAGAACAGTCACCGTTAATCCCCAAACCACCACCTCCACCGCCTGAATTCAATGATGATGAAAAAGTCAGCATGATGGACGGTGATGATGGGGCTATTGTTGGAAGGGCCCCAGTGTTTTGTCCCAGTCCAGATGTTAACGCAAAAGCTGAAACCTTTATTGCCAGACTCAGAGATGGGTGGAAATTAGAGAAAATAAATTCCATGAAAGAGAAGCAAAAGGATAAAAAATTATAAAACAAAATTCAGAGATTTCCCTTCTTTTTTTCTGAATTTGATTTTCCCTAATCAATTGAATATTATTATGATGGGAACTGAGGAAAAAGCTTCATGAGAGTTCAATGTTTTTTTCTTAATGAACACTTTCATGAAGATCATTGTAAGTTTGAATGTGTGTGTGTGTTTTGTTTATATTTGTAACACTAAACCATGTTTTAATTTGGTGTCTGTGTATTGACAATGAGGGCTCTTATTGTGGGTTTTTTTGTTCATCAATTGGAGCCTTTGTGGTTTGTTTTTTTTCTTTGTAGCAATTAAAAATGGTGTGATTTTGTAATTTGATCCTTTGATGTTATGAATATTATTTGTTGTATAAAAGAGGTTAGGTAAGGGACATTACATTTCAAGAGTCAAGAGAAGAATGTAGGTAAGGCCTACCACGAATCCCGAATATAAAACATAAAAGAAACATGCATAATATAAATATATACAGATTTTCTTTTATAATCTTTTAGTATACTTATGGATATAATAGATACTTGTTTTGAAATTTGGGAAAACTAGCAGCAACAATAGCTGTTAAAGTAGTGGATTCAATTAAATTAAATACAATAAATAGGGGATCAAAAGCAAACAACTCAGAGAAAAATGTCTGTCTTGGTCCCATTTCATATATTCATTGCTTCAATGTTCAAATAAAACACTATGTGACCAGCCTGAAAAAAAGTGCACACTTAACTTTAAACTTTGCCATTTTCATAATAATTTCTTTACTTCAAGACATGGGGCATGGACCATATCATGATTGATATTTTGAATTTGACAGAATTTCAATCACCCTAGATAAGTAAGGATAACCCGAACATCCATCCGAAATTTGAAAAAATTTGAGAAAAAAATTAGCAACCACCCCTACCATTGAAAGAGCATGGCATATATATCTTACCGTGGGATGTCATTTCTTTGTGCTCTTTTTTTAGTACAACGCAAAGGATTGATACCAAAACATTTTCCAGGACCTCAAATCCTGTTTTCTCGAACTTAACCGACATTCCAAAATGCCGACAAAAATGACCGCTGCTACTGTCAACAACAGGTCGTTTCATCGAGTAAAAAACCCGAAGGAGAAGTGAAAGGAAGATCATTGTCCTAGAGCTTTATGTTGATCCTTTCAGACCATTTAGATATATCGGAATAAACACGATCTCCACCAATGTCCTCCCCGGTAGCCCCAGCGGCAACTCGTAGAACATCCTCGATCAAAGCAAAATTTCCCAATAAATCAACGTGAGAACCACTTTGGGTGCCTCGACCTTCTAAAAGATTAGCCGGGGGTGCATGTTTGTACTCTCGATTGTAAGTACGTATTCCCGAAGGGTTGAACCTGGTTTTACCACGCCAACCTTTTGCACACATGAAACCCGCGCTTATGATAGGAACGGTTTCATCTCCGTCACCAGAGAAAACACCACCTTTTAGACATGAATCTTCACTATCACCGTCTACAGAGGTGTCTATTTGAAATGGAATTGAGCAATCACTTGGAGGAGCTACTTTGTAGATATAACCTCTTTCGGTGGGGAGTCCGACTCCATATAACGAGTATATTTCCATGTCCGGAGCATTCGGTAGCCTGCAAATTCATCCAGGATTTGTCAGGGAAACAGCTAGTACTCGAAAAAACCGAGAAGGTGAAAACACTCACTTTGTTTCTAAGGGGTTTGACCAATATTTGTACTGGTCATACTTCGGGTCATCCAAATCATCGGCTATCCCGTACGAAAAATGAGAAGCTCCCCGTGCCATCAACTTCGGGGCAACATAATGAAGCAGGTCCAAAATCGATCCAGCAGTGTAAACTTTGTGATCAGCAACCGCTTTGATAGCTCGATTTCCCATTTCATGATATTCTAACCATATATCGCAGTTACTCGAGTTCGTAAGCTTATCGCCCTTTGCAACATGCTGTTAATCAATAATTAATCAGATATAAACATGAAGCAATCAAAAACGAAATAGCGCAATAAGTGGATATTACCTTGAAATCAACCCTCTCGATTTTGGAGGAATGTGTTTCGGCCCAATCTTTACTAAATGAAATAAGTCTCCCGTAATTCACACCTTTCGTATTACAGATATTGCCGTTTCCACCTGTATTACGAGTGCTATTGTCCGTACCCTTTTTTGCACTATTGTTAACGGTTTCCGTTTCAGGCGACCAATCTAGACCGCCCCAGATAGTTTCTCCACCCTTGGGTATCATCGAAAAAGTAGCATCCCATGTTCGGAACATCCGCATTAAATGCTTAAAAGTTTGAAGACCGAGTACGTCTTTGTCCAACAAACCCGGTGCTTGAGCCCTGTTTAACAATTAACATTTCATCAAGCTCCAAAACCAAAACACGATTCACAAAGATATATTTGCATGATTTATAAAACGAAGTACCTGAGAGCTGCTATATCCCGGACTTCGATAGAAAAATGCAGTGCAATAGATTTCGGACTACCTAAAAAGGGTGCACCAATATTCATTATGGCCTTAATGTGCTTCGCACACCAATCTGGACCACCTCCACCACCCCTTGGAGCCGGTGTTTCGACCCATTTCATGAAATGCAGAAAGTACTGAACTCCCATCGAATGTGGAAGGACTACTACTTTTTTCCCACCATGTGTAGCGACCAAGAGCTCGATATTACTTTTTATTCGGGTCAAAGATTGGTCCCGGATCTGATTTATTCAAATAGACCGTAATAAAATAATCCCGGAGAGTTGTAAACATTTAAAGTATATATGTATGTCTGAAAGATTAAGTGCATACCTCGGTGTTCTGAAATGATAACCTCCAATCATAAGCAGCCATATACAACGATTTTTCCTCGTACCCGATATGAGCCAAATTAGCTATTACGACAGCCCAAACAAAATAACCCGTTGCAAAATAATCAGCTGCCACAAGTCCAGTTACAGGTCTGACTCTTATACCAGGAGGGTCGAATCCCGTATCATTATCAAGCGATATGTGCTCAAGCCAGCATAATGGTCTGCAATGAAATTGAAAGAACAATGGGGGTATAAACACTATTAATGACATTTTCATTTCATAACCAAAACAAACTAAAAGGTAAAGCTCGATTGCAAGTTAGCAACCATATGCGAAAGATTAGCACGTCGAGACTCGAGTAACGGAACTTGTGCATGGTGGCAAATTAGCAATGATTCCCTCGGGTTTACGTGCATAGAGAAGCCAACACCTTAAGCCGTTGGTTATTTGGATCACAAAAGAAGATTTCGAGATTCTAATCCTGTAACACAATGGGGGCTTTTCAGCATATAGCATGCCGATCTAACAATGCACCTATTAGAAGGATAGACCAAATATTCTATATCTCGGTTCGATGGTTCGATACAATGAAGTACTCTAGCACGAAAACACTAACATCAAAAGCAAAGAATCATATCAATATTTTAATTTAACTCGAAAGAAAACAGGGAACTCGACAAATCGACCAATCCCAAGCTTTTTTACAGTTCAAGAACAACAGAGATCTGCAATGTTATAGCCATGTTTACAGAGTATATCTATATATAGAGAGAGAAACATATGAGCCAACAGAACATTACTTCAATGTTTAAAATCCAAACTACCATTGAAAAGACAAATATCAAAGTTACCTTTCTAGAACCATTTTTGCAACAGAGTAAGCTTAAAGGAAGCTGCTTTAATAACTTTGAAACATTCATAGTATTCAAAAGAACAAACTTTAAGACAAAACCCAGAATTATTTTAAACAGAGTAAAGATGATACCTTTTGTAAAATTCACCAAAGGAACCACCCCAAAGGCGTTTACCAAGCAATCCTTCAGCACAGTGACGACCTTCCCAAAGTTCAAGACCACCGGTAACGACGCCGGGAACGAGCACCACCGGGTGGTTCGCCGTCAAACCTTCTTTTCTTAACTTAACACCGGGAGGGTCCGGTAATGGACCGGTTATCGCCATCGTTACGAATTGAGGGATTGAATCGGGCATTGTGTTGTATAAGAACAAACAAAACCACCATATCGAACATATAAAACCGATGAACCAACAACAATTGTCCCAACACGACCATTTTTTCGAACCATAATTTCGTCTTTGTGGGATCTTGTATTGGTCCTTCTTCTTGTCGTCGTCGTCGGCGCCGTCTTTTTTGATGTTGGGATCGGCGACTCGAGTCTTTGAAGAATCCGTACCGTTCCTCCGCCGCAAAAACGACATCGTTTTGGAAAGGAAATAAGACCTATAAAAACTCAGTGGTTTGCTCATCGTTCACGGCGATTGACGGCGGAGTTATAGAACGAACATGAATGAAACCTGTATTTTTACTCTCTATTGACCACACCTTTTCGTTATGAGACCGCCGGATTGACGGCGGCGAAACTAAACGGAGCAACGATCAACGGTGGAGATGGATGATTTCAACGGTGAGTTGAGTTTTTTTATTGTAAAGTCCCACACTTTATTGTAAACTCTACGTTTTTAGCTTTTTCTAAGCTTAGAAAAGGCTGGCTTCCCTTTCTTCCGGGTTTTTTCATTGTTGCAGTTTTAAAGACCCCGCGGGTCATGACAGTCTAAATTAGGCGTTGTAATGAAAATAGTACTGGTCAACGTGACAAGGATCTTTTTTTCTACCTTCATCAATTTTTTTTTTGGGTCAATTTATTGTTATATTGTATTTGGACTTTACAATTTGGTGTGGTCCAATATAATTACTTAAAATATAATAAATAGTTTTAGGGAAAATATACTAGTAGTCACTCTACTATTAATAAACTTCTTTTTTAGTCATTCAACTTTGAAAAGTTATAAAATAGTCGTCCTATTATTCAATTTTATCTTTTCGGTCACTAACTAACAAACGATGGTAGCTTTTAAAATTGATATAAGACCAATTTACACAATGTTTAGAATCAAGACTAAAATCACACCATGTATAAATGTTGAGGATTAGCATTTTTATTATGTCAATTTTAAAAGTTGTCACTATTAAGACGATTAAATAGTTTGGTGACCAACAAAAAAATACTAATAGTTGAGTGACTAATACTATAGTTTACCCTTTATGTTTATTTATTTATTTATCTTCTATGTCTGTTTTAGGTTAATTTTTGAGGTTTGTGAGTATCCTTCCCAGTAACATTGTTTCCAATTTTGAACATGTGTTCTTTTTTAGGTTGAATTATGCTATTAGTCTATGTTGTGGATTTAATTATTATATTTTAATTTGGTTGTTTTTTGCCCATGCGTTTTTTTGGATTTTAAAATTTCAATACTAAATGGACGTAGTTGTTAAATTCACTAAATTATGTTTTTTTTGTTTCTTAAATATTATGCAGAAAAACATATTTTCATTTGGGTAATGCTATATTAGCTTGTTATTTTTGGCATTTATATTACTTATAAAATAAATAAATTAATGAATTTTGCGTAGTTTTTTGCATTAAAAATAAATTTTAAAGTTTTAAGTATAGAGACTATGAATAATCCAAGTAAACTGAATTTATAATTTTATGCATAGTGTAAGGTTGATAGTAGAATTTAACTGAACATATTTAAGTGCTACTATTTGGATCAGTAATTAAATTTCAAATTATAAAAAATATAAAAATTAAAATTGACCAATTTAAAGTATAAGGACCAAAATTTGTATAAGTCTTATGCATACTTTGTTATTATTCCTAGGGGTGTTCATTCGGTTAACCGACCCGAAATTACTATAACCGAATTAATCGACCTTCAAAAAATTTTAACCGTTAACCGAACCGATTTTTTTTTAAAAAAATTTAACCGAACCGAAATTTTTTCGGTTAATAAGGTCGGTTAACCGAATTAACCGAAAATTATGTATTTTTTATTTTTGGTTAAAAATTACCCGAATTACCCGAATTACCCGAATTAACCGAATTAACCGAATTACCGAAAAATACCCGAATTTTTTTTATTTTTTATTTTTAAAATTTAAAAAATTTATAAATTATTAAAGTAAATTGGGTTTTAGACTTTAGTAAATTGGGTTGTCTTTTAGTTTTAGTTTTATTGGATTGGGTAATTGAGTTTGGGTTGGGTTGGATAATTTTATTTATTAATTTTTTCGGTTAACCGACCGGTTTCGAACCGAATTAACCGTTAACCGAAAAATCATAAAAAAATTAACCGACCCCCGACCGAAAAAATTCGGTTAACCGACCGATTAACCGAATTCGGTCGGTTAACCGAATTTTTTCGGTTTTACCCGAATTATGCACACCCCTAATTATTCCCTTTCTTTTTTCCAATCCATGCTTTGAATTTATCGTTGTTGTCTTTATTTTATCTCTTTGTCAAAGATAGAACAGAGGAATTTCTATTCTTCTATTTGAGTCCATATATAAATCCACAACACTACATTGTGTTCGATAAATTTTGAGTTTGTATCTAGGTATTAAATCGAAATTTTAATCATTATTCTAAATAAATCTTGATAGAAAATAAAAATATTTTAGTGCAAAATAATTGACAACTGAAACTTAATGAAACTAAATTCTACGGGTTTATATTGATCTAGTTCATCGGTTTTTATTTTTATTTTTGAATGGGTGACTAAAATAAAAACTTACTAATAATTGGTTGATCAACGGTTTTGAGAAAAAGTGACTTAACAACCCACCTTAATGTTCGTAAGCAAGTTATGGAGGAGTGGCTTAAATGGTCAATTTTGAATAGTTAAACGATTGGATTGTAATTTTTTACAATTAAGTGACCAAAATATAAACTTATTAGTAATTGAGTAACCACGAGATTAATTTATCCAAAATATTAGGAATCGTCCCTTTGGTAAGGAAAAATATCATTTTTAAAAATTTTAACCTTGATAATAAAATTTAAAAAAATGCCATATCAAATAATAATTTCTATTTTTTTTAATTGTAAAAACAAAATTCCTCCCATTATCGTTTCCATGTTTTCCTTCTTAATCTTCAATAATTCAAAGTGGAGGTAGGCCCGACCATTATGGAATTTTAGTCAAATTTTTCCCATTTTAATTATTATTAACAATTTAAAATTTAATTTAATTATAAAACATATAAATAATTTTTAATAAATTATAAAAATATTTTTATTTTTTTTTAAAATCAAATATAATTATTTTTAATAAGGTTTTCATTCATATAATGAAATATTAAATCAGGTGATACCAAATTTTTATGTGGTTTATAAATTTGTAAATTTTATTATTTGTTTTTTTTTAATAATAAGTTTTAAACACCTTAGCTCATAAAAAGCTTGACATTTTTTTTTAATTGTACTTCAAATAAATATATTACGAATGTTAGTGTAAATGAACTATTAATGAAAATTATGGCCAACTTCGTAGGTTGTTTAGGTTGTTTAATTCAAAAGCACCTACTTAAATTAATTGAATTAAATGAAGCAAAATTCAAATAAAATTAATATTTATGGTTTTAAAAATATTATTTATTGTTTAATAGAGTTAATATTTTTAAATCTTTCTGGTTCTGTAAATAAAATCTTTTGCTTGAAATTCAAAGAAATATTTTTTATACAGTAAATGTTACAATTTAGACCTATTCAGTTCTTTTTATTAGTATACAAATTAAATTAATTTATTTAATAATAGAGGGATTAATTTGATTGGATTCCTCTAATACCAAGACTTTCCAACTTCTTTAACCAATTCAAAAGTGTAAGGATGATTTTAAAAATATATATATTTTAGTATTGGGGCGAAATAAAATTATAAAATTTTATATTAAATAATTCATAATTAGTAAAGATTAAAATACATATTATTTCACTTAGTAAAGATTAAAGTATTTTTTATAGATTTAATTGGTTAAATTTATTTATTTTATTACGAAAATTTATTATAAATATTTCAATAATATTTTATAAATTTATAAAATTATAATCCGACTCGACTAAGAAGGTTTGAGCAATATTGATTACTCATTTATTATAGTTGTTTATTTTTTCTATAAATATAAATATAATTTATTTTTGGCCCAATAATTGAACCTGCAAACCATACCGGCACGTAATTTAATATCTTAGCTAAGAAATACCAAACATACACGTAAATGTTCATAAGACAACAACAAATATTGCTGCCTTTATTCATAATATTCATTTTTGTTTAATTATGCACCAAAAAAGAATTATTCAATTAAGTTGTCTGAACGAAATTTATTTTCAAAATTGGGGAATTAAAATTTGCTTGAATTAAATTATTATTTTTTGGAAATATTTTATTTATTTATTTAAAGATTAAAAAAAACTTAAATTAAATATTTTAATTTTGGGAAGAGTTAAAAAGAGTAATTTATCCATTTAACTAAAGAGGCTCCTGCGTAGTACTTTGATATGCCCGGGTTTCTAAATAAACAACTATTCTATAAAAGTATTATGAAAGCCTCTTGTATTAAGAGTTAAATTACATTTTGTCTCATTTACTCAAAATATTTATAAATTACTCCATGTATGATAGATCAACGAGCAAAATAGTATTTTCTGCTAAATTTTTTAAAAACTGGCATGTCTGATGAGATAACTAGAATGACACGTGACACGTTATGTGCACCTTATGCTAATGTACAAATATCAGTTTTGATAATTTTTTTAACAGAAAGATTAATTTAATTTTGGATCTAACTTACCCTATTTCTTAAATAAAATACATAAATTAAAAATAAATAAATTCAACCAATTGAATCGAAAAAAATCAACTTGAGTTGACTTATTTGATATTTTTTATATTGATGATAAAGGTTCTGAACTTCACAAGAAGTTGACTGCCCATTTTTTTTAATATATTATAAAATACGCACAATTTTCATATTTAAAAATAATTTAATTTTTAAATCAATAATAATACACTAATAGAATTAAGGTCTAATTTTGCCCCATGTCCTTGTATTCTTCCTATTTTCAAAATTTAATTCATTTGCTTTTAAAATTCAAGAATGTTGTCCCTCTATTTGTATGATTTAAAAATTAAAGTTTAACTGATAACCTTGTTAATTAACTTATGTTTAATATGAATATATACTATCAAATAAATTTTAATTTTTAAATTAAAACTTTAAATATTAAAATGTCACATATTTAAATTTAACGAATGTTCCTAAATTGTGTTATCAATGTTATGAGTTGTATTTTAATTTTTATATCAAGCAAGTAGAGAGACACAATTCTTAGAATTAAAAGCACAGGGGCTGTTTTTTAAAATCCAAAGAGTGCAAGGATTGGTGGCAAAATTAAACCTAGAATCAATGAAGTATATATACATTTTATTTGGTTAAAAGATGCCATAGGTTCATGTACTCTTCGAAAATTTAAAATTTGGTCTTTATACTTTTATTTCTTGAAATTTAGTTCCTCTATTTTTTAATTTTTTTAAATTTAAGTCAATTTATAAACTTTTTTTTATTAATTTTGTTGGTGTAACATTTTGAAATAATAAAAAACTAAATTGATAGCAATATAACTAAAAAATGACATTGTAATTAACTTGAACTTAACAAAATAATTTTAACAGTGTTAATAGTTGGATCTAAATTTTGAAATTTAAAAAATAGAATGACTAAATTCCAAGAAATATAAATATAAGTACCCAACTTCACATTTTTAAAAAATAAAGAAACTTATGACATAATTTAACCCTTTTTTTATTTCAGAAGAATTTGCAAATACATATTCGATCAATTAAAATTAAAATAAGAATCAATTAAATATAAAAACGTAATGAACTGAAAATTGAAATATATTCAAATCGAAATCAATATACATTCATATAGAATCCACACGATAAAACTTAAATCTAGAATGAATTTTGGACTTGAACAAAGGCGAAGACAACGGAAGTAGGCAGTAACCATGGCCCCAGCGTGGTAAAATTATCCTTTAACTCCTTTAAATTTATCGTAATTATATAATTATAGTATTCTACTCTGGCCCGCCCCCCGAAATTTTAATTTTCATTCCCCTTGAACAATATTCTAAAATCACGATTAATAAATGCGCACGTGGCATAGTATTATTTGATTTATTTGCATATGACAAAATATAACTCCATCTTGGAAGTATCAATAACATACAAATAGGCTTAATTTACTATTTAGTCCTGAATTATATCTATTTTCTCACATTTGTATTTTTTTTTGTACTTAAAATATCAATTTCCCCTATTTTTGGTTTACTTTGTAACTTTGATTAGAAAAGCCTTTTAGATCACTTTGGTCAATGAAAAAATGCCATGAGCATTGACCTACCGCATGATGCCGTTAGAATACGGCACATGTTCTTTTTTATTATTTTAATATTATATATTTTTTATTTATTAAAAATATAAAAAAAATCATACATAATGTATAAAAAGGTTTAAAATATTTTTTTATAAAATTTTAAAATCTTTAACTATAAAGTTTAAGAATTAAAAATAATATATAAAAATGACAATTGTTATAAAAATAAAAAAAAAGTTTAAATTTCGAGTAATTGCAAAAATACATTGAAATTTAAATACCTTTTCAGAATTTTATATAAAAATATTCTTAATTTGTTTAATAATATCATCAATTTAAACAAAATTTATTTTAAATAATTGTAGTTTTTTAATTAATTTATTTTTTCTAGATTTTATGTATAATTTTTATTTATTTTCATTTTTATATTTTTTAATATGTATATATATTTAATAAAACAAAATATTTATTTTTTACATAAAATCACCATGTGGTATTTTGTGTTCGATTATCAATTTGTTTAACGTCTATAAAAAATAAACTTAAAAAATATAATAGAAACATACTTTAAAAACCAAAATAGGATAAAAAAAATTAAATATCAATATAAAAAGAGTGAATTACATAGAGCAAAGTGGACGGTCCATTTAAAATATTATTTTATTTTAAGATATTTACTATTTTATGTCTCGATAAAATAAAATAAAATTCTCATAAAATTATTTAAAAATTCGGTTTAATCGATATGTACTGTTTATGGTTCAACCAGTACGATGTCCTTTTATGGACCGATCAAAAATATTATACTTTTTTTTTAAAATTATATTTGTCATGAGATGTATTAATAGGCCATCGCATGGTGTCATTGGATTGGTTAACAGTCCCACATCAGTACAAATTAATAATACCAGCACGGAAATATTAACTTAATTGAGGGAATATAAATTTAGGGACCAACTAGATACAAATAAACAAGTTTAAGTGCAAAATATAAATTAACCCATTGTATAACATAAACACAATTATTTGGTTTGTTGCACTAACATAAAGTTTGAGGACCCGGTGAAGCCCTCATTGATATTGGAACCATGGATGGGGATATAATCACACTATACATTAGTTGGATAAAATAATTGTAGGGAAAAGTGGAAGGTGCATTTAATCTATTAATTTATTTTTAGGATCTTGACTGGTTTTGTAATTAAAATAAATTTTCTCTAGAATATTGATGGTAGAGTGTTTTTTTGTTAATAAATGTTCACGTGGTGCATGGCGGTGCTAACCTTTTTTTTAAAGTTGTTTAGCTAATCTTCATGGGGATTTGATTATATTTAAATTAAGAGTTTTAATATATTATGGTAGGATCTAATTAATTATTTAATTAATGTTAACCGTTAATATTTATGATGTGACTGTTAACGATGCTAATTTAAACAAACGTCCCATGTCAATAAAAATAAATTATTTTAACTTGATAAAAAAATATGGGATATTTTCTCTAATTACCCTTTATTTCTCACACGTTTTGATGTTAATACGAAATAAAACTTTTAATTAACTTATAAATTAAGACAAAAAATGGAGAGAGATGCTACAAAACAAAAGTTGGTTGTTTGGTCATTTCCGCCACCTAAAAGAAGAAGAAAAAGGCATATATGTTAAAGCATGTGATTTAATTTTTCAATGATTGTTAATTAATATAGTTAATTATTGTATTAAAAGTGAATAACCTTTTAGAAATCAGAGTCTTAATCAAATCATTATTTTATTGGGTGTCTTTATTTATATAATACAATTTCAACACACGCTTTATCACATAAATAAATTTGCAAATCGAATCTTGATATTCTATTTCGACTAATGACCTTACTATTGGACTTCATCTTTTTTATATTTGATTCATGGGAAATCTGTTGATATCTGTTTTTTTATACAATGTTTAGAACTATGCATAACTTCTCTCCAAACCATGAATAGGAGAATAATGCGCTTCAGTACACTTGAACTCACATCCTCCTGCATTGACAACAATACCCATGTCAATTAAGTTCATGATTTATACATATAAAGATGGCTCAATTATGAAATGAGCTCACCAGCTAATCAGCACAAAATTAAAAGTCAAAATAAAACAAACAAATAGGGCCACAAGCTAATTAGCCCAAAATCAGTACATATTTATTTAACGATTTATTATCGATGTGTCAATCGTACAAGATGATTAATTGAGATTATTCGGATTAATTATAAATTTTGAAAATAATGAATAACTTCTTCTAGTATTGTAGAGTTCTTTGTACTAACAGTCGTATTACATTTTGTTCTCTCTACTAAAAAAGAGAGGATAAATTTGTCTCTATATGTTAGTTCTAGACCTGTCCATGGGTCGGGTCGGGTCGGGCCCAAAAAATTTTTTGGCCCGCCTCCTAGGCCCGGGCTCGGCCCGAAATATGGCCTGAAATTTTGCCCAGGCCCGGCCCGAAAAATATCACAAGCTCGAGCCCGGCCCGACCTATTTTTTAAACGGGCCTCGTTTTTTTGCCCAAGCCCATATTTCAGGCCTATATTTTTACCCGAACCCTCCCATATTTCGGGTGAGCCGTCGGGTCGGGTCAGGCCGCCCGGCCCATGGACAGGTCTAGTTAGTTCAAAGAGCAAATCAGTTCTTATGTTACAAATTCCATCTGTTTTTACTATTAAAAGATTATCAATGTATGTCAGCATGAGGTACACGTGGTACATCACGCGTAACTGATTTGTTATTTCATTAGTCACACTAGTTTTAACAGTAGAAATAGATGAAATTTTTAACAGAAAATACTAATTTGCTATTTGATCTAATGTACAGAGGTTAATCTGCTATTTTTTAAGTAAATAAATAAAATATAATCCGATACTTAATACAAAAGTCTCGATGATACGAGAGATGTTTCGCGTATTATCAAAACCAAACAAACTTTAAACTACTCAAAGTTAAATTGGCTTTGATAGAAAAAAAAATAAAATAAAAAAGTTGTTTGAACAAGAAACAAATTCACATTAAAATACTAATTATACAAATTGTTACAAGATTATATAATTACATGTAATAATCAAATATATAATCAAAAGCTCATAGTCTCTTATCTGAGATTCGATTCCTGTGTCGGGTCATGATTGTGCTCCAAATTTGAGAAGATTTGGTAATCATGGGAGAGTCTAGATGAAATAAATATATGCACACATATTTTTGTATATGCGCTGGGTTGAGGTTGGGGAGGGAAATAAAGGGGTATTAAATGGAGAGTCAATTTAGTCTAGATGAATTCAAGTTTTTGGGTTTTGTTGTTCTTAGATTTGGGTAAATTTTAAGTATAAATTATTTAGAATTTTGCGTTTACGTTATTAAGGTAAGAGAATCAAGTTTTTTAAATAGGGTCATTATAAGTTATGATGAGTGATCGTTTTAAGTTCGGGTCATTTCGAGTTACTTATTCAAATTATCTAATATTTGAATTATTTCGAGTTCATTTATTTCAGGTTTGAGCAAATTTTTAGTTCAAATTGTTTTGAATTTGAGTCATTTTGAGTTTATGTCAATAGGGTTCAAGGATCGAGTTTTCTAACTAGGATCATTTCAGGTTCTGATAAGTAATCATTTCAAGTTCAGGTCATTTCGGATTATTTATTTGAATTATTCAAATTTTGAATCATTTCGGAATCATTCGTTTCAAAATTGCTCTCAAGTTGTTCCAAATTTGAGTAATTTTAAATTAATATCATTTTGAATTTATAATTTGAATTTTAGGCTTGAATTTATTATGAGTAAGTGAACATAAGTTTGAATTAATGATCGCTTTAAATTAAGGTCATCTTAAATTACTAATTTGAATTATTTAAAATCTAAATCATTTCGATTTCATCATTACAATAAATGTCAACAACAAAAAAGGCCCATGGTAGCTTTAAGAAAAATTAGAAATGAGCATAACATATGTTACAATTGCCACCATTGTCGAAAAAATTACCAACCAAACAAAATTGGGTTTTCTTTTTTTCAACAAAAGATCAAGCAACCCGGTTTCTTTTATGACAACCTTTGCCATTTGATTTCAAAGCTCCACCACATGAAGAAGAACCATGATCATCACCATCATCATCATCCCCATTAGACGATACATCAATGGATGATTTGATGAATGAACTTGAAATATCATTGTAAAGACCAACCACTCTTTTAATGTTGTTGTTGAGCTCCCTAATTAGCCCAACATTCCTGGTCAAGTTATGAGGGACCTTGGACTCATGGTTCATGTTTATCTCATTGATGAGCAGCCTGTTCTGGTCCAATATGGTCTGGACCTGAACCAAACCCTTTTGTAATGTTTGCACCACTTTGGGGTCCATTTGATCACTACCATCGCCAAGCCTTGAGAATGTCTCGCCCTCCATTGTGTGTGAATTTGATGCACTAGGAGCTCTCTATCTCAAAACTAGACCTGAATGAACAAGAAGAATCATATGAGTGAAAAGCTTAGGAACCAAAATTAAATTATATAAAATTAAAAAAAAGTCTAAAGTACAATTTTATCTTTATATATATAATTGTCGTTTTAGAATTTTAAAAATAAAATAAAATAATTTTTTTATCTTTAAGGTCAAAATGTATTTTTACCATTAAACTAATTTATAAATTTAAAAACTTCAAAAAATTAAAATAATAATTTGTCATTTTAAGAGCCCAAGGCCCTTCCTTGCTCCATTAGTGCCGTCTTCGGCCATCCATTAGGGGTGAGAAAAAGTATTTAGTTAATCGATTACGATGATTAATGGTCAGTTTAGCATTGTTTCTAAAGAATATTTTTAGGACAAAAAGCACTTTTAAGATAAATGCATTGCTAAACAATATGTTTTTGAGCATTTCAAAATTATTTTTGGGACAAAAAATATTTTACAAAATTACTTTTTTTAACCCATAGCAGTTTTGCTTAAAATTACTTTTTAATCCAGTTTTGAGAAGTAATACTAAATTAAGTCGAGGTCAATTCTATAAGAGGTAAAGTAAGATAAGTTGATTGGTTTAATAACCAAAACTCAAATAAACTTCTAGATCATCACGATACGGGAAGTCAATTTGGCTAGTTAGGATATATAATTTGGGTTTGTAAGCAGTAAAATAGGGTAAATTAGTCTATTTATTACATATTATATATTATAGGGAGAGATCCACTTAACTTTATATTCGTATAAAATTATACATTATTTTATATATTTTTATACTATTATTAATTTAGCGATTAATTGAATCATATTTATTGATATATATAAAAATTTATATAAAATAAATAATTAAAATATTTAACTTACATCAAATTTATCGTGCATAATTTATATATATCACCACTAAATTTTAATTGACACTAAAGACTATATAAGCAAATATATATAATATATTTATATGAAATTGATATAAAATTTAAATAAGAGTTTGCTTAAAACGATAAATTTTATCATGTTTTTTAAATTTTATATAAAAAAACACACGAAGTTATTTAATGTCATTGTTGCTATAATTATAAATTATTTATGAAGGGATATGAAAAAAAGCAGATCCCATTTCCATAAAAAGGAACCTTTTCTTTAATGTACTCATAAAATACCCACCTAATAGCACTGAGTTTCATACAAGAATCTAAAAAATAAAATTTAGAAATTTAAATAGAAAATATACAAGCAATAAAAATGTGCAAAGCTTTTTATGAAATTAAATCAAATTAAACATGCAAAAGCTTCAAATTCATGGGAAAATGAACATCAATGGGAAAAAAAAAGAAGAAAAAAGAGGACCCTGAATTGGGAGTTAAAATAAAACCCAAAAGGGGGGGGGGATTAGGTCAAATTAAAAAAAAAAAAGATGAACAAAGACTGTTAAAACAAGAACAAGAAGCTGAAAACATTGATTTCAACAAAGAAAAGAAAGCGAGATTCTTAATCTTTGCAAAATATATATAAATGAAAATAATTATATATTATATAATAAATCTATTTATATACGAACCTTGAAAAATCTGGAGCATTATATTTCTGAGGAAGGAGACACGAGATTCAAAGACGGAAGACGAGGGATTGATTCCCGAGGAACAGGACCGCCGATTAAATCGTATCTCAAAAAAAAAAATCTAAATTATGAGAGAGAGTTCTTAGAGCGAGAGAATATTGTAGATTTGATTGTCACGGTGTGTGTATACTGTAGATATCCCTGATTTTGTTTTTAAATTATTTAAAATTTCCTTTATTTAGTGCGGGAAATGTGATTGCTTTTTGGTTAAATTCTTTTATTAGTCCCTTTAATTTGCAGAAGCTCTAGATTTTGTCTACATTTTTATTTGATCAATTTCAATCCATCTACTTTCCAAATTAGTCCATTTTAGTCCCTATACTTTTTGAATTCATTATAGATTTAATTCATATCCTCCAATCGTATCATTCCAAAGATCCGTTCTTCGTTGCAGTGGAAAAGTACTTTTAAGCTAAAAAAGTATTTTTTTCAACACAAAAGCAATGAAGAACACTTGGCTTTCGGAGTTAAAAGTGCAGTAAAAAATTACTTTTTCACCCAAACGCAAAAATTGAAATTTAGGTACTTTTAATTTTTGCGTTTGAAAGTGAAAATAATCGAAATACCCTTATTCATATTAACTATTTAAAATAAATATTTTGAAACCAATTATTATATAAAGGGTAAACTACACCCATAGTCACTTTAAAATAGAGTCTATCCTATTTTGGTCACTCTAAATAAGATAATTGTACAAATTAGTCACTGCGATTAAAATTTTCATTTTTTTAACATATTACTAATGTAACACATTACCCATTAAATTACTAACACTATAAAAAATTATAAAAAATATTCAACCCAATTCAATAATTTTATTTGCCCATATCATTCGTATTGGTTGCTTATGGGCCCATGAGCTTAGATGGTTATTTTTGTGTATAGAGATGAGCCAGAATAAATTAAAAACATTTTGGGAGTGAAGTTAGAAATTTTGTGTTTAAAATAATTTAAATTGAATAGAGGCTTGAAATTAAATAAAGTTCCATTAACTTAAGACTAAAAAAATTAAATTTAACTGTTAAATATTAGGAATTTCATCATTTAAATACGGGAAACAAGACTCCTTCGTAAATTTCGATTAAGATTAATTTAATCTATCAGATCAATAAAATTGATAACAATCCCATGTTAATTAGTTAATAATTAGGCCATGACTGTATGAAACAAGGGTCACGACTTTCTATCATATGACATCATTTTTTAAAAGAAAAAATCGTGATAATAAATCTTCACCTTTAAAACGAATAATACCTCATTATAAATATAGCCAAACTAAAAAGGAGAAATGTATAATTAAAATTTAAATTAAGATTTTAATTTATTGGATTGACTTATTCAATTACGTCCTTAATAACGTACCCAAAATCCAAGCCAGAAGACTTGATTTTAAGTATACCCAGACCAGACCAAAGACAAGACCCAGTAATAAAAAGAAAGAAGAAGACATTTATTAGAATGAAGACATATTCAAGTCCAACAACAACACTTTAAAAACGTTAAATTAAGTCAATTAAACCAATTTCCTATTTATTAAAATGGTTTAATTCAACGTTGAACCATTCAAAAATAGAAATTAAAAAAAAGACAATATAGCACATAATTAAATTAATAATGTTGATTTTGAGTCCATTAAAATGTGAAATTCAACAAATATGGGGTTTTTTTTGGGGGGGGGGGTGTTTTAAGGTTATATGAAATAGCTTTGGTACTTGCTATGAAACTACAAAAGTTTGGTCCAACTCTAAGTCCCCCCAAAAAAGGAAAATAATAATAACAATAAAGAAAAGGTCTAATTATGAATTGTACCCTCTACTTTACAAAAAATTAAAATTTAGTCCATTTATTTTAATTTGTTATATTTTATTCTTCATTGAAAGTTGAAAAATTAGTCTAATTGAGTAACAATTTTTCTTTTTTTGAAAATGAGTAGCACTGTTAAACCTTGATATTATATCTATGATTTAAAAATCAACAGTTCAGCAATTATATGCAGAAAATAGGAAAAGAAAATAGCAATTTTGCAATTTATATATGACAAATTAGCAAAAGCTAGCAATTTAAATTCATGTGTTTAGCAATAAAATAGATTAATTTCTCTAAAGTATAAGATAAAAAACAAATTAAAGTGAAAGGACTTGTAACAAAAAAAAGAGCGAAAAGATTACCTTCTTGATTTTCGTAAAGTACAAGGACTAAATTCATAATTAGACCTAAAATTGTTATCATAAAAGTTGTCTAAACCTTCATTTACAGTCTTCAATGTGCCGAAGCTTACAAGTCTCATTCCAATGTATATATATATATATATAGAGAGAGAGAGAGAGAGAGTAGCCAAGAAAGGAAGGAAACATGCCTAGGGATAAAGAGATTGATAAGCCAATGAAACCGCTTCGAAGAAGACGAAAGAAAGGTGACGGTGGTGGTGCCAGTGGCGGCGGAGACCGCGGTGGCAATAAGGAAGTTGCATTTTGTTTATTTATTTTAATTGTGATTTTGTTTGCTATAATTTTGTTCTTCTTTATTCATCTTTTGATGAGTTTTGAAATAGTTTAGAGACACTTAAACGATGGATCTACCACCAGTTTTGAAATAGGATTGGAAGTATAATTATTTGTGGGTTGTTTGTACCATACCATCCTAGTATTTTTCTTCATCATATTCGTGACACATAAATAGAAGGATTAGTTGTGTTTGATGTTTTCAAATTATTATCGAAACTTTATTATTAATGAGTTTATGTTTTGATTATTTAATTTTAAAAAGTTACAATATGACTATTGAGTTATTCAAAAGTTTCTATTTAAGTCATTGGGCTGTTAAAGTTGTTGTTGTATGGTCTTCTTTGTTCTTACTACCTGTACAATTGAAATCTCTCATTCCTTTTCTATTTTACGATTAAATATTTTCATTAAATAGATTTTAATGTCACGAATTCGTGAACAAAAAATCCAAACAACTTTCTTCTTCGATATCTAACACTGACCGTCAGATCGACTTGGATCTAAAGTATGTTATTCTACTCATCGATGGGTACTGATCCACCATACTGATCGCCAAATAGTTGCTTAAAGCTCACTAGTCGAACTTTCAAAAAGAAAATAGGCCAGTGACTTAAATAAAAAATTCAAATAGTTCAATGACTTAAATGTTTTTGAATAGTTCAGTGACCATTTTGTAACTTTTTGAAGTTGAGTGATCAAACCGTAAACTTACTAATAAATTAATGACTTCAAGTGTAATTTAATATTTCAATGCTTTCATGTTGGTCTCCCTAATTGATAACTACTTTTATTTCTTTTTTCATGCTTTATCGGTTAATCTCTATAAAATTAGGATTGTGACTTTTCTTATGATAGAATAAGATTTTTATGCAATATTTAGTTTTTTTTTCTTTATGGAATTGATTTTGGAATTATTGATTTTATATAAGATTCCCAACATCGCAAGTGGGTAATAATTTTTAAAAGATGGTTAATACAAATCCTTGAAGTAATTAAGATTGATTAATACAAACCTTTGAAAAAATTAGGGTTGATTAGAAATTTAGCATTTTTACTTAGAAATTGTTATTGCTGGTGTGGTTATTGTGAATATTGGGTTTGAAAAATTAATATATTGCATTATTATGATACCAAAAAACACTTAAATGATGTTTATTTTTATAAAAGAAAAATACTAGCAGTATGTTGTAGACCTGTCCATGGGCCGGGCCGGGCCCAAAAAAATTCAGCCCGACTCTTAGGCCCGGGCCTGGCCTGAAATATGGGCCTAAAATTTTGTCCAGGCCCGGCCCGGCCCGGCCCGATTTTTACTAAACACAAAAAATATTTTAAAAATAAAAAATAAAAAATAAAAAATAAAAAATATATTTTTTTTATATTCGGGCCGAGCCGGACCGGGCTCGGGCAAAAAAAGTTGAGCCCAAGCCCGGCCCATTTTTTAAACGGGCCTCGTTTTTTTGCCCAAGCCCATATTTCGGGCCTATATTTTTACCCGAACCCTCCCGTATTTCGAGCGGGTCCGGCCCATGGACAGGTCTAGTATGTTGTCTTCATGAAAACTTTTATGTCTTTAAAGGCTTAGATATATTTGGTTTAAATATTTAACGGGAATGGACAAATATTTTAAAAAGAAGTCTATTAGTGAAGTAGAGGAAGAACAACAAGAAATATATATCATATATTAGTTTATATGACTTTTATAAATGTTTTAATTAAAAAAAATTGACCGTACAATCCAAATATCCTAACTAAACCATTGCACGCGTATACATGCGAAAACCATAAAATATAGAATACAAATGTGTGTTTAAAAATAACCTACGATAAACAATGAATCGTATGGAGATAAACAATATTAAATGCATTACAATTATTTATCACAGTTTTACCATCAATTGTGAGTTAGTTTCAAGTTGACTTACGACACCAACTCCATTAACTATATTATTAATATATACAATTGATGGAGATAATGAATTGTGCATATTATAATAAAAATGTATAAAATATATCAAGATAAAATTTTGGCTGAGTAATAAATTTAAAGTTTTATGAATCAAATTGACATGGTTCATATGTCATGATATGCATATTTTTTATCGGTTGTTATTAAAATAAAAAGGTTAAAATACCGTTGAATAATATAATTTATTTTAATTACAAAATGATATTTTCATAATTTTCTTGACCGAGTTGATACTCAATTGACTCGTAACACAATCTAGTCAGGAATTTAAATAATAGTATAAATAATAATTGTGTTAATGATCCCTTCTGTACCAAGTTTCAACAGCAAAGGAATCGTCCAACCATGGATACGCTTGCTCAATCTATCAACAATTTTAATAATTGTTATAAAATGTGGGTTTTTAATATATTTTTTTCAATTGAATTAATGTTGAATGACTTGCTTAATTAAATATTTAAATAATTTGTTTTTAAACAATAAGATTTATAAACAATGGGACTACAAATTTCTAAATGGTTAAAATATGTACTAAGCCTCTATACTTTTTATAGACGTAGAATTTTGACCTTTTATGTTTATTTATAATAATTTATTTACTCTATTTTTTATATTTCAAAATTTAGTAAACTTGATTTTAATAAAAAAAATTAATGATTTTAGTAATTTAATTTCTTAAAATAAAAATAAAATCAACCCAAAGCCTATTTTACAGCACAAATAGTGAGTAACGTGACCCTGACCGGGACCGGGACCCGGACCCGGACCCGGACCCGATACCTACTTTATAGCAAATAGCATTTCCATATCTCTCGTTTCTTCTGTGCATATACCTCACTGCCCCTAAAATTTAATCGAGGAGATCTCGTTGTTCTTTAGCTCCGTTTTGCAGCCATGGCTACTCTAGATTCCGATGTGCCGATGGTGCCCGCCGGTGAAGCTTCCGGTAGCTCCGCCGCGTCTTCCTCTACTAAGAAGCCCAAGCGCTTCGAGATCAAGAAGTGGAGTGCCGTTGCCCTCTGGGCCTGGGGTACTAATCCCTAACCCTAACCTAACTTACTTTCTCCATTCAGTTTTATGTCGAAATCAGTGTTTTTATTGACGTTGATTTGGTTGATGGGATGCAGATATTGTGGTGGATAATTGTGCAATTTGCAGGAATCACATTATGGATCTCTGTGTGTATTTCTACCTCGATTTTATTCAAGTTTTTGTTAATTTGATTTAGGGGGTTTTTTTAGGGTTACTGTTTCTGATTGTTTTCTTCAATTTCCTTGTTTAGGTATCGAGTGCCAAGCTAACCAAGCCAGCGCCACCAGTGAGGAATGCACTGTTGCTTGGGGTATGTTCGATTTTGGAATTGTTGAAAAGCATGTTTGGGTTACTAAAGAAGTACTATTAAAGGATATTGTAGATGTTGTTTTGGATTGTGTAAGCATTGGTTACTTTGGGGAATAGTGTTAGGTTGTTAGGTTTCGATGTTCTTTATACCAAACACAAGGAAATCAATCAAGCACTATTAAGACATACAATAGACGTCTTTCCGTTTGTGTAACCCTTGTTGACTTTGGGAGGTAGTGCTAGGTTGTTTGGTTTCACTTTACTGTACCAAACACAAGGTTTGGGATTCGTTGTCTATTTGGTAAAGTGGAGGCTATTCGGGTGTAAAAGAGAATAATTTAGAACCTTTTGTACAAATTATGGTGAACCTATAATTATAGCCGTAAATATGCTAATGTTGAATCAATTAAGCACTATTAAAACATGTAGTAGACAAGTTTTCAATTGTGTAAGCCATGTTTACTTTCGGAAGTAGTGGTAAGTTGTTTGGTTTCGCTGTACATTATACCAAACAGAAGGTTTGAGATTTGTTGCCAATTTCATTAAATGGGAGTGTTGTCAGGTTGTAAAAGATAACAAATTAGAAACTTTTGAAGAAAGATGATGACACTTTTTGTATTTGATTAAGAACATACCCTGTTATCATAGCTTTTAGTATGATAATCGTGATGATTTTTTTTTCTTGTGATATCGATAATGGTGATGAATCAATTATGTAAATGAGGGCTATTAAATCTTTATGACTAATGCTTTGCTTTTGTTATAATTAACGCCTAGTATCATTCAGATACGTTATTTTGTAGATATACTTGAGCAAGTTGACTCGTTAGGTGGTTTGCTTAATTGCATTTGCTGATTGTGCACGTTTAGTGCAATTTTAGTTTTTTTTTCACGTAAAAGCTTTTTCATTTTGGCCGAAATTGAATTTGTTGCCCTTCCTTTGGTGGGTTTATATAGTTAGCCAAAATGGTTAATCTCAATGTAAATAAAATCCCCCGATTAGAGTAAGTAAAGTGTTGAAGAAAGTAGTAGGCTCATCTTTACCTACAAACATGTATATATCGGAAGAAAAATGCCTTGAGCTCATCTATTATATGTTTTTACTATAATCTATGAGTTGTATGTATCATCTCACTTTAGCTCCAACATGCTTGATCATTGTGTAATTGATTTTTCTCTTCTTTGTGTATGTAGGGGTCTGCAACCATGCATTTCACTTCCATTGTATCAGCCGATGGCTCAAGACTCGTCAAGTTTGCCCATTGGGTATGCTTTTTTCGTCCCGATGTATACATCGCTCGGATATTTTTCCCCGCAATCAGCATTAACACCTAAGTTGGTCTTCGCTTTTGCAGATAACAGTGAGTGGGAGTTCCAAAAGTATGGGCACTAGAGAGCTTTCAGGCCAATACTGGTTGAACCCTCTTACCTTTCTGGTATGGTGAGAGAAGAATGCATATATTTCATTAGCTTTTATGCTGATTCAAACAGTAGTTGCTTTAATATTTCAGAGTAGAATTTGGTCATAATTTTATTTGCACCGAGTGTAATATGCTATATTTTATGAGAATTATCCTTTATTATTGTGCTGAAACCTTCCTTGTTCTATCTCTGGATTTTGGTACTGATGAATGTCTTCTTCTTCTTTTTTTCATGTGAATCAAATGGCTCCTTTTAAAGCTTTGTTAAATTCAAAATCAGAATTAGATTAATGTCTCTAAAGAAAGGATAATATTATTTAACAAAATTAAGGGAAAATTTTGACTTTATAATAGAAAGTTAATATTTCAAAAAAAAATAAAAAGATTGATACTAATCAAATTATAAAAAAAGAATTAAATCAGTAAAAAATGCGTAGTATAAAACTTTCTACAATGTCTATGGGAATATTAGAATTAAAGGTGATTATGAATTGAATTAGACCTATACCATTAATGGTATAATATTATGTATGTATAGTTGCTTAACATGAGTCTTGAAATTTAGTCATGTAGGTTAAAATATGTTTTTATTTTTAGGAATTTAGTTTTTTTTAAAAATTTTCTGATATTAAATTTTAGATCTAACTTTTAATAGTGCTAAATTTATTTTGTTAAATTTAAGTTAATTGCGTCATTTTTTAGTTACATGGCTATCAAGTGTTGCAAATTTTAATTAAATTTTTTTTAAATTTTGGGAATAAAAGTATAATGATTAAATTTGAAATTTGGGAAGAATACAGGGACTTATGACATATTTTAACTTATTTTGTAAATAGTCAATGCAGTCTCGTTTGGACTCAGGTTTTAAATATAAAAGTTTGAGTTCGAACCTATATTTAAATCGGAACTATTTTTCTCCAAAATTTGATTTTTTGAAAAACTAATGAAAGCTTGCGAGGCACATGTCGCCCTTTGCAATGCTTCTCTTCTTAGTTTGTGGTGTCAAATGGTGACGAATTGGTGGAGATTTTAGACCTCTTTGAATGCTGGTTTGAAGTTTCTACCCCGCTTTGGCACATCCAAGAATGATGTTGATCAATTTTTTGTCACTGTCCAACAGCCTCTAAGAAAAAATATTGTGAGACTTAAGGAACAAACAAATGACCTAGAGGATAAGAATTCTAACTGGTAGCAAACATAAAATTTGGAAACGAGCCGGTTGAGTTTTATTTCGACTGGCATGAGTATTGTTGTCAATGCAGGAAGACGTAAGTTTTCGAATGCGCTGAAACGTATTATCCTTCCACTTATGGGTTGAGAAAGAGTTATGATTAGCCGTTATAATTTTAATATTTTTATCCAAAATGTTCTAAGAGTTAAAAGTGAATAGAAACAAAAATGAAAGAAAGCAGGAAATAGAGGTGGGAATAAAGGGGGCAAAAAACGTGAAATTGAAAGGCAGACCATCTTTTTCAACTACCAATGCTTTTTGTCGGGCTTTAGGCATTAAAAAAGGCATCTCTCCATCCATGTGCATCTTCTCAGACCTCTAAATTCTTCTACCCCCAAATGCCAAAGTGTTGTTTTAATTTCAAGAATTTTCAAATCCATTAAAATATTTGAATTTTGTTATACATGATTTTCTCTTTGCTCTTTGTAGATCTAGAATTTAATGTTTATATATATATATATATATTTTTTAGATTTTAAAATTTAGAATCAACTATTAACACCATTAAATTTATTAGTGTTACATTTTGAAATTAAAAAAAAAAAATCACTTGGTAGTCATGTAACTAAAAAAGAAATATTATAATGAACTTATTTTTAACCATTGAACTTAAATTTTAAATCTGAAAAACAGAGAGATTAAATTTCAAAAAATAGATATATAAAAATTAAATTCTAGAAATAGAAGTGCAAAGTTGACAACATATATTTTAATCATATATGTATAAACCCCCTCCATCTTCTAGAATACCCAAAACTACCGCTACACCATCGAAAGTCGGCCAAAATCGTTACAAACAATTCTCAATACTCTAATATCTGTAAAAGTAGATTGGAATTAAAGATTATATCCAAATATATCATTCAAATTGTGTCCCAACCCACACTCATGGCTGGATACCATTATGTTTTTACTTATTATCATTATAATCACACTTTTAAGCCTAGTGCTCACTTTTCCCCCATAAATTATGAACTAAAGTATTGCTTAACTCTGCACTTCTTTTAAAACTCATTTCTCCTTCAAATGCAATCCATTTATCTTCCATCTTCAGTGTTGTCTCTCTCATCAGTCATCTCTTGCTTCGTACAAGTTTAATTTTATGTTGTAGTTGATGTAAGGGTAATAAGAGGTGATCCCCTATCGAATGAAGAATTTTCATATAAGTCCTGATAAAATTGTATTTTTTTTATTCATTTCTAGTTCCTAAAATAATTTTTTCATTATGCGTAATGGTAAAATTATAAGCAAAATAAGGAGGTGCCATTTTTAATGATTGAGAGTGATGATAGGAGGTTTTTTTGGCACATGGTGCGCTAAGAAAATGGCAGTGGTCCTCTCATGCTCATTCCCCATTTAAATGCTTTTCATTTCTTTAATTCATCTTAATAATTATGAAAACCTTCTATCATCCCTCTCAATCATTAAATTTAATTATAAATTTAGTATTAAATTAACTTAAAGATTTCATAATTTTGAAAGAGCTAAATCGTGTCATCATCTATTGCATTTAACTTCTAATTGAGTTGATATCACGAATTAATGGAACACCATCTTAATTGTGATATTATTAAAATATCATTTTTATACAATGCGACAAATATTAATACAAGTACGTTTGGGGTTTATGTGCCTCCATCGTTATATTTTCTTTTCGAATTTTGAAATTTCAATCCTGACCCAGATGATAACAGTTAAAGTTGTTAAGCTAAATTTTGTTATTAGTCTCGACTCTCGTATTATGTGTAAATTGTGACTTTAGTCTCCATAATCTAAATTTGATAGTTTTTAGTCTATAATTTTCAAAATTTGAAATTTAAGTCATTTAAATGGATTAACAATAATGTGGCTTTTTATATGTGAAAATAACAAGTTAAAATGATATTATACATGTACTAATATATTTATCGCATAAGATTTTAAAAAGAACAAATTTAACGTCTCCCATTTAAGGCTAGTTAGAATTAAAATTTCAAAATTTGAACGAATTTAGTATAGAAAATTAAAATCCAAGGACTAATACAAGAATTTGACATATTTTACTCTAAAAAATTACATATAACGGAAGCTTAACACGATGGCATTATGGTAAATAAGGGAAAAGATTAAGGCCAAACAGAAATATGAGTGCGTTATATATCCGGCGCAACAGAGTCAAACGTACACTTTCACTGTAATCAACAGCCATGGCCGCCATGGCTTCTTCTTCTTCTTCTTCTAATTTCTTCTTCATCTTCTTCCTCGTGTTATGTCTGAAAATCACTGCCAAAAAAACATACATTGTCCAAATGAAACATCAAGATAAGCCACTTTCTTTCGAAACCCACCATGATTGGCACAGTTCGAGTTTACAATCACTCACCGATTCCCCACCCGAGTCACTTCTTTATTCATATACTGAAGCTTTTAATGGCTTCGCTGCTTCTCTTAATGAAGAACAAGCTGAGTCTCTTAGCAAATCGGAATCGATTCTGGGTGTTTATGAAGATACAGTTTACACTCTCCATACTACTCGTTCACCTCAATTCCTCGGCCTTGACGCCGATTTGGGGCTTTGGGCCACCGGCGGTAGTACCCAGGCTTCTGAGGATGTTATTATCGGGGTTCTTGATACCGGAGTTTGGCCGGAATCTAAGAGTTTTGACGATTCGGGCATGCCGGAGATTCCTTCTAAGTGGCGGGGTGAATGTGAGTCGGGTCCTGATTTTGGTCCTAAGTTTTGTAACAAGAAACTCATCGGTGCTCGGAGCTTTTCGAAAGGTTACCGTATGGCCATCGGCGGTGGGATTAATAAAAAACCCAAAGAGATCGATTCCCCACGTGATAAAGATGGTCATGGGACTCACACGGCCAGCACCGCCGCAGGCTCTCACGTGGCTAACGCTAGCCTTTTAGGGTACGCCAGTGGGATTGCTCGTGGGATGGCGACTCGAGCCCGGGTCGCCGCTTATAAGGTTTGTTGGGAAACGGGTTGTTTTGGGTCCGATATCCTCGCCGGGATGGATCGGGCTATCCGAGATGGCGTTGATGTGCTTTCGGTGTCCCTCGGTGGTAGACTGGCGCCATATTACCGCGATACGATCGCCCTCGGAGCCTTCGCGGCGGTGGAGAAGGGTATTTTCGTCTCTTGCTCCGCGGGCAATAGTGGGCCGACAAGAGCCACCCTTGCTAACGTGGCACCTTGGATTATGACCGTCGGCGCTGGGACTTTGGATCGAGATTTTCCGGCTTATGCCGTTTTAGGAAACAAAATCCGTTATAATGGCGTCTCGCTTTACAGCGGTCGAGGAATAGGGAAAAAACCGATCGGTTTGGTTTACAACAAAGATAACAACACTTTTGGTAATTTATGTCTGCCCGGTTCGCTTAAACCGGCTTCAGTTCGTGGAAAAATAGTCGTTTGTGATAGAGGAACAAATGCTCGTGTGGAAAAAGGAGGAGTTGTACGCGATGCTGGAGGGGTCGGAATGATATTAGCGAATACGCCGGATAGTGGCGAGGAATTGGTGGCTGATAGTCACTTGCTACCGGCCGTAGCAGTAGGGAGGAAAACCGGTGACTTGATTAGGAAATACGCACAATCTAATCCTAACCCGACCGCCAAGCTCGTTTTCGGTGGGACCGTCTTGAATGTCCGACCTTCACCAGTGGTCGCAGCATTTAGCTCCCGAGGGCCCAATATGGTGACACCGCAGATCTTGAAGCCGGACGTGATTGGGCCAGGAGTCAACATATTAGCCGCTTGGTCTGAGGCTATCGGTCCGACCGGGTTGGTTAAGGACACGAGGAAGACTAAGTTCAACATTGTGTCAGGTATGTTGAGACTCTTATTTGCCTAAATTGTATAATCATATTCCTATTAATCATGTTTCGAAAACTACAGGTACATCGATGTCGTGCCCACACATTAGCGGGCTAGCAGCATTGCTAAAGGCAGCTCATCCAGATTGGAGCCCAAGCGCAATTAAATCGGCTCTAGTGACCACTGCCTACACTCGAGACAACACCAACTCATCTCTCCGGGATGCAGCGGACGGTTCATTATCGAATCCATGGGTTCACGGGGCAGGTCACGTCGACCCTCAAAAAGCCCTTTCTCCGGGACTAATATACGATATAACTACGAAACAATACATATCCTTCTTATGCTCACTAGGCTACACCATTGATCAAGTTAAAACCATTGTCAAGCGTCCTAACATTACATGTTCCAACAGATTCAAAGACCCTGGTGAACTCAATTACCCATCATTTTCGGTCCTGTTTGGGGACAAAAGGGTTGTTCGGTACACTCGGGAATTAACAAACGTCAGCCCCGCACGGTCGATATACAAAGTGGCGGTGGATGGTCCGTCATCTGTCGGGATCTCAGTTAGGCCCCGGACGCTCGTCTTTAGGCATATTGGGGAAAAGAAGAGATATTCAGTGATTTTTGTAGCTAAAAGGACGAGAAGGGGATCAACGGCTAGGTCTGAATATGGTTCAATAGTGTGGGGCAATGCTCAACATCAAGTGAAGAGCCCAGTTACTTTCTCATGGACATTTTTGTAAACACTTGGAGAATGTCAAATCATTAATGAAAAATCTGAGGTCAAATTCTGATTTTAAGCCCTCTATTATATTCTGTTTGCTGATTTAATCCCTATACTTTTAAATTGACAAAGTTTGATCACTAATCAGGCTCAAACATGAAAGGTTTTTGCAACAGTTGTGTAAAAGTTCAAGTATATGAGCATTGTAATGCCCAATTATTTGCTCGGCCCATTTGAATAAATAAAACCAATATAAAAACCAAATACTAAAGCCCAAATATAAAATAAAACAATAAATAGTCCATTTTTACATGTATGTGGCCCAATTTCACCAGCCCAATTACCCTAAAACCCAAATCTGCCCAAAACTGAAAAATCAGAAAACCCTAGAATCTTCAGTTGCTGCCTCCAGCTTCCCACGAGCGTCGCCCCCTCCGCACGAACGTTGCAGCACGTTGCCCTCGCACAACCCACGTTCTCCTCCAGTGCACCTGTAACAAATCACGAACAGCATTAGAGTAAACAAAGAAAATAGCAAAAATATAAAGGAAAAACAAAATAAATTCTGTAATATTCGGCTATATAAAGCCGATTGTAGCATTTTGCAAGGGAGGATTGTAACGAAAAATATTAAAAAATAAGAAAAACAGAAAATCAAAAAGGTATATTGAAGGTGATTTTCTTCTACGATTGCGCTTTCCGTTCTTGAATCTTTTTTTTTATTAATCGTGCATATAAAAAAGAAAAAGAACCGTGGAGAGGCGATTACCTGGTGATCGGAGGCCTTGGAATGGCCTGGCTGCTGGCGGCGGCTTAAGAAATTTTTTTGAGAACCCTAGCAGAGAAGGCTAGGGTTAATTTGTGTTTTTTTTTTTGGAAGATAACAGAAACTAATTCTGTTTTAATTTTTTTTTCCTGGTTTTATAACAAGCGAAACGACGTCGTTTAGGGCCAGTTTCAATGGTTCTAAACGGCGCCGTATAGGCCTATACCCGCGTGTGTGACCCGACCCGTCTAAGGACCCGCGTGTTTTCCCTGGTAGGGATATTTCCAAAATTGATCCCTAGCAGGTTTAAGTTTCTTTCAATATAGTTTTTATATATTTTCAATTTTGGCCACAGTTTTCCCTCTGTTTTAATTTAGTCCCTAGACCAGGCGCATAGGTCTCATTAGAACGACGTCGTTGGATTAGCGTGGGGATATTTCCCTTTGGGCCTTCCTTCTGTTGCGCGCCTTATGATTTGGTCCCTTTCTGTGTTTTTTCCATTTTTGAATTCGGCTCCTAAACTCCGTTTCTTTTTAATTTAATCCTTAATCTGTTATTTTAGGTTTTTTTTAGTATTTTAATGTTACTAATACTGTTATATTGCATCATTATTATTGTATTATTATTTTTTATTATTATTATAACCATGTATTTGTGCATACTTCTTTAATATACGCATATACATTTTTTTTATATATACATACATGTATAGATACATATTTCAATTCGTTTATATATATGTATACATAATTACCTACATTTTTGTATTTTCTAATTTTAAACATATACGTACATATATATTCTTCTTATTTTTATGATTACACGTGGACACACATACGTATATTTTTTTATATTGTTTTTTATTCATTTCCATTACGGTTTCGTTGTTTCATGAGGTGTTTACTTTCTTATTTTATGCCCATTGAATTCGAATAGTTTATTTGCTTATTTTGCATGATTGGTTCATTTTACTTGATATATTAAAAATTTGTTTTAAATAAATAGCATTTTGTATTTTGAGATTCGGAAAAGTCGTATCCTAACTTACAAGGTTTCGATTTTCTCGGTAAATCCAAATACACGAATCTCTTAAATATTTAAAAAAAACTTGAGAATTAATAAAAGATTGTGTTCTAACTTACGAAACATGGTCTTTTCTAAAATTCGAGATAATTGAATATATTTTTTTTAAATAAATTTTTCGACATTCATTCTCATATCGGGAATTTCGGGCATTGCATCCTAAATTACAAGATGTAATTATCTTTCTCGATTAATGAGAAAATATGTCTTTGTCTAAAAAATTCTCAATGTTTTGACAAATGGTCATTTTTTAAACTCTTCAAAATTTTCAATCTTCGACACTAAAACACTAATCCTCCCTCGTACGTAACCGACTCCCTAACCGTTTTCTAATTTTCGTAGATCAAAACTGCTGTTTTGATAAAATCAAATTGTTTATTAAAAACAACCATTTTTCAAGGTGGCCCGATCACACATCATCAAAAAAGATTAGTGGCGACTCCCATACTCATTTTATTTTTCAAAATCCAAGTCAATCCCCTTAAAAAAATGGTTTCGACAAGCATAATATGAAAACTAAACTCTGGGAGATCAACGGCTTTGTGCTAAATGATATTTGACCATAGAAACATCGAGAGCCATCGAAGGACTATCCTAATCCTACGACTTTACTTGTGAAATCACCTGTTTTTTTATGGTTGATGAAAATGTAATGTCGATTCGGATGCTAGTCGTCCAGATATAAAGCGATCATATTCACATCAGCTTTTTTTCATCTCTCTAACACTTTGCCTACAAATCCTTGCAATGAACTCCCCATTCCGGCACGAACAGCTTCTACCAAATACGATGCCTAAAACAATGTCATTTTCATCAAGATTTCAAAAATTGATTTGTAAAGGAAAAGGGATAGTGGGAGACCACCTCCTGATTGTCTTCTTGAAACCAAAAGCGTCTTTAACCTGATCATCCAAGAATAACCATGTATCACAAAATTCTACCAGAAAAAAACGATAAGTACATGAAAATGCTCCCTAGAAGCTTGCATCTCCACTGGAAAAAAGTTCTAAGTGCATACAGGTTAAGGAAATAAACCTGGGGAGTGGTCAGTCAGCATGTAAATCTCTGTTGTTGAGTATATCCCTCCAAGGACAGTGCGCTTAACATACAAATTGATATCAGAGTCCTCATCTCTAGTGGTGCGCCAGATTTCATCAACCAGTATTGCTCTCTGCTTGAAACTCGCCGGAACATTAAATGGATGCGCCTACAAAGAATGCTGTGAAAAAAATAGTTGTTTTAAAGGGTTCGAATTTTACTGAGTAAACTAGTCCATTGACAAGAGAAATAGGTATAAGGTCTCGTATTCGAATACTGAGAACTTGAGGCCATTTCAGTATGTAGGGCGCTTGCATTTGTAGGCGAACCCTTACGAGCTTTGAGATGCGTTGGCTAGGAATAAAATGATGTGATTCCTCTTTGGAATCAATTCTATCAATTAGCCTTTGTAAGCAGGCATCCATGAAAAATGGCAAATCAAGAAAAAGAAAAATATTGTCGTTGTCAGAAATTGGAGGAAAACGGAACATACTAACTGGAAGTAAAGCACGCATCCAACAGTGAGATACATAGGAAACCAACAGTTCGATTCTCGTGGAAGCAGCACGATATAGAAACTTCAAAGACGAGAGCAAATCTGCCAAATCAAGGATCTAGGAACTGGTAGGAGGAAACTATGTTATCTGATGCATAATCCAGCACGAGTACGGACTATAATCCTCCAAATATACGAAAAAATTTTGAAAAAATATTGAGCATGCTTATACCAGACGCATATTCATATCCGATACTCACTTTCGAACTAAGAGAAAAATGACAGCACACAAAGGTATAAGAATCTCTACATCATAAGAACTATCAAATTCTTTGTAAATTGTAATGCCCAACCTAATTTGAACAGATAATAATCGAAATCGAAGTAAATTACGTAGACAAGGGCAGCTGCTTTACGAGGGAAATATCCCACAATTGAAGGCGAAACCCCAATTTCCTTTGCACCAGCTACCATCGCTTATTCACTCAATCCGAACTTCATCTAAGTTAACAATCAATCGAATTTTAATTTGTAAACTCAAAACAATCATAAAATACCAAAAAAAAAATCGGTTTTTGGATTCCTTCTTCGGTGACGCGGATCGTCCCTGTCCGTCGACGATGACGACGTGGAAGAATCAGATGGATGGAGGATTTTATTAGGGAATGTTTGAGGGTCGGCGGTAGTGGAAAACCATAATGACTGATTTGAGAATACGGAAGCGGAGGAGGCAATTCGCCGCCGTTCGATACATTTGTTTGTCGATCTTCTTCACCTTGAGTTCCGAATTACGATTCGCAGATGACTTTTTTAAATGTAATATAGTTAAAATTATGCTATTAGTTTTGTGCGAAAGTTATTAATTAAAGTCTTAATATTCTATTTTTGTCGATACCAAAATAGTAACAGTTGAAACCATTAGGCCAAATTATACTATTAGTCAAATACTATGCTGAGGCTTCTAATTTAGTCATTATTTTCCAATTTCATCAATTTTACTCTATATAATAGCATTTGAACCCTTTAACTAAAATCTCATAGCTTTTTTTGTGTGTGATTATTACATGAAATAAATAAACCCATAAAGCATTACAAGCATTACACGTACGGTAGTATGTTTGTTGAATAAAAATTTTAAAACTATGTACCATTACATTACGTAATGTAATGAGTTTAACAATTTTCGCATATCGTAACTGGATTTTCTCATTTTGTTTCATTTATTGAATCCCGATAAAGCTTTATTTTTTTTTTACCCTTATTTCTTTATCTTAATTGATAGTAATGGAAGTGTTTGCTGGTGAACTTTCAAAATTTCCAAGATGTGACACAAGCTCAGCATGCCACGTCATCACAACTTCACATAATCTAAGTTTAGAGACCAAATTGAAAAGATTTGTCAAGTTTTGAGGACTAATGTGAACCAAAAAAGAACCCAAACACCAAATTGAAAAAATGGCAAATTAAGTGATTAAAATGAAATTAAAGGGTTTTCATGTAAAAAAATAGTAAAATTGATTAAATTTTTAGTACAAGTGGTGCTATATCATTTGTTGATACGGCCTCTTCAGCACCAACATATTTAAACCCAACTTGAGAAAAAAATAAATGATATCAAATCAAAAAAAAATGTCAAGTTAAGGGCCAAATGCGTAATTAAACCCAAAAGGTTTTACATTCAACCATATTAACCATATTACAAAGAATCTAATTTGGTTCAATTTGTCCTAATAATTTCTTTTAATAAAATCTTTTCGCATTTTCGAGATTAGTTTGCCCTAATTAACCTTAAAAATTTTAATAAAAAACAAGTAAGATTTTTTAAATAAAAAGAATTAATAAAAAAGGTAAATTCTATGCACAAAGGATCTTCGTTGCTTTTTTCCCCCCACAACTTCAATCTATTTCCTTTTATCCGGTCTAATTCCGCGTCCAGTCCTTATACTTTTCTAGCTTTTGAAATTTAATATTTTTATTTTTAGTTTCACACATTTAGTCCCTCTACTTATTTGAATTAAAAAAAAATAAGATCCAATCAATAACACTTTTAAAATCGAATACATATTATCAATTGAATTTATATGTTCACATCAGAATGTCTCATATAAATCAATTAACAATGGTATCAATTTTAAGTTTAGAACAACCAAATCGGTTTTTTTTTTAAATTCCTAGAATTCAAAAAAAAAGCAGAGGGACTAAAATTCAAAAGTCTAAAGAGTTACAAGGACTAGGAGAAGAATTGGACCCTCTTTTTACCACCAACAACAAACAAATTTTAAACATTTACCTCATTTATCTTGTCAATCACTTCTTTCATCCCTAACCGTTTATCTGGATTACTTTCAGTGCAACCAGCACCAATACGTAAAAGTTTAACCATTTGATCAATTGAATTTGAACCGTGTGATATCTCTGGATCAATTAAATCTTCAACTTGATTATCAGCTATTGATGTTTGAACCCATTGAACAATGTCGATCCCACCTTTTGCGTTATTCAGGTATTGTGCTGGGAATTTTCCGGTAATGATTTCAAGGATTACGATACCCAGACAATAAATATCGGATTTGGCGGAGATTTGTTGGGATCGGACATATTCGGGTGATCTGTAAGCGAATAAACCTTGGTTGATAAGGTTAGGGTTTGCCATTGGTTTAAAAGCGAAATCACTGAGTAATGGGTCGTAATTTTCAGTTAAAAGGATGTTGCTGGATTTAAGGTTGCCGTGTGGAACCTCGTATGTTGCGAATTCTGTGTGGATGAAATCTAGTCCTTGTGCGATACCTTTGATGATCTTTAATCTTGTTGGCCAGTTTAGGTTTGCGTGTATTATCCCTCGATCACCTGAATCAATTCATATTTTTTTTCGAGTTAGAAAAATAAAAACACATGTAATGATCTAAACGAGATATAATCAAATAAAAGTACCATCGAGATGGTAAATTTATCGTAGAGACCATTATACTAAGAGTCGAGTTGTATTTTGATCATTTATTACAAAAATTAGTCAAATTAGTTCCTAGATAATAAAATTGATCATTTTTGTTAAAATTTTTATATACTTCTACTGTTAAAATTTGGTGAAACTAACAAAATAATACACAGTTACACGTGGCGTACTATGTATGCCTTATGTTAACGTACATAGACTGATTTTTAATGGTAAAAATAGATTAAAATTTTAACAAATGAGCTAATTTTCTCTTTAATCTAGCATACAATGACTAATTTACCCATTTTTTAGTAGAGGCAATCCAACTTTCAGTAGAATGGCCTCTATGATACTTTTACCCCATAGAGACCTCCAAAGTCGGATTGCATTTTAGTCCCTTCTACTAAAAGAAATTGACAAATTAGTTATTGTATGTTAGATCAAAGAGCAAATTTGTCATTTTGTTAAAAAATTCATCAATTTCTACTATTAAAAACTAGTCATTGTACGCCAACATGAGGTGCACGTGGTACACCACGTGGAATTGTTTGGTTATTTTGTCAACCACGTCGATTTTTAATGGTAGCAATGGATGGAATTTTAAACAGAAATGATCAATTTGCTTTTTGATCTATTGTACAATGACTAATTTTTTTTAAATAAAGGGGGTAGATGTAATCTAATCATTGATATAGGGGCCTCCATGATACTTTTACTGATATAATCATTTCTGAGTAAAGATAATTGAGTTTAAGATTAAGTGCAAAAATCAAGCTTATTTTTACTTGATAAACAAGCTTGATCAGACTTAATTCAACGAGTTTGAATGAATCATTTTCTATGTCGAACTCAAACTTTAAGAATGAAACTTGATCAAAGCTAAAACTAAGGTTTAAACCTAGAATGTCGAGTCAAGATTGAGGGTGGGTTTGGATGGGCAATGCGGTGCATTTAGCTTACTTTTTGTCTCACGCTACAGTATCTAATCTCGTTGCCAACGTTGTTTTTATACTAACTGCATGTAAACGCACTATCCATCCAAACTCACCAATTTTTTTTAAAAAAACTTAAGGTCGACTTAGCACAACTTAATTGTAGGAGGCAAAACTTTGTAATTTGGAATTCAAATTCCAATATTTCCCTAGATTATAAATTGGTCTTTCAAAGTATCAATTATGTTTCAGTTAGGTTCTTTGGGCAAAACCCAATCATCAATTTAAATGTTATATATTCGTCTAAATATGACATTGAGTATATTTAAAACACGTGTATGCAAAATATGTGGATAGCTTGGATATTTTTATTAAAGAAAGCATACAACATCAATAAATTTAAAAAAAGTCGTTTTTTAATGTTGATCCAAGCAGTCCATGCAAAAAGTACAAACATTTTTAAAAAATGTTTCATGTAAAATTTTAATTAACATTTAAGGTTTAAATTAATGAATAGGTTGATAGAAAAACTTAATTGATATAATATTTTGGACATTTTAAAGTTTGAGACCAAATTTGAATCTAGGTCATAGTTGAAGGATGTCTCATGTAATTTACCTTGATGATAAATAAAGGGTAAACTACACTAGTAGGTATCCAATTATTGGAAAAAAAAATTTCTGGACCCAACTATGAAAAGTTATAAAATTATCACCTAACTACTCAACGTTTTCTTTTAGGTCACCAATCGTTAAATTGCTAATGACAAAATAACTTGGCAGCTCTTAAATTTGGCATGAGAGCAAGTTTAACCCTTAACAGTTATACATTGTGTCAATTTAATCTTGATTCTAAAAAAATAACCCTCGACATTTACACATTGCCTAATTTGGTTTTTGTTTTTTGTAGTTTTATTTTTCTTTGTGATACTAAGGGTTAATTTTAAAAGAATGAGAAAATATCGAAATTATTATCTTTAATTATTGGGTGTTCCCATTTTTTTGTATATTTTCAATTAAGTTTAGTCGATAAATTTGTTGTTTTAGCTTTTTAGGTAAAGGGTCACAAAGAAAAAAAATTACAAAAATGACAAAAATTTCACAATGTGTTAATGTTGAGGGTTAACTTTTTTAGAATCAAGAATAAATTAACACAATGTATAAATGTTGAGGGTTAAAGTTGTTAATATGCCATCAAAAAAGACAATTTTAAATAGTTGGAAGACTAATTTGTAATTTTTCATAATTAAGGGACCTTATTCATAAATAAATAAACTTACCATGCAATACGTATAACAAGCTTCCTTTGGGCATATATTCAGAAACAATAAGCTTTTCTTCTCTTCTAAAATGGTACGCCAATGGTGTTAATATATTAGGGTGCCTTAATTTCCCCAACCGCCGCATCTCAACGTCGAACGCCTCTTTCCCTAGCCGATTCATTTCTTTCATCCTTTTAACCACCACAGCCAATCCATTCGACATCACCGCCTTATACGCCGACCCTAACCCACCGTTACCGAGCACTTCCGCCGCCGCTTTCATCAAATCCTGCATCCCAAACTCACCCTTCTCTTCGTTCACCATAACCAAATCCGTCACACCGGAGTTCCCTCCATGCGACGACCCTTTCTTTGAAGACCTACTCCGGCGGCTCGATTCCGATGGTTTCCGCCGTGTAGTCGATTCGGCTTCCGGTACTTTCACTGGTAAAACCTCTTCTTTGAATGGTTCTTTACTTAAGATACTAAATTCATCTTCCCTTCTTCGTTTCCTTGCTAAAACGACGATTATTACCAGAAACACAACGGCGACAACACTTCCGATTGAAATAGCGAGTACCTTTGAGTTAGAACCCGAACCCGACCGGTCTATTCCTTCCGATGGACTCGAGGCGGATTCTTGTTTTTGACCCGATTTGTTATCACCATTTTCACATTCTTTCCCCAGTATACTACCACAAAGCCCGGGGTTCCCTTCAAATGAAGTAGCATTGAATTGCATGTAACTTTCTGGGATTTCACCTTCGAGATTATTTTTCGATAAATTAAGATCACGAACCATAGCGGGATATATCAACGGTGGGATCTGACCCGAAAATTGATTCAATTCTAAATGTAACTCCATTAAATTAGGGAGTTGACATAAAGAATCAGGGATTCGCCCACTAAATTGATTATCATCCAACCAAACTTTCTTCAATAAACCCATTTTGTCAAAATAATTATCGGGGATGGAGCCGGAAAATTTGTTCTTAGACAAATAAATAGCTCTTAAATTAGTGAGTTTATGCAAATCTGGTATATCTCCGGTGAAGGAATTGTTTATCAAACTAATAGCTTTTAACCCACGAATTTGAAGCAAAGCTTGAATATCGACTTCACCCGTAAGTTGCATATCGGCTAAATGAAGACCGGTAACATTATCACCAGAACACATAACACCAACCCATTTCTTCTCACAAGCACCCGAACCCAATACCCAATTATCCAAATTACCACCTATGAATGATTTCTTGAGTTTTATTAAAGCTTCTTCATCGGATTGAGAGAAACAAAGGGTTGAAAAAAGGATGAAAAACAAAGGGATGAATCGAACAGCGGCCATTACTGACCGGAAAAACAATGAGAAGCTCCGGGAAGGAACGAGCCGCTGTTGTTCCGAGAGAGATTAAGTGCGGTTCTTGTTTCTCTCTAATTTGATTTTTGTTGTTGTTGTTGTTTTTGTTTGGTTCTTTGGGGGGTTGTTTTTTTTTTTCTTTGGGTTAATTTTGGATTGAGGAGAGGCTGGTGTAGCCATAGTTGGGGGTAAGAGAGAGTATGTGAATTCTTTTGAGAGGTTGAATTGAATGATGGAGCTGGCGAGGTTACATTTAGATTCTAAGAATAGGGAAATTTGGAAATTAGTGTGTTTATAATGGACAAATGGAGAATTTTCAAAAAAATATTTTGACTTTGCCAAAATGGGTCTTCCTTTTTTGGGGTTTTCAATTTTGATACCTATATTTGGGGTGATTTTTTATAATCTAACAACAACAAAACAAATATCAAATACGAAAATATTCTTATTTGAAACTCACTTGAAATAGATAGATATAGTTGCGTGCTGGTCTTGAACTTGTATATGAACATTATGGCATGGGTAAAGATAATAGCATGTAAAACATCATGCGATACGATTATTACCAACTTTGAGTGTTGATAGGATTATAAAATAAAAATGTGAAATTATTGTAATTGAGATGAGATTATAGATGAATCTGAATGTTGATATGCGATATTAGAGCATGAGACAAGAAATGTAAACATGATTTATGTTATAGTGGAATTTCATATTAAATGTACAAGTTTATTTTGGTTATAATTGAATCATGTTAATATCATTGAGCCTTATGTCTCAACAAATGATTTTGTTTGCTCTATGCACAAGCATCCAATTTCTCTACACTCAGCTCAAAAGACATCACGATCATTTTGTATGTATATACGTGTTTTGAGTCTTGGGGCATTATGACCTATAAAGTTAATATTTGGTACTTTTGGCATTATGACCTTTAAAGGTTTTAAGGTTAAGTTTCATCACTTCAATTGTGATTATCTATGCTTGTTTATGCAAGTTTGAATGTGTTAATTAGTAGATTAAGTCTTAATGTTTTGGATACTATGATTTAATGATGTTTGGTTGTGTTTACATATGTTAAATTGGTGTTTTTGCATTGGTGTAGATTTGGGTATGTTCAGGTACAATTAGGTGAGGTTTAAATGTTTGAAAATGTGTAGTCTTGGCCATTTGACTATAAAGTCTTTGTTAGAAAAAATCCATTCTAAAAACTATTTTGTCACAAAGAAAAATTAAAAATTTAAAAATCGAGTCGGTTTGTGATTTTTATAGCAATAAACATTTTCCTAAAAAGTACCTATGCTTTGTGCGAGACAAATTCTAGATATTCTTGACTTTCAATTGGACGACCTTCTCTGCTATTCTCATATCACAAATCGCTTCAAGTGTGGGCTTGAACAATCACGAATCAAACATAGAATCGAAAGTAATTTCTTACTTTAAGTAGGAAACCGAAAGAATTGTTATTCAAATAAAATAGAATTTTTAATTAAAAAATAAATTCTCACTATTTTCGGGTAGAATAACAATATCTAAAAGTTGTGTATTTTTAGCTATATCAATGTCATCTATTTATAGGGAGAGATAGAAGAATCCTAGTAGAATTAATATAACACAAATCATACTAGGAGAGGGGACTGACACACCCTAGTTAAATATACTAGGGTTGTCGCCCCTCATATATATTACGAGGAGTTTTTCAATCAGTTTGCTCATTTCTGATTAGACTAATGACATGTTTAGGTTCATCTACTAATATAAGTTATATTTCCGTATTACGATTTGACCATTTAATACCACTTAATATTTCTTAAAAATTAGATGACTAGCGAGCTAATATTTACTTCCATTTTACTTTGCGTGCAAAAATCATTAAGGACAATATATAGATGGTATTAATATAAATTACGGATAATTTTATTAAACCAATCTATTCGAAAAATATAAATATACAAAATGAATACACTATACTTAGGACATCAAATCTTATAATCTCAATACAAAAAGAATATGTCTCGAAACCGTTGAAACAAATTTTATTTAAATTTTACATTCAAAAACTTGAAATCTTATCTGAAATAATTGATAGTACATCTAACTATCAACTTATCTAAACTTATAATGACGAACCACTTGACCACTTACTCTAACCCATCGATAAAAACTCAAGACATGACCCATCGATCCAACAAAAAGGAGGACTCTCTCTATTTGATCTGATTTCTACCATTCAAAAATATTATAATTTATACAATAATCAAACAAATTTATTATCATTTGAGTCAAAATAATATTTATTTAAAATTTTAAAAATATTCCTGCATGCACGTTATCCATACTTTAATAAATTAGTATAAAAATTATGGATTATTTTTAATAATATTCTGCAATTACAAGGTGGTTTCCAAGTCTTAGTACAGTTCAGTGTTTTGCTGTATTGGTTGGTGTTTTGCACTACGAAACATTCAATCATTGTTGGTTTTTTTTTTTTTGTAGAATTAAAATAATTGATTGTAAACGTGGGATAAACGTTTTTAAGTTTGACAAACGAATTTGCTTGGAAGGAGACTTTTTTTTTAATTTCTATTTTTTATTTAATTAATTGCAAGTAAGCCAATCTTGAACAATTATTTATTTATTTCTTCTATTATATATTTACATTTTTATTCATTTTAATAATTAATTGCTAACTAAGTTTGAATCTTATTATATAGAAAATTTTAGTATATTACAAATATGTTAATTAGACTTTAAGTAGTATTTATTCATTATTCATAATTTTATATATTAATATATCAATAATTCACTAATTAATATTATATAATTTATAATTATAACATATTATTATTTTGAAGGAGTTTATAAATATAATAATAAGTACAATCACGCATAATACATGTCGTGTCCAAGAAAATAAACTCAATACAAGAATAACCATGGGTGATGTTAGGATTTTTCTTTTGGAATGATCGAAATTAGATTGTAAATTTTTATGATAGTTAAAATATAAATTCCCCAATTTTAGCTTATAATGTTATAATTTCTAAAAAGATTAAATCATAATTTTACTACATTTTATTATGTATGAACATAAAATTTCAAATTCTATAGGGGCTAAAACAGAAATTTTCCATTTATAAATAATCGCTAGTGTCGCCCGTGACATTTCTTTCCGGTTTTCCCGCCCCTGGTTTTTCTTCTTTATATATTCTTTTTTATCGTATAAATTATATTTTATACAATTTTTAATTTTTGGAAATGAGTATCTCATAATCATGGGGGCCACACATGTTGGATAAAATTTAAAATATAAATAAATATTAAGAAAGGCGGCAACTCTAGACTCACCACCACGAGAAAAATAGTCTCTCACTGTCATCTTATTATAGCCACGTGTAACTTCATAGCTTGTGATATGATGTGCGGTGCGTTCACCTACTGCCAACCTTATCTTTTTCTCTCGCACAATGTTTTCCAAACGAGTTTGACTTTATGCTTTTTATTATTTTTAGGTACAAAGTAATATTTAGTCCTTAAACTTAACGATGTTTCTCATTTTGGTCCTAAAATTTTGTTGTTTGTTCACATTAGTAGGGGTGAAGCCTGAAAGTTTTTTTGGGGGGCCAAGATTAAGTTATGTGTTTTTGTGAGTGATAAAATGTCATTTCACTATTATTGGCTTATATCTCCATGGTTTTCAACAGTACTATGGGTGAGTTTGGATGGACGGTGCGTTTACCTGCGGTTAGTGTAAAAATAGCGGTGGCGGTGAGATTAGATACTGTAGCGTGAGACAAAAAGTAAGCTAAACGCACCGCACCGCACCTAATCGCCCATCCAAACCCACCCTAAATAAAAATCCTAACTTTTTAAGGAGTAAGCTATTATTTTGCTATATTAACTTAAGGTTTTATAAATTTTAAACAAACTAAAGAAGTAATTTTCTATTAGGGGGCAGGCAGGTGCCTGTATATTAGGTTTGAAACTTGACAGCTTTCCCCATTGATAACATGCATTCAAATTTAACAAAATTCAATTAACATGGTCATCAATTATCATTTAGATTTTAATTTTCAACAATTTTAGGGACTAAATCCTTCGAACTAAAAATAAAAAGACTAAATTTCAAAAGTTTTAAGAGTATAGGGATTACAACAGGTCAATATCCTCTACTCAAAGTTGCACCAATCAAATGGGGAAATAAAAGGAGAGAAAAATCTCCATGAAATTACAAAATCGTCCTATGATTTACACGTGTCTCTGCATTATTGGATAATATTTGCCGCTGGTTGGAAGAGTGGAGAAGGAACCGGTGTTTTGTTTTTTGTGGCGCCCACTTTAGCCGTGTCTTACCGCGAATCCACAAAACGGCACGTAATTGAAAACAATTTAAAATCTTATATTATTTTAATAAATAATATAATTTAAAAGTAGAGTTAATTTCCTGATACGTCCTCAAATTATCAACTAAAATTTATATTAATCCTAAACTTCAAAAATAATTCAATCAAGTCCTCAATTTATAAATATTATATCAATTAGATTCTTATGTCAATCCAGTTGTTAATTTAGGGTGGGTTTGGATAGGGGTGTGCATAATTCGGGTAAAACCGAAAAAATTCGGTTAACCGACCGAATTCGGTTAATCGGTCGGTTAACCGAATTTTTTCGGTCGGGGGTCGGTTAATTTTTTTATGATTTTTCGGTTAACGGTTAATTCGGTTCGAAACCGGTCGGTTAACCGAAAATTTTCGGTTAACCGAAAAAATTAATAAATAAAATTATCCAATCCAACCCAAACTCAATTACCCAACCCAATAAAACTAAAACTAAAGTTTACCCAATTACCCAATCCAATAAAACTAAAACTAAAAGACAACCCAATTTACTAAAGTCTAAAACCCAATTTACTTTAATAATTTATAATTTTTTAAATTTTAAAAATAAAAAATAAAAAAATTCGGGTATTTTTCGGTAATTCGGTTAATTCGGTTAATTCGGGTAATTCGGGTAATTCGGGTAATTTTTAACCAAAAATAAAAAATACATAATTTTCGGTTAATTCGGTTAACCGACCTTATTAACCGAAAAAATTTCGGTTCGGTTAAATTTTTTAAAAAAAAATCGGTTCGGTTAACGGTTAAAATTTTTAGAAGGTCGGTTAATTCGGTTATAGTAATTTCGGGTCGGTTAACCGGTCGGTTAACGAATGAACACCCCTAGGTTTGGATGGGCGATTAGGTGCGGTGCGGTGCGTTTAGCTTACTTTTTGTCTCACGCTACAGTATCGCTACAGTATCTAATCTCACCGCCACCGCTATTTCTACACTAACCGCAGGTAAACGCACCGCCCATCCAAACTCACCCTTAGTCTTTTAATACTTACTAGTTTGAATCCAACAGGGAGCAATTTTTTTAAAACACATGTACATTTATTGTATGAACAATTTCGATTTGACGAGTTAAGGAAAGAAAAAGCAGTGTCAAGAAATTTTAGGAGGCCTATTTCAATTTTTTTAAAGAAAAATTATATTAGTATCCACCCAACTATGAAAAGTTACAAAATGATCACTCAATTATTCAATTTTATTTTTTTCTCATCCAACTATATTGGATTTTTTAATGTTTCTACTTTTACTTTGGTCAACTGGTAATAAAAAATGTAATTTTAAATAGTTGGATGATCGAAAAAGAAAAATATAGTTGAGTGACTTCTGATGTAATTTACTCTTTTTTAACATGACAAATCTAAGTTGCCAAGGTTGTATGTATATACTTTTTTTTATAATTCAATCTACGCGTTTTAAATATGTTCCATTCTAAATTTGATTAGGCATATTAACATAAAGCTTATTATAAGACTAACAAAAGAACCTAATTGATATAAATTAGAATACCCTCAAGTTTGAGGACCAATTTAAAATTTGAGGCATAATTTAAAAGCCTAAGGTGCAATTAACCCAATAACTAATATACAATTTAAAAATCCAAAAAGGAAAATTCACTATAAAGATTAAATTAATCTTAAAATATCGAACAACGTGTTTTAAAGGGGGGGACCATAAATTGAAAAAACCATTGACATTGACAAGCAAACCAAACCAAACCAATTGAAAAATAAAATTAACCACGTGTTTGAAATCCCAATAAAACGAGACAATAAAATAATAAAAAGAAACTCTCGGAAGTAACAATTTTTCGAGCATTAAAAAAAAAAAGCCTCTCCATTTATTCCTCGTGCTTTTAAAAATCACATCTTTAAAAAAGAAATTCTCAGCATTTTCCCGAAGAATTCAACCCCCCCTCCATTTTTTCTCAAGCTTTTTAAGAATCACACAATTTCAAAACAGATTATTGTATTCATTTTTGAATCATTCTCTGAAAACCCAAAAGAAAAACCTTGGATTTTTGTTCATATTTTTTGTTGCCGGAAATATGTTTGGTTCACCGGAGAAACCAATGTTTAAGCGAACTTGTAGCTTGTTAAGTCAGTACTTGAAGGAAAAAGGTAGCTTTGGTGATCTTACTTTGGGAATCACATGCAGTCACAACGTTGAAAAAGGTAAAGTTCTTTAATTTCTTTTTTTAAAATTTGTTTATTTTCCCTCTTTTTTTCTATTCAATTTTAGCTTCAAAATTATGTGGGTTTTTATTTTTCGTAATTTGTTTATTTTCCCTTCTAAAAACACTCAATTATTTTGAAAAAATTAAATTTATTTATTTTTGCTGAAATAAACCATGTGCGTGATTCTAATTCTCGAGTAATAATGTTAGGGATTTATCATGTTTTTTTTAGAACAAAATTCTGTTGAGATTTTATGTTTTGTTGGCAAAATACCCGTTTTTAGATCCCAACAGAATCATAGGATGTTTTGATTATAAATAGCATGTTACAGTTCAGTTCTTGAAAACGTGTTTTGCTATTGATTGGGGTTTAAAAAAACAGTATTCTGTATCGAGTTATTTACTGATTTGGATACGTTGCAGGGATGCCGGAGATAGTCCGTCCGGCGACGGAGACGAGGACGACCACCATGGATTTGTTCCCTCAAGGAGCCGGTTTTTCTGCCGATAACGGTTCGAGACGGGTCGGGGTCGATGTGGACCCTCAAAACGCGGCAGCGCCGATGACGATCTTTTACTGCGGACAAGTGATTGTGTTCAATGATTTCCCAGCTGATAAAGCTAAGGAAATCATGGCTTTAGCAAGCAAGTGCAGCTCCGAAAACCCGAAAACGAACACGTTTGTACCCGGTAGTCCGAACGAATCCGGCCTAGGAGTTCATTCGAATTCCAACGATCAGGTTCCTAATATCCGAACCAATTTACCAACAAGTCGCGAATGCGTTCGTCCCATTCCCGGCGGTAATCCTCGTTCCCAGCTTTGAGTTTTCGATAATCTACGAAACATGGACTTAATGCTTAGTTTTTACATAGTTTCTTATCAGTCCTGTTTTATGTGTATTGCAGATCTACCCATTGCTCGAAGAGCTTCGCTTCACCGATTCCTCGAGAAGAGAAAGGATAGGTAATACATCATCCTTACCGATCCATAAACGAAATTTTAAACCTCCTATTTTGTTCCACTCTTCCAGTTGATTTCATCCATGCTAATATGCATATTGGTTTGATTTTTGCAGGATCACTTCAAAAGCACCATACCCAATAAACGGCTCCGCCGGGGCATCGCCGCCGAAACCCGGAAATAGCAAGCCGTGGCTCGGTTTAGCTGTTGAATCACTGCAGTAGCAGTTCTCGAATCGATTCAATATCTCTTTGATTTCAAGGTTTTCTTTTATGGCTGCTGTTTTCTTTTTTATTTTTAACAGCAGGTATTAACATTTATACCTTGCTGTTTGTTTTTTGTTTTTGGTTTTAAATTTATATTAGCTCTAAAGAAATCTCTTTTTAGATCCTAACCCTCCATCAAATCTCACTATTAGTTTTTTGTAATTATTTTTCTAATTTGAAGGGAAAAAATTTTAGTTTATGTAATTTGAACTATGGGCTTGCATTATTCAATTTGATCCTATCTTCATTGATACAATTTTATTTTTATATAATATTATTAGTAGGTTGGAACTGATAAACTATATTACATTATCTCGACTAATAGTGTTATTAATTTGCATCTATTAGTAACATTTCAAATTAAGTCAAATTAAAACGGAAGGATTAAATCTAAAATTTTAACATTTTAGAGGGATTAAAACTTAAATTGGACTTAAAATTTTGATAAAAATGAAAGTCCAACAAAAATATTATTGCTTCCACCATTGTTGCAGAAACTGTTCCATGTTGACTTCATGTCCTGTTTTTTGTTTTTTTACGAAATTACTTTTGGTGCTATTTAATCATAGGAGACTTATAAAATTATGTAACATCATCACTTAACACAATATTATAGAAGAACATGTCTGAAAAAAATTGTTAAACTCTCCGAAGAACTAATGTGAATAAAAAAAATTTAGATATTAAAATGAATTTAATTATTAAATTTAAGGGTTGAAATTTATACAACTCAAAACTTGGAAGAAGCTTTTACCATGTCAAACTCCATTATAATCGAATCAGATTGAATCGGACGATTGAACTGAGTAAAAATTCAATTGAATCAAATTTTAATATTTTATAATTTTTAATCAAATCGATCAAACCGATAATTAATGGTAATTTTGAATGGGTGATTGGGTTCAGTTTAATTTTTTTTCACGCTACAGTATTATTATGATATCTCATCGCCACTGATATTTTTATATTAATAATAAATAAACGCACGTTTATCCAAACTTATCCTAATTCGGTTCACGTGCCTGTAATATGAAATTTTTTTTCCTAAAAAAAAAGTGCTTTTTCCAATAAAGAAAAATATCTCAACAAACACGCGTATTCAAGAGACTTTTGAACACTAAAATAATCATTAAAAAACCAAAAAAATATTTTATTTGTTGATGTGAACCCTAATTTAGGGTTTTAAAAAATAAATAAATATGAATGTTCAAAAGTAGACTGCAAAATTCTTCACGTTGTTCACATTAAGTCACCACTAGTCATTTTCATCCTATACATATATATAAAATACTTTCTATTTTTCTATTTTCATATTTATTAATCATCACGCGTTTTGCCTTGCTTGATTGTTTCTATGCTTTTTCTTCAATCACAATCACGTATATAAAAATAAGTGAAGCATTTCTTCTTGGTAGGTTGGCATGATAATGTATAATATTTGTGCGACTCTGAATGATTATCGTCTTTATTGAAAGGTTTTGTTTCTTAATTCTGTCAAAAATTTGAGTGTTTGAAAAAGTGATTTGCGAGTTCATGAATTTTAAGTATCTCATAAAATGTCCAAGAAGGTAAACCATGCGTAACATGCATGGATGGACTCGAGTCCATTCCTTGAAGTTTATAAGGTATTTATGGGTGAGAATGCTACTAATGCAAATCCTATTGCCTCTTTAGGCATATTAGAGTCGAGACAAAATCTTCATTAGAGATAATATTAGATATGTTGATAGGTCAAATGATTTTGAGTTGGTGATATCATAAAATTTTTATTCTAAAATGACTTAAATTAGTTAATTATTTTTAAGAGGGGTCTAAATTACAAATTGTCAACTTATTTAAATGATTGAAGGACTTAAAATGGATGATTAATACTTGACAATGAATAATGATAAGATTTTTCCATTTGACCAAGGGGGGACAATGTTACTGCCCCCTTTTAACTTAAACATTTTATGGAATTCTCTCAAATAAATTCAAATTTTCTCAACAATATATATATAATACATGCATACATACATACATATATGAAACATAGAAAACTATAAATTATTTGTAGGCATTCCTTTGAACAAAATCAAAGTGTTAAATGTCAAGGTTGACGTCTTGGAATTTTGATAACTTAGATTTGTATCCATTATGGTGAGACTTAAAGCATGTTTGACTGAGTTGGTGCCACAGTCAACTCGTTCAATAAAATTATTTAAAAGTTATTTTTTTATTAAAGTAATGAATATTAATATAAACATTTTATCATTTTATCTTATAATTTAATTATTGATAAATTTTTTTGACAAATATAATATTTTTGAAGAAATAAAAATAATTTTAATATTACATTTTCCTTTTTCTTTTTTAATTTTTTAAGGTATTTACCGGAGCAAGTCTAGTAATTAATCATTCGCATTCTGTAGACCCATTAAGGGGTAGAATATTACATTTTTCTTTTACCCACATGACAAAATTGAATGATTATTATGGTTTGAGGGTAGAAATGGATTCAAACCAGATCATCCTTCATGCTTCCTAATATTGTCTTTTCAACTTTTTAGAAATTAGAAAAGCAAGTTTAGGCCCAAAAGAGATTTATGCATTTCTAATGTTATGGGCTTTGGTGGATTGCCTTTTACTATAGGGCCCAAATTATTTATTTTTCCATGTTACCTTTTAAAGAAATAACCATGCATTAAAGTGAATTTTTTTTATTACAACAATCCCTTGAGAAAAGACAAAAACAGAAAACAATCAATTGATGTTGTACTCATTTCTAATTTAATCTTATATTTTTCTCATGAAATTATGAATATATTAAAATAATATAAACTTAAAAATTAGAATACTTATAAATAGAAATTCTAATGAAATATAAAAAAAAAGAAGTTGTGTACACCCCCGAAATCACAGTGAACACGCGACCTCAAACAAGTCGTTGGATAATGAAAATAGTCGTAAAACGTTAGAGTCATTTTTATGTTGAATAAAATATTATTGATCTTCCACAAATAAAACGATAATTGCAGGTCTCTCTCTTTTTTGTTGATAAATCACTATTATTTTTAAAATTTTTATTCTTAGTTTTTAAGTATAGTACAGTAGTTTAGCATAAAATATATTGACAACTATTCTCATTGTCCAACAGTTGGTCTAATGTTATAAGTTCATTTTGATTTTTAGGGGTTTAATTTTTAAAACGAGGAATAAATATTTTTTTTATAATTTATTAGAAGTTGCTTTGAATTTTTCATAAGTTTTATAATGTATTATTGTTGTTATAAATTCATAAAGGTTGAAGGGCTGAAATAATAAATTTATTAATTTTAGGTGTGTCAATGCCACTAGCTGTCCCCTATCTACATGTGACTTGTGGATCAATAAAAAGAATAAAAGAATTTATTTTCTTTAATTTTTATTCAATAGGTTCATGCATATAACTAACGGCGCAGTGGGTTTGGCCCCCCTTAATTAAATGAGATAATATTAAATTTGGTCTTTTTTATTATTATTGATAATTTAATTTAATCTTTTTGAAAACAAAAAATTTAAATTTAGCTCTCAAAATCTTACCATTTATTTTTTATTCAAATGCCAAATTATTGGATTTGCTCCTTGGACTAATTCAGACACATGGATAAATTTAAAAATATTAAGTAAGAATATTTTATAAAATAGGAAATTTGGAATATAAATTTAGAGAAAAAAAAACTAAAAAATAAAAACTCAATTTTTTAGAAGGTGAAAATTTTGATTTAACTAGTTTTTAATTATTGTTTAGTTCTCAATTTTCCTTTTTTTTATTGGTTATCTCTAGTTGTTTAATTTCTCAATTGTTTAATTGTGGAACCAACTAATTATCGATTTAGTGATAAAAGTGTCATAAATATTATTATGTTAGGAGTCAGATTACATTTTGCTCCCTCTACTAAAAAATGGACAAATTAGTCCCTATACGTTAGTTCAAACAACAAACTGAACCTTTTGTTAAAAATCCGTCCATATTTTTCAGTTAAAAGATTGTCCCTATATGTCAATATAAGGTACACGTGGCACGCCGCGTGTAATTGTCTAGTTACTTCATCAACTTGGCTAATTTTTAACTTTTGAAACGGATGAAGTTTTTAACAGAAATGACTAATTTCCTCTTTGATCTAATGTACAATGACTACTTTACCAATTTTTTTTATGAAAAGGGCAAAATGAAAAAAATATATTTCAACAGCAAAATCATAAAAACCTTTCAAAATATAATTTTCTTAAATTGTAAATATTACCTCTCTTAAGATTTGAATTTTCTTATGTTTTTTTAAATAGTTTAGGAACTAATTTGATTTGATCTTTATATAGAGGGACCTATTGAGGAAATTAACCTTAAACCCCCTGAAAATAGGATACTTTATTAACAAAGTTAATTGCACTAAACATCCAAAAACTATGACCCTTTATAATTTATTAGAACTTGCTTTGAATTTTTCATAAGTTTTATAATTTATTATTGTTGTTATAATTTATTACATCTTTATAAGTTTTTATGAATTTTTTTTGTAATCTTTATAAGTTTATATAAATATTATTTTTCGAATATTTTTATAATATTTAATAGTTTTTTTGTGATTTTTATGAGAAAAATATAAGATAGAGTTGCCACGTGTCGTCTTCTGATTGGTCTATCAACTGATTTGAACACTGAGCATGATTAATAACGAAAACCGTTAATGGAGGGGCTTAATTGATTTTTTTGGTTAATGACAGGGGGTTCAATTGGGTGTGAATTTAGTGTAGGGGATCAATTGATTTATTTTTCGTTTTTTCTTGATAGCCTTTTGTACCTTTAAGCCTTACTAATGCAATATTAGGATGAAAAATGATCGGGTTTGAACTTGTATCACCTAAATACTTCACGAGAACTCTAACCACTACTTCAAACAAATGTTAGCCATTAAAAAGAAATTATTATTCAAACATTAAAGAATACATTTTTAGAGGAGACAGTCGCAAACCCTGAAAAAATTAATCTTTATTACTCAGGTTCGAGTCCCACCATATGTAATTGTGATGCGTGGTTTTCGGTCCTACCATGTGTGTATGCCATGTGTGAGTTTCATTAGATTCTTTTTAGGTTAGTCTGATTCTTTGCCCATTGTACTTTATACTAGTTGAATTACATATTGTAATTGGTTGAACATAGATTTATCTTTGTATTATAACTCGGAGCAAGGTTAGGGCTATAATCAAGCTAAGTCAAAACTTGTTGTTTGATTTTTTTTTTTTAATTTTGAGTAATTTAGATATAATGTGGAGTATATTTGAAACAGCTTAGATCTAATATGTTAAAAAGAAATAGATAATGCCCATAAAATGAGGACTAGCTTCGTTCAAGTATTAGTTACAAAATGTTTGCAATTAATCCACGTGCTTTAAATATTCTCGACGTTAGATATAAGCTAGTTTTTAACACCAAAATTTATGAATAAACCGATAGAATGTCATCATTGATAGGACATTGACACTTTATTTAAGATTAGAGACTAATTTTTAGAATATGGTCCGTAGTTTGAGGATATCTCGTTGAAACAACACTTTAATTATTTGTTAAAAAATAGAGGTTTAAATGTCCACAAAGCCTTCTTAAAATAATTATAAAAAATCAAATAAGCCCTAAAATACAGTTTTCCATTGAAGCCTTTAATGGTGTGGTAAATGACATGACGTTTAATGTGAAAATACTAACATGGATGACTCAATTACCACGTTTTTACATATCAGTTACCACATCATCACTTAATGAGTCATTAAGGGCTACAACAAGAAACATATTTTTAGGGATCAATTGATTGCTAACTTTTGGTTAGGAGCTGAATTGAGTTCAGCTTTCAAATAGAGACTTATTTGAAAATTTAAATATTTTACAAGGGCTTTTCCACATTTAACCCAAAACTTAATTGTAGGAATTAAAAAGGTTAGACACGTGAATTTTGAATGAACAGTTAGAGGATATTAATGGTGTGATGAAAATAGACACGTGGGGAATCAGAATTAGGCAACACTGATTTATCATCAATCTGGAGATCCATAAGATGCACTTGAAACAACGAATTAATTTTATTTTTATTTTTTCCATTAGGTCAATTTAAGTTGATTTTCCTCCCCAAGAAATTTAATATTGAAGATTTTGTAAACTTTTAAGATTTTTGTTATTTTGGTTATTATTATTATTTTTAGTTAATTTTTATTATTAATTTTTTAAAAAGTGTTAAACTTTTTTTAATAAAAATATTACTTTTTTAACTATACTAGCGTGATACTCTACGTTAACAAATAAAATAATTTCTTTAAGAAAAAAATAATGCATAAAAATTTTAAAAATCAGCATGAAGTACATGTGAATCATAATACATGAAAATTTAATATTTTCGTTTTTAAAAAGTTAAATTTATTTTAAGCTTTAAATTGAAATGTATGAATTTAAAAAAAGGAAGATTTTAATCCATATTTATTCTTATTATTAGTTGGATAATGATTATAATTATAAAAGGGGGATTGATTTGATGAAAAAAATAAAATAATTTTCTCGTGTGGAAATGCAAGGAGCAGCACTAGGAACAGTGAATCAAGTAATTGATGGTGATTTCTTATCATTGTCTTTTGCAAGTAAGGTCAGTGTTTATATCAATTGATAGAGACTCAAACTCAATGTAATTGCTCTCTTTTAACACCAATAAACAATATTGGTCTAATTTATGTATTTGCATATTTAAAATTTAGTCATTTTTACATGAGTTAATTCCACGAAACATCCCCAAACTACAACCCTATTCTAATTTGGTCCTCAAACATGAAAGCATTCTAATTACATCCTCAAATTATCAGCGTTATATCAATAAAGTTCTTCCGTTGCTTTAAATGAGACGTTGGATCTTATGTGACGTAATTTAAAATGAGAATTTTAAAGAAATTTGAATATTGTTCACTCTCTTGTTTATTTAATTTTACTATATATAATATTTGAGAAACAATCTTTATATTTTAAATTATCATAATTTGATCTCTTTAGTTTTATAATCTCATTTATCGGTCCAAATTCATAACATCTAGAAACTATGCTAGTATGTCAATAAAACCTTGACTTACGAAGGCAAAGTTGGGGTCCCTAGAGTTGCGAGATCATAGATTTTGACTCTCACATTGTGTAAATCATATACAAGTTCAATCAATATTTTACTCTGGTTTAAGTCTCGTCATACTAATTAAGTTAAAATATATTTTGATTATCAATCCAATCATGTCTTTTAGTAATTGATTTTGTTGATAGGTTATTATCAACCCATAATTTTATTACACTTGTTAGAGTTTGTGTGACCCGAATTCCGTCACTTGTTGAAGAAATAAATACTTCTACTATTTTACTTTGATTAGAACAGTGCTTTTCAACCCTTAAATAGATGTAGTCGAAACTCCTTTTGTATCATTCATTTTTCAATATTAGTGAATTTATTCTCCTTTGTCCGTGATTTTTTCCAAAAGGATTTCCACGTAAAATCAGTGTCTTCTTATTTTTCAAATGTTTAACAACTAGAAAATATGTTACCAAACCATTGAGGCCTTAACCTCGAAAAATTCGAGATCACACATTCGAATCTCACCTCGTGTAAATCATGTACGAATTCTCTCTAGATTTACTCTAGTTTAAGCCTACAAGTCATGCCCAAATTTATTTTGGGAAAGTTTGACTATATCCAATTATGAATCCGTTCATACCCTTCATTATTCAATTCTATTGATAAGTTGTTATCAACTCAGATTTTTTAAAGAAAAAATCCACCTTAAGTAGCTAGCAACATCATAAATCTAAAAGGACGAAATTATGTCAAATCAAATCATATAAAAAACCCAAATTTATAATACAATCAAAAACAAAATTTTACCCTAAAAGAATCATTCTAAATCTATGTTTAGCTTTCCGAAGAGATATGGATGATTTAGATTATTTTCATACCCTTTCAACATCTTACTTTCCTAACAATAAGGATTTCGTAAGATTTAGGATCCAATTTTGTACATCCCACAATTTATTTATTTTTTTATAAATTATATTTTTTTCTATAAACGTAAAAAAAATTATTATTTTTTACAAATTACAAACCAACAATGATGATAATTTTCGAGGTAATTTAAATATAAATATTATATATATGATGCATAATTATATTATTGTAATTTGTGTTATGGTTTATTATTATTATTTAAATTGTCGCTATGGATATCGTTATTACAAAAGGTTGGAGAAAATCATGACTGAAATTAGGACCATATGATTTTACAGCGCCGCAATTTTTATCTGTTTTTTTTACGTCTTATCAGTTGTCATAAAATCTATGAAAGATAATGATTGAAAATCAGTAGATACTAGGAAGTAGGAATGAAGAAAAAGAAATATATTTTTTTATTAATAAAATCTTTTAAATAATGTGTGGATTATGGGGGGTAAATTACCAAAAAAAGCCTTTTTTTTCAAAAATTATCGAAATGGGCCAATTTCTTAATTATTTACCGGAATGGTCCATTTTCCGCGAAATCGCGTCCACGTCAGCGCGATTTGCTAACGTGGACAATTTCTAATTTTTAGCTTGGAAAACTTTGAAAGGCCATAACAATTTTGAAGCTAAAAATGAGAAACTGTCCACGTCAGCAAATCGCGTCCTAGAGGGCGCGATTTGTGTCCACGTAAGCAAATCGCGCTGACGTAGAAGCGATTTCGCGGAAAATGGACCATTCCGGTAAATAATTAAATAATTGGCCCATTTCGGTACTTTTTGAAAAAAAAGGGCTTTTTTTAGTCATTTGCCCGATTATGGGTCCAAACATATTTAAAATAAACTAAAATTATTTGAATTAACGAGTTTTATTTTATTAATTAAATTGTTCTACGATGTTAGAGATGAATTGTAATTTTTAATTAAAGTGTGATTTTATGTTGTATTGAATTGAAATTTCATAAAGCTCAAAGGGCTGAAATAATAAATTTATTAATTTTAGGTGTGTCAATGCCACTAGCTGTCCCCTATCTACATCCTTTGTTTATATGTGACTTGTGGATCAATAAAAAGAATAAAAGAATTCATTTTCTTTGTATTAATTATTTATGTCGTGTTTGAAAGTCAAATTGGTTAAATCTTTATTTTTCATTCAATAGGTTCATGGGTATAACTAACCACTTAGTGGTTTTGGCCCCCTTAATTAAACGAGATAATATTAAATTTGGTCTTTCTTGATTATCGATAATTTGATTTAATCTTTGAAAACAAAAAATTTAAATTTAGCTCCCAAAATCTTACAATTTTTTTTTGATTCAAATACCAAATTATTGGATTTGCTCATTGGACTAATTCAAGCACATAGATAAATTTAAAAACATTAAATAATAGTATTTCACAAAATAGGAAATTTAGAATAAAATTTAGAGGAAAAAACCAAAAAATAAAAACCCAATTTTTTAGAAGGTCAAAAAAATTGATTTAACTAGTTTTTAATTATTGTTTAGTTCTCAATTTTCCTTTTTTTATTGGTTATCCCTAGTTGTTTAATTTCTCAATTGTTTAACTGTGGAACCAACTAATTATCGATTTAGTGATAAAAGTGTCATAAATATTATTATGTTAGGAGTCAGATTGCATTTTGCCCCCTCTACTAAAAAATAGACAAATTAGTCCCTATACGTTAGTTCAAACAACAAACTGATCCTTTTGTTAAAAATTCGTCCATATTTTTCTGTTAAAAGATGGTCCATATATGTCAATATAAGGTACACGTGGCACGCAACGTGTAGCTGTTTGGTTACTTCATCAGCTAGGCCAATTTTTAACATTTGAAACGGATGAAGTTTTTAACAGAAATGACAAATTTCCTCTTTGATCTAATGTACAATGACCACTTTACCAATTTTTTTATGAAAAGGGCAAAATGCAAAAAATACATTTCAACAGCAAAATCATAAAAATCTTTCAAAATATAATTTTCTTAAATTGTAAATGTTATCTCTATTAAGATTTGAATTTTCTTATGTTTTTTTAATAGTTTAAGACTAAATTGATCTATTAAATAGTGGATGAACTAACTTGATTTGATCTTCATATAGAGGGACCTAATGAGGAAATTAACCTTAAACCCCCTGAAAAATAGGATACTTTACTAACAAAGTTAATTGCACTAAACATCCCAAAACTATGACCCTCATTCTAAATTAATCTCAAACTATAACATATTCTAATTACATCCTCAAACTATTTACGTTATATCAACAAAGTATTTCTGTTACTAAAATTGTTAATTTAATCGTTAAATGAAATGTCAGATGAAAAAATTTATAGAAAAATGAATATATAAAAATGGATGCTGTAAAAATGTTGGTTTTGAAGTTTTTGAAGCTTTTAAAGAGACTATCATTCTCTCTCTCTCTCTCTTTTTCTTCAGTTTTACTTTATCTTTAGTTTTTAATTTTAAAACTTTTATACAAAAATATTTTACTTTTCTTTAAAATTATGTCACATAAGATTTTATGTGTCATTTAATGGTTGAATTAACGGTTTCAATAATGAAAGGACCTGATTAACATAACATCGATAGTTTTAGGATGTAATTAGAATATGTTAAGATTTAGAGACCAATTTAAAATGAAAGTCATAATTTGGGGATGTTTAGAGCAATTAACTTTATTGTCATGAAAAAGACAGTAATAGAGTTTTTAAAATATAAAATAAATAAATTTGGGCACGAGTAATACAAGGCCCACGTGGTGGAAAACATATCTCACACCTCCCCCTCGTAGCAACGTGGAAGTCCTTTAATGGCATGCCACGTGGCGTTCCCTATTACCGCTTTACGGCTACGAAAATCCAAATCATACGCGCCTCACTTATGTTTGACTGAACACTCTCCGGTCAGATTATCATCCATCAACTTCACTTCATCCCTAACCTTCCGCCACTCCATATATATATGTATAAAGAAGCCGCAAATTCCCATATTTGTTTCAAGGCAAAAAAAAAAAAAAAACAAAAAAGAAACCAGTTAATCTCACTTTACTATAAAACTGGAGGACACAACAAAGGTGAAACAAAACACGGGCCGGAAACCCGAATCGGAGCGACCCGATTCGAGGTTCAAGGGTGCTCGGAAGCGGAAATGGGGGAAATGGGTATCGGAAATCAGGTTGCCGAACAGTCGTGAAAGGATTTGGTTGGGATCGTACGACACAGCCGAACAAGCGGCGCGTGCATTCGACGCGGCTCTTTTTTGCTTGCGTGGCCGTTCAGCGAAGTTCAATTTCCCCGATAATCCACCGGATATAGCGGGTGGTGGGTCATTAACGCATGCTGAAATCCAAGCCGTAGCTGCCCGTTTCGCCAATTCGGCTCCTCCGAGGACACATGCGGAGGAGCAATCCACGTCTGGGTTTCAAACGGAATCCCCTTCGCCATCGGTTTCGGTCGAGACCGTACGGGTCGACGGCGAGTTGCCGGTCGATGATGGGTCGTTTCTCGATGATTTGACAATGGGTTCGGGTCATTATGATTCAGGTTACGGGTTATTCCCTGAATTTGATGATTTTTCGAGTGATTTTACGGGATTATTGTCGGTGCCTAACATCGATTGTGAAGAAGATGATAATTTGGCTTGGAATTTAAATTCAGAACCTTTTCTTTGGAATTTTTAAAAAATTAAACTTAATTAATGGAGTTTTTATCCAAATATTTGGAGGGACCAATTTTTTTATGACCCATCCTTTCATCTATGTATGCATATACATATATGTACGATATTCTTGTTTTGAAAGTATTAGTTTAATGGAAGAATAAGGTAAAGCTAAGCATTCTAGTATGTTATTTCTTTTGGTAAAATTGTACAAAAGGTTCTCATGATATTTATTTTAGTGGATTTAGTCCCTTTACTATAGACCAGTTTAAGGTTTGGGTTACATGACTAAAGCTTGAAGTTTAGCCCGTATTTGGGAGGGTTTGGAGAAAAAAATAAATAAACCTTAAAAACTAGCTTATGCAAGAAATTAATATTGTTTAAAATACTAGTTGGGCATAAGCTTCAACTAGGGTGTGCACTTTTTGGATTTAATCTAATTAGATTTGGTGGTCATCTAAATTAGTTCGGTTAATCAGTTGGCCATCAAATCTAATTCTATCGCGATTGGTTAAAGATTTTTTGAAATTTCAATTATCAATTATTTTGGTTCAAAATCGAGTAATTGATTGAATTAATTGAAATTATATATTTGGATCCAACATATTAGATAGGCCCAATACATTATATAAGCCCAAAAAATAAAAATTAATAGCTTTATATATATTATAATGGGCTTTAAAAATATTATGAAAAAATAAAATAAAACTTAAAACAAACAAAAAAAGTTTTAAAAAATAAGAGAAAGAAACGCATAAAAATATCAGCTAATTTGGTTAACTGCTCAAATTAACTAAATTTATCTTGGTCGGTTAATATGCTTCTAAAAAATCAGTTCAGATAATAATTAGATATTTTAAATTTTGATTAATTTAATTAATGATAGTTCAAATCGAATATTAACCAAACCGACGTTTTGAATACCCGAACTCCAACATCTAAGAGTCAATCTTGGCTCAAGCTTGTTTTAAATATTGTAATATAATGTTTTGTTTTATGGAATGTAGTAGTTTTCTTTACTCGAACTATATAAGTTATTTGAATATAATATATTTGTAATATATTACATGCATAAATTTTATAAAATAGTTTAAAAATTAAATAGTATTGAAAATTAAAATGCTAATTATCCGATGATTGGATTATAGTTTTTCAATCTAAAAAGTAAGGACTGTTTTTGGCACGTTTTTCGTCTGCCGCTTTGGCACGTTTCTCTTCTTCTCGGTTCAAGGGTTTTCGTCTAATAAGTCTGCTTTTGGGGACTGTTTGTGGCTGTTTTGTGTTTCTTTTGTGGGGTCATGGAAAATGAGTTGGCGAATCTGGCACTGACGGATGAAGAAGAAGAAGCTTTTGAGGAGGATGAGGCGATTGTTGATCAGAATCTGCGTCTCTGTTTGGTGGGTCGATGTTTGACTGATAGCATTGTTCATTTTCCTTCGCTTCGTAATACTATGGCTGATTTATGGCATCCGATTAGTGGTATATGTATTTCAGATCTGGGAGACAGAAGAATCATTTTTCAATTCTTTCACGAGGTGGATATTCAAAGAGTACTTGTGGGTACGCCTTGGTTTTTTAATAATCATCTACTTTTACTGCACAGGATTCAGCCTGACGAGAATCCGTCAGAGGTGCCTTTAGTTTTTACTGAGTTTTGGATACAAGTCCATGATCTTCCGCCAGGGTTGGTGTCGGCGACAATGGCTAGGCAGTTTGGAGATTTTTTGGGCAAATTTCTGGAATATGATTTGTCTGATCGTTTGAGTAATTCTTATTCTTTTATGCGCATTCGTGTCAAGTTAAATGTAATTTGTCCTTTAAAACGAAGGAAGAAAGTCATGGTTGGATCTGACAGGATCTTTTATGCTCCATTCCAGTATGAAAAATTAAGTCTTTTCTGTTTTATCTGTGGGAAACTTGGGCATGGGGAGAGTTTTTGCCCGATTCGGACTAGGTTGGCTCCAGAGAATATAGTTTTTGGTTGGGATTTATCTATAAGGGCCGTGGTGAGAAAGCGAACGGCTCTTCCAAGTCGATGGCTTCGGGAGGTTGGAGGGGATGATAGGAATTGGTCAGGATCACATGGGGATATTTGGCCAAGTAATGGGTTGGTGGTGGGTCAAGAACCTATGGATTTGATGATAAATGTTGAAAATGTTCCGCTTCATGCTAAGGAGGGGAAAAAGCGACAGCGTAAGACTTCTGATATTACAGAAAATGAATTATCGGCTGGCTCTGCTGGGCAGAGCAGCCGGGCGCCATGAAGTTGCTAAGCTGGAACGTTCGTGGCTTGGGGAGGCCTCGGACGGTTAATAGGCTCCGAAATAAATTACGAGCCTTGAATCCCCGAGTTTTGTTTCTTATTGAAACAAAGCTTAGTTAAAAAAGAATGGAGTTAGTGCGTTTGAAGTGTGGTTATTATAATGGAATTGATATTGGGGCAATGGGGTCGAAGGGGGGGATTGTCATTGGGATGGAATGGTAATGATCTTGTTTCGATTAGAAGTTACTCATCTTCTCATGTGGGTGCGATAATCCAAGATCGGGATAATGGGGTGAAGTGGAGGTTTACGGGTTTTTATGGCTGCCCTGATGTACGCTATAGGCGGAATTCGTGGGATCTATTACGTTGTTTGGGACATGATCAGTCGTTGCCATGGGTGGTTATGGGCGATTTTAATGAAATATTAAATTCTTTTGAGAAAAAAGGTGGGCGGCTTAAATCGGCACGTCAAATGAATGAATTTCGATCAGTCTTGGAGGATTGTTCACTCTATGATATAGGTTATTCTGGTAGATGGTTCACATGGGAAAGGGGGCGGTTTTCTTTTTCAAATATGCGAGAACGCCTGGATAGAGGCGTTGCAAATCCTTGTTGGTTGTCTCTGTTTCCGGATTTCTCTTTAGAACATTTGAATCATGCGTTTTCTGATCACTGCCCGTTATTGTTGAATACTAAAGGCAGGGCATATCAAAAGGGTAGCCGGTCAAATTTTCCTTTCCGTTTTGAAGCTAAGTGGTGCTTGGATGATGAGTTTGAGAAAGTTGTTCAGAGGGGGTGGGATGGTTGTCATGGTGATTTGCAGATTAAGCTAATGCATCTTGGGGAGGTGTTTCAAAAGTGGAGTAGAGCAAGATTTCATGAACAAAAAGGGCATAAGTTGGGTTTGGAAAAGCGACTTGCTGTGCTGGTGGAGAAGGATCCCACAGATGAAATATTGGAGGAAATTTTGGAAGTACAGCTTGGATTGAACTTTAAGGCTGATAAAGAGGAGATGTATTGGGCTCAGCGTGCTAGGCTTGATTGGATTCAGTATGGAGATAGGAACACATCTTTTTTTCATAGAGTGGCAGTGGCCCGCCATAACCGCAACAGAATTCATGGGATGGAAGATGGTTTGGGCCAGTGGATTACGGGTACGGAGGAGATGTCGGGAATCGCTGTGAGGTATTTTGCAAATCTTTTTACAGCGTCGGAAGGAGGAGGGGATGATCGAGTACTTGGTTTGGTTGAAAAACAGATAACTAGGAGCATGAATGATAAGCTCTTACAACCATTCACAAAGGAGGACATTTGGTTAGCAGTAAAGTCTATGGCGCCTTTGAAGGCCCCAGGGCCTGATGGTTTTTCGGCAGTTTTTTTCCAACGGTATTGGCATATTGTAGGGGATGAGGTTGCTAGTTTCTGTTTGGAGATGTTGAATGGTAGAAGGGAGATGGGCGATATTAATAAGACACATATTGTTCTTATTCCTAAAGTTGATAAGCCTATTGATATGTCGCAGTTCCGTCCTATCAGCTTATGCAACGTGCTCTATAAGATTATTGCTACTGCCATTGTTGCTCGTATGCGTCCTTTGTTAGGTCTATGTATTGATGAAGCCCAAGGTGCTTTTCTCCCGGGAAGGCAAATGTCTGACAATACCCTTATTGCATATGAGATTATCTATGCTCTCAAAATGAAGAAAAAAGGAAAACGTGGGAATTTTGCCCTCAAACTTGACCTTAGTAAGGCCTATGATAGGGTGGAGTGGGATTTCTTGACTGGAATGTTGTCTAGGTTGGGTTTTCATCAGGAATGGTTAGTTCTTATCATGCGTTGCGTCTGTTCGGTTACCTATAAGGTAGGTATCAATGGTGACATTAGTGAGAGCTTTAGTCCATCTAGAGGACTAAGGCAAGGGGATCCCCTTAGTCCTTACCTTTTTCTCTTTTGTGCTGAAGGACTTTCTTGCTTGTTGAGAGAGGCTAGGGTTAAAAATGAATTAAAGGGTGCTCCGATTGGTAGGGGACATCTCTCGATCACTCATTTGTTATTCGCAGACGATTGCATTATATTTGGTGATGCTACGTTTGAGGGTGCTTGTTCTGTTCGTAATATCTTAAAGGAGTACGAATTGGCCTCGGGGCAAAAAATTAATTTGGCAAAATCATTAATTTATTTTGGAGCGAATGTGGGAGAGGAACTTCGGTCCGAGGTCATTGGTATTTTGGGTGTTAGGTGGGCTTCGAATCCAGACAAGTACTTGGGCCTTCCGATGTTGGTAGGAAGGAAGAAGAGATGGGCTTTTGCTGATTTTGCAGACCGTTTTCGAAAGCGTATTGCGGGTTGGAGTTTTCGGTATTTATCAATGGGGGGAAAGAAGTGTTCATTAAGTCAGTGCTTCAAGCTCTCCCGGTTTATGTTATGCAATGCTTTGAGCTACCTAAAACTTTTTGTAAACAACTAGAAGGAATTTTGAATAAATTCTGGTGGACAAATAATAAGACTTCCAAAGGCATTCATTGGAGTACGTGGAGTGAGCTTTGCTTGCCGAAGGCGTATGGTGGGATGGGTTTTCGCGATTTTTATCTGTTTAATAAAGCACTATTAGTTAAGCAAGTGTGGCGTATCTTTACTCAGCCTGGTTGTTTTCTGTCAAGAGTTCTTAAAGCTCGTTATTTTCCTTTTTCTGATATTCTTTCAGCTAAGGTGGGGTCTTATCCTTCACTTACTTGGAGGAGTATTTGTAATGCCAGGGATGTAATTGCTGATGGTCTGTTGTGGCGGATTGGTAGTGGGGCGATGGTGAACATATGGAATGACCCCTGGATTCCGGGCTCTGGTAATGGCCGAGTGTTAGTTAATTCTATTGATATCCAATGGACCACAGTGAATCAGCTTGTAAATGCAGAGTCCTGTACCTGGAAGAAGGAAGTTATTTTCTGACTTTTTGGTGTTGAACAGGCTAGGCGCATCTTCAATATTCCCGTTGCTGGAAGTGGATTTTCTGATTTGCAGGTATGGCGGCATGACGCATCTGGGGAATACTCAGTGAAGAGTGGGTATAAGAATTTGATTACAAGTAAAATTAAACAATCAGTATCTGAGAATTGCAGCAAAATGTTTAATTTACTTTGGGATATTCAGATCCCCACAAAAGTTAAGATTCATCTTTGGCGTCTTCTTCAGAGTTATGTACCTCATTTCAAGAATTTGGAGAAGCGGGGATTGCGGTCTGACTCGGTGTGTCCTTTGTGCAAGGCGGAGCCGGAGGATTCCCATCATCTATTATGGTATTGTAGCACGTTACGGCAGCTCTGGTTCTATTTGAAACTCCCTATGAGATTTGGTGATCTCTCATCCGATGGAACAACAAATTTTGTACAGGCTTTTCTAGCAATGAATATGAATGCTAGGCAACTCAGTGCTATTTCTTTGTGGGCACTTTGGTATAAAAGAAATAAGATTGTTTATGAGGGTTTAAAATTTGAGCTCTTTGAAGTAGTGGGTTTTATCCAGGGCTACTTTCAAGAATTTACTCGGGCCAAAGCTAGAGAATTGACTGCCGGTATAAAAAGGGATGTTGCTTGGAGACCTCCGCAGTCTGGAATTATAAAGTTGAATTTTGATGCTTCTTTCATGAGTATTTCAAATTGTTCTATTTCAGCTGTGTTAGCCAGGGATTCTGAGGGTTTAATTATGGGTGCATGTACGTACCCGGTGGTGGACATTGCAGATGCGTTTGTGGCTGAGGCGAGAGCTGGTGAACGGGCTCTTCTTTTTGCTCTGGATATGGGTTTTCGGAAAGTGATATTGGAGGGCGATTCACTAACTGTTATTAAGAAGTTAATCTCACATAGCATTGATAGATCTGTTCTTAGTCCGATTTCTCAGAATATTCGAGGTTTGGCAGAAGCTTTTGAAGATGTCACTTACAATTTCGTTCCTAGAGCAGCAAATAGAGCGGCGCATGAGTTGGCGATGGTTGGCCGGAACCAGAATTTACCTTGTTTTTGGGTTGAAGAAGCACCTGCAAAAGTTATTGCCTTAGCGGAGTTGGATCGACTTGAGTGGTTTCGTCGGGACTGATTTTGGACTGGGCTTTGATGTTAGGAGAAGGTTCTTGGAATCTTCTAGGTTGTTTTCAAAGCTATTGGTTTTCCGATCTCGGGTATTTTTGTTGCTGTTGCTATCGGAAGTTTGCTGGTATTCTGTTGGTTTTGTTTTGAGTCTGGTTTTGCTGTTGGTTTTATTTTGATGAACTGTCTTCTTTACTGTTGCTGGTTTGTTTTATTTGGAATAATGAATGCCAGTTTTATTACAAAAAAAAAAAGTAAGGACTAAATCTTAAACATTCTGAAAAGTATAGGAATTGAAAGCATGTTTTTAACCAATATATTTTATATTGGTTCCTATACATTACGAAAGTTGTGGATTTAGTCTTTGTCCTTTAATTTGATTAATTTTAGTATCTATACTTTCGAATTTTGAAATTTTAACCCTGACCCAGATAATAGCAGTTAAATTCATTTGCTTAAATTCAATTACCATACAGTTGTAGATTTAATCTATATTCACCAATTAGGTCATTCTAAATCCCTGTACTTTTCAAAATTTGAATTTTCATTATTAAGGTAAATGATAGTCATTAATCCATTAACTAGTTTTTTAGTGAGTTATATGTGGTAATAACAAGCTGATATAACGTTACGCATATGGCAATATATTTGCAGCATCAAATTTTGAAAATAGCAGAGATTAATGAATCTAATAATTATCATTCAGAAAAACTAAAATTTTAAATTTTAAAAAATATAAATGCTAAAAATAATCAAAATTTAAAATTCATAACTTTTATAATGTACAAGGACTAATAGTAGAATTTAACTTAACTTAAAAGATTTATATGGCAAAAAAGTGTAATCTTGGTCACCAATTTGTTGACTTTTCAGCTGAATGGTCTTCACTGTAGTTTCTTCAATAAGTTTGGTCGGCGGCCTAACGATTTTTACAGGTGAGTCCAATTATTTAATTTGGAAAATTTTTATTTTGGACACATTAATTGATTTCTGGTCAGATAAATTTAAATTTAAGTTTAAATCAATTTAGATCGGATGAGATTATATTCTTGATTTTTATTAAATAAATTAGATTAAATTTAAATTCGATAAATGATTAAAAAAGTCTAAATTACAAATACAACACTTATTTTAATAATAAATATAAATAATATTTAAATACAACACTAAATTTATGTTTATTTAGAATAAAATTTTATTTTTAATAAAATATAATGAGAGGGCAGAGTTCAAGTATAAGGGAATATCCTCTGCTCAGTTTGCTGTTTTCATATATTATTCGTAAAAGAAATCATTAATAAATTTAACTGTTGTCATTTATATTGAGGTCAGAATTTTACACATAGTACAAAATTAATAATAGAATTTAACCAAACATATGTAACTGTTACCATTTGGATTAGAATCAAAATATCAAAATTTAAAAAAGTACACAAATTAAAATTGATAAAATTAAAATATAAGGATTAAAGCGATAATTTGCATAAAAAGGAAGGACTTAATAGCAAAAATTTGGCAAAAGAAACGGTCTTTTTCACTCACCTAACGGAGCATATGCTGAGTGATTCTAACATTATATGGAATCGATTCATATCTTTGAGAAAATATTATTTAATTTCAGGTTTAAATTATTATTATTTTTCTTGGTTAAAATGTAATATGGGTCCTTGTACGCTTTACAAATTTAAAATTTAGTCCCTCTACTTTTAAGATTTCAAAATTCAGATCCAATTGTTAAAACTATTAATTTTTTTCTCTTAATTTTGTTGGTGTGATATTTAAAAAAAAATACTCACTTGGTATCAATGTAATTAAAAAAATGACGTTGTAATCAACCTAAATTTAACCAAATAATTTTAACAGTGTTAATAATTAGATCTAAATTTTGAAACATGAAAACTAGAGGGACTAAATTCCTAGAAATAAAAACACAAGGAGTAAATTTCAAATTTACGAATAGTAAAGGGACTTATGACAAATTATAACATTTTTCTTTGCAATCGTTGGTTCGATATTTACGATGTTTCAACCAATTACAGTCAAAATCCAAATTGTTTTTAAATTCATTATTTTCATCAAATATAAATAAATTATTTTTATTAAAATAGTTATTTTTGTATCGATTCCAATCTAACTTAAATACCTTCCCTCGTGACATATGATATAAATTTATACACTGATAATGTATAATTAAATACTTTTTGAAATAAATTTATATAATTAAGCTTTTTTTAACAATTAATTAAAATTATATTAATGTAAATCCTATAAATTTACATATTTAACACAAATATCAAATTACAATAAAAAATTACTTTAATTTTATGATTTTTGTTGCTCTATGGTTCTTTATATTTTTCAGTCGAGCTCTCTCAGTTGAAAAAATAAACAACCCAAAAAAAGAAGTCTGAGATTTGCCCAGATTCAAAAGCTATTTAATTGATCTTTTTTTTTTCATCATTTTCTTAAAAAAGTTTCAGTTTTTGTTCATTTTTGTGTTTGTTTCATTGATGAGTTGCTAGATTTTTTTTTCATTATAATCCAAACCCAAATCCTCAAAACTCTTAAAGTTTCAATTTTTGTTTTGTTTTTTCTTTATTGGGATGGCATCTTCATCATCACTGGTAAGTCCACTATGTAATCAGTCACAGTCTCCACTGCTCCATTGGATTGGTGATAGAAGGAAAGCTTTTATTTCTCCTCCATGCAACGGCGGCTCAGCCACCAGCAAAGATGGTGGTGCTTTTGAGCCATGTAATGAGTATTATTCCTCCAAAAATGGCAGCTTTTCTTCTTTCTTTGGGTCCAAAAATGTTTCCTTCAATATTAATCACAAGCACCCAAGGCTCAATCGAGGTGTTGCCCGATCTGGTACAAATTTTTTTGCGGCTTTTCCAATCTGGGTTTTTGTTTTTTTGGGTTCTTTTTAGCTGTTTTTATTTGTTTAATATCTGACAAATGTTTAATTTTCTTTATACATACATACATAGCTGATTAGTTTTACGATGATATGAATATGTTATGTAGCCATCATGTTATTTGGAAGGTGATGTTCTAAGCTGTTGTTTCAAGTTGACTCTATATACATACATACATGCACACACACACACACATACATATGTATATATATAGCTGATTAGTTTTATGATGATATGAATATGTATCCACCCATGTTCAATATGTTGGTAAAAATATCATGGAGGTACTTGTATCGGGAGCCAATTCCATTTTGCCTCCCTTTACTCCAAAAATGTGTAATAAATTAAATCTATAGGTTAGATTAAAGAACAAAATGTGTAATAAATTAAATCTATAGGTTAGATTAAAGAACAAATTAATCCTTTCGGTTATTGTACTTCATACTGACATACAAAGGACCAGTTTTTAACAGTGGAAATGGGTGGATTTTTAATAGAAAGACCAGTTTGCTCTTTAATCTAACTTAAAGGGATTAATTTGCTCATTTTTTTAGTGGAAGGGGCAAAATGCAATCTAACTGTTAGTACAAGGACCTCCATACTTTTACCTCAATATGTTCTAAGCATATTCATGTATTAGAGGGTAATGTTTTCGTAAATATATGTATATGTATTATAGCTGATTAGTTTTATGATGATATGCATATGTATCAACCATGTTCGATATGTTCTAAGCTTATTCATGTATTAGGAGGATCATATTCTCATATCCATATTTGAAAACGCATTGAGCACACCTTGTAACATAGGTTCACGTTTACTATATTATAAGCATTAAATTGTAGGCATCATAGATTTATCTTTAGTCTTCGGTTTTATTTCAGACAAGTTGGCATAAACTGGTTGTATTTATTGTCTTTTTCATGGATTTGCCGCCACCTTTTTATCTTAATTGAACTTTTATGGATTTTTTCTAAAAAAATTTACCAGTTAAATTATGTGTAATCCGCCGTTTAATTCATTTAAAAATAACATAGGACAAGCCATGGCTGTAGCCGTGGAACCGGCGAGAGAGATCAGGACAAAACAGAAACCTCCTACGAAGCAAAGACGTGTTGTTGTGACTGGGATGGGAGTAGTAACTCCGCTTGGCCATGACCCCGATGTTTTTTATAACAATTTGCTTGAGGGTGCTAGTGGTATAAGTGAAATTGAGGCTTTTGACTGTGCCCAGTTTCCAACCGTAAGTGTGTTTTTGCCTTCGGGTCTTTTGTTTGTTGTTATTTCTACAAGTGCTTGTTCTTAGTGCTCTCGTTTTTGTCTCTAGAGAATTGCCGGAGAAATCAAATCTTTATCGGCCGATGGATGGATAGCACCAAAACTATCCAAAAGGATGGACAAATTCATGCTTTATATGCTTATTGCTGGAAAAAAAGCATTAGAAGACGGTGGTGTAACCGAAGATGTAATGGAGGAATTAGATAAAGAGAAATGTGGAGTTTTGATCGGTTCGGCAATGGGTGGTATGAAGGTAATGCTTCTTAAAAACGGGATTCTTTGCAATCTAGTGTTTCTTTCTTTGTCCGTATATTTATTCATTTAGTTGGTTTATGGAATGAACAGGTTTTCAATGATGCAATTGAAGCACTGAGGATTTCGTATAGGAAAATGAATCCGTTTTGTGTACCATTTGCTACTACAAATATGGGTTCCGCAATGCTTGCAATGGATTTGGTTAGCCTAAATTTAGACTATGCAGTGTTAAGAGTTTACCTTGATCATCGAGCTTTAAACTTGCGGTTTTTTTTCAGGGATGGATGGGTCCTAACTATTCGATCTCCACCGCATGTGCTACGAGCAACTTTTGTATCTTAAATGCAGCAAATCACATGATTAGAGGCGAAGCTGTAAGTCAAGCCAAAAAAAGAAAATTCCAATTTTTACAATATAATTCCGAATTTACTATATATCTGAGGTATTTGAAACAAATTGTAGGATATGATGCTCTGTGGTGGCTCTGATGCAGCAATTATACCCATCGGTATCTCTTTCTTGTCTCAGTTTCTTATTTAACACCATTTTATTATTTTTTAACTTGGTAAAACCGGACATACTCCGTTTTATGATGTTTTAATTCAGGGTTAGGAGGATTTGTCGCATGCAAAGCACTGTCCAAGAGGAACGGTGATCCTACAAAAGCTTCACGTCCATGGGATGTTGTAATGTTTTGATAACTCTTCACCTTACGGACCTTCAATTTTCCTTTTGTTGTCAGTTTTATCTCCATGTTAACGAATAAAAGCAGTAAAACCAGAGAATGAGTTAACAGAGTAAACCGCATTTAACCTAATGATTATTATCAAATTTACTGTATATTTATCGAGTGTTTTCTAAAAGCCAATTATTCATCTCACGTAAATTTTTTGTCCGGTTTATGCGTTATTTAACTTGATAGTGGTTCTAATTTATGCTCAGAATCGTGACGGGTTTGTCATGGGGGAAGGTGCTGGGGTTCTGCTTTTAGAAGAGTTGGAGCATGCTAAGGTACATCCATGTTAACCTGAGTTATAAATTTGAAACTCCGGTTTGTTTTGAGTTTACCGAAAATATAAGATAAGTTCCAATCTTTGAAGGAAAATTTACCAAGTTTAGGTTTCTAATTTTGCAGAGGCGAGGAGCGACTATCTATGCCGAATTCCTCGGTGGTAGCTTCACTTGTGATGCTTATCACATGACCGAACCACACCCGGATGGTAATAAGCTAGATCTCTATTACTACAAGTCGTTACGTTTTTGCATTAGCTATTTCCGATGGCAGTGCCATGAAAACCAGGCCAGAACTTGTAACCTACATGCTTAAGCAGTACTCGACTTAGCCTTTTTTAGGCACTTAGGTGAACTTGATTTTTGTTTTTTTGCTTCTGTAGCAGCAAATTATACTGTTTTAAAACATTAAAGTGACGTTCATCTCGTGAAATCTGAAAACAGGAGTCGGTGTTGTTCGCTGCATAGAAAAGGCTTTGGCTCAGTCTGGAGTACCTCGAGAAGAAATAAATTACATTAATGCTCATGCTACGTCTACACCATCCGGAGACATTAAAGAGTACCAAGCTCTCCTACATTGTTTCGGCAAAAATCCCGAGGTTACTTTTTCGTAGTTTTCTCTAATGATTCGATCTTTGTCCGTAACCTATTTCTGATATTTCTGCATTGTGATTTTTGATAAAATATCTGGTTATTTGCAGTTAAGAGTGAACTCCACTAAGTCGATGATTGGTCACCTACTTGGAGCTGCCGGCGCTGTGGAAGCCGTTGCAGCGGTACAGGTATGCAATTCAGAGATTTCATTATGCTTTTTTCCGAACCTAAACATCGGCTCGGTAATGTCTTATTTCTTGTGTAGGCGATAAGAACTGGTTGGGTTCATCCAAATATCAACCTTGAAAACCCGGACCAAGAAGTGGTACATTACCCCTTCCCCTCGTTCTTTTCTTGGATGTTAGAAGTTTTTACTTCATGACATGTTAAATCAAGCTTGTATCTTTTCAGGACACAAATGTGCTCGTTGGGCCAAAGAAAGAAAGGTTGAATGTCAAGGCAGCCTTGTCCAATTCTTTCGGGTTTGGTGGCCACAACTCCTCGATCATATTTGCTCCGTACAAGTAAAAAAAAGAACATAGTCCAAGCATCGCTCGTCCCAGGTTACCGTAGCTGCTGTTGTACGTAAATTCTATCGGCTATTTGGTCAGGAAAAGTGTCAATATAGGTCAGCTACATCGTGCAGAAGACTCGAGAAACCTCGTCTATCGACAAACACCGGTCCGGAAAAAGGGTTATCATAGGGAGAAAGATGATGTTTAAGAGTTCATTGTTGTGTTTTAAAGATGTCATATTTTCTATTAAATTTTAAAGCTACGATGGAAATTTTGGATTTTTTGTTGATAGGGGCCATGGAAGCGCAAGTATTTTCATGCATTAAAGTAAATATGGGTAAATTTATGGTTTTGGTCCTTTTGTTATGGTTAAATTCGAGACTTAATATCTTTACTTCAATTAATGCGATTATAATGTGTTAATTCAAATGAACCCATAAAGGAAAATAATGTGTTGGTTAAAATAATTAATACTAATGATGAGTTGGATAATCTACGTTTAAAATAGCTTTAATAATATACGTTTGATTGCCTTGCTATATATTTGTCTTAATCTTTTGCATTCAATTAGACTTGTGCTCAAATAAAAAATAAAAATTTATTTTTTCTACATATGTATCTAATTTCCTTTATGTAAATAAATTCTTGTTGGAAGGTTTTTAAAATTGGATGCGTGGTCGAATTAATCCAATCACCAATTTTCAATTTAACCGGTTCTAGGGATAAAGTTAGAATTTTATTTTTTGAGGTAGAATTAAGTTACATACTTTTATGAGAGTTATGATACAATTTCACCATTTTAGTAGCTCATACATTTATAATTTTAGAAATGTTAAATTAAAATTCTATCAATTTTTGGGGTCAAAATATAATTTTACCATGTACTAACTTGTAATTTTATAAAATTTAAAAGGCCAAAATTGTAATTCCCTATTTTAAGAGGCCAGGGTCACTACTCACTACTAGCCTCTTTATTGTAATCCCCCATTTTTTAATTATAAATTTACCAATGGATTAAATTTGGATACAATTAGATTTGATGATAAAAATTAATTATTAAAACTTGAAAATAAATTTATTAATTTTGATCTAAATTCAAAAATTCAATTAGAAATTAAACTTAATTACATAAAAGAATTTGAATATTTGAAGCATTTATGGATTCCCATTAGATTTAAAACAACATCAAACTATGTTCTCAATTGAACATAATACAATTTACACATAATTCTCCTACATTGTAAGAATCCATGAGACCAAGATTTGCACCTTAATTTCCAACAACACAAATGATCAGCTGGTCCAAAAAACACAGCTACAGAATCATACCAAAAAAAAAAAAACACAACTTGTCTAACCCCAAGAGCACATATGTTTTTTACAAACTTTGAAGTATTTTCAAGGTTTCGTCGATATGTTTCTCCGGCTGAAACTGGTTGTTGTAAATGAGTTGAACAACCCCTTTTTTGTCGAGAACATATGTTTGTCTTCCAGGCAATGTTCCGAATAGATCCGATGGAACTCCCCACTCTTTCCTCACCTTGTTGCCCTCGTCGCTTAGCAACGTAAATGGTAGCCTGTATTTCTTGGCAAAGTTCTTATCCAATCGGAAACAAAAACCGTCAGTTTTTCCGAGTGATTTGGATGCCATTTCAATAATTGTAAATGCAGACATCATACAAAAACAATTAACTCGTTTTGCATATAATGTTCGAACCGCGAAAAAGCAGATCAAAATGTTTCTAGACAACCAAACCATCCTACATGCAGAAACTAGAATCCCTTTAGCGTGATGCTGAAGATATGGCTCCGTAGGCTCGGATTGTATTTTACCCCTTTATCCGATAATAGATAAATTAATCTTTATACTTTAAATCAAACAATAAATTAGTCATTTCTATTAAAAAATCTTTTTGTACGGTTAAAAACTGATATGACAGACTAAGAACTAAATTTTTCATTTTTTGAAGGAAGGAGGATAAAATACAATCTTAAAGACATCCGTGCCACTATAGAAATAGATAAAATTTTTAAAAGAATGATGAGTTTACAATCTAACTCTTACTTAGTTACTCCATGGACATCGTCCATGGTTGTTTTGCCAACTAATCACCAATTTATTTTCCCGCGAAAATTTGAAACACAACCATATACATTTTCAACTCAAAATCATACAAATTTTACCTTGTGAGATTCTGCACTATCAACACTTATCCCAATAACTTCAGCTCCAGCTTTCTTAAACTTCTCATAAGAATCTCTAAAAGCACACGCCTGTCCAATTTACACAACCAAAATTCAAGCATCAACAATGGCTTCCACACGCACACACACAAAAAACCAATTCTTTTTTTTAAAATAAAAACAATCACCTGTTTGGTGCAACCAGGGGTTTCATCAGCAGGGTAAAAATAAACCACAACAGGCTTCCCTTTAAACTTTGAAAGGCTTACAGTTTTCCCATCTTGATCTTTCAAAGTAAATGCTGGAGGAACTGCACCTTTATTCACCTGCCCCAAAAAACCCTAAATTCATAAACGGTCAAACAAAACAACAAAAACCCAAAATCAATCAACAATGTACCTTAGCAGAAATCGAGGTTTTAAAAGTGGAAAAACGAGGGATTGAAAGAGAAGAAGAGTGAGAGAATTTAAGGCCGTGAAATTGAGACTGTGATGACTTGGTGAGAATTGGGATGGATTTAGAAAGTGACAATTGGGGCTTTGAAGTGTGAGAAGGGAATAATGAAGCCACTGTGTGGCTTGAAAGACTGAGAGAAGAAGCCATTAATGGGTTTAGTGAAGAAAAGGGAAGCTTTTTTGTGTTCGGTTGGATTTTGAAGAAGAAAAAGATAAGAGATTGGTGATGGGTGAATGGTTATTGGATCATAGGGGATATGGGAGAAGAATGGTGAATGATGATAGATCATCGGCGTGGACAATTGGTGTCCCCTAAAATCTTTGCCGATTCCATGCGTTAAGTGTAATGAAGAATTGGGTAAATTTGGAGTTTAGTCATTTATATACCTTTTAAATTATTAAAAATTATTATCTATGATCGGTAATGTTATTGGTTTGTTTCCGTACGTGGATGCTAAAAGAGATTTTTTTAGGGTTAAATTACTATTTGGGGCCTGAATTTGATAATACTTCTTTCATTGGAGCTTGAACTTTTTTTATTCAAGTTAGTCCTTGAATTTAGCCATTGTTCTCACACTGGGGCCTAAACCTCTTTTATCCAAGTTATTTCCTTGTAAAGTGAAAATCCTAAAATTCAAACATCAATAATGTGGGAATAATTATCAAGTTCATGCCTCAATGCAGAAACAATTACTTAATTCACACCCAAGTATGAGAACAATTACCAAATACAATTACCTCTTTATTATTATTTTTCTCCTTTTCTTTTTCTTTCTTTACCTTATTTATTCGAGACCAATGTTGGTGTGACTCACTACCACTATAGGGTCAAATGTGCTGTAGGACTTAGGCCTAAACACTACCAAGCGCAAATGTCTATATTTTCTTAGGGTAGGTTTGGATGGGCGATTGGGTGCGGTGCGGTGCGTTTAACTTATTTTTTGTCTCATGCTACAGTATCTAATCTCACCGCCACTGCTGTTTTTACTCTAATCGCAGGTAAACGCACCGCCCATCCAAACTCACCCTTAATAGGTAGTTATACGTTATGCATGGCTGGTTTCAACTAGGTGCTTTTACTCTTTCAAAATTGTCATCTCAAGCTTATTAAAGTCAAGATACAAATCTTAACTAAAGAGAATATTGACCGGATGAAGAATTTGTGTTGGTACGAGCAATATTTCGAAAAATTTTCCAAAAGAATTGACCTCCCTTCAACAATGCTAATACCCTCTTCAGTAAACTTGTCTAATTTGCCTAATTTAGTATTTTTATTTTAAAGTTTTTTTTTAAAAATTTTTAATATTCAACTAATAATTAATTCCAACTGAAGTAAACCCAAAATAAATTTATTTCAAAAATAAAATCCCAATCCAACCTTTTATGAAATGTACCATTGAGCCACATAGCCATCACTAGACTTTGGCCCAATCCTTTAATTATAGAGCAAGGCTCAATGCGTTTATTTTGAGTTCGAAAATTTGAAATATTAACAACTAAAGGAAAAAAAAAAAGAGGGATTTAGGGTTTTCGGCAATTGAACATCAACAATGGAAGAATTACAGAATCTGGTCCGTTCCTTCCCAAAGGACACAAAATCAGGTTCCCCTTCTTTCTTTCCCGAACTCCCCTACAATCTTCGCGGCGGAGGAGGTAGTGGCGGAGCAGCCGGCGCTTCTTCCGTTGATACAGCTCGTGTTTTAGTCAGCAGGCCTCCGAGGTATATTATCCATCGTCCATTTCAATCAACTTAACCTCTAATTACTTAACAATAATCCTTGCAATCTATCTCGCTTTCGAATTTTGCAGGCAAGTTGTTTCGCTGTGGACGTGTTCAAAACTCTGTGGATTTTGCTTCGTCGCCGGAATCATCGTCGGTTACTCCCTCAAACGCCGTGTACGGCTCTGGGCTTCCAAGCTTCTCAAGCGATTAAAAGATGATTAGTGTAATGTTATTAACCCTTTCAAATCCTCTTAGATTTTTCGAATATGTTTTTTCTTTCTTTTTTAAAATTTCTGCCATGGAATTTCAAGAAATGCAAGAAATAGTTTAAATTTTCAGTGCTATATATGGTACATTTACATCTCCGATCATGATTATGCAAATGCGCCTCGAATTTCTTGGGTTATATTTGTATCAAATTAATTTGAATTTAATCGATTTAAAGTTCATATTTTCGAGTCATCTCTATTTAGTTCAATTTAGGATTGAGATTTTGAGTTCAGGTAAATTGTATTGTTTTAATCATTTTGGCTTGAATTTGTGTTCTAATCTCACATTTACCAAAAAATATCATCTCGGATAAATCTCAAAATTATAAATTACAATTTATTCACCGTGTAATTTAATATATAAATTTTAGTGCAATTATACACATATAACTTTAGTTTTATGAAACTTTAAGAAATAAATTTTTTAATTTTTAATATAATTATTTTTTAATACAATATATAAAATAAAATGATCTTACATCAATAACTATTTTAATAATTTGTGAGAATTGAATCAAATGATAAATTTATATATAAATTTACGCAAAATCAAAATGTATTTCAATATGTTTATTGCAAGTTCTTATTGTGCTTTTTGGTTTATGAAGAGATGTTGATATGTATCAAGAAAGTTGAATGCTCAAAATTATACATTTCTTTTTGGTATAATATTAAATTTAACCCTTAACGGTTACATTTTTTTTATCAATTTCACCTTTATTTTTTTAAGCTATATTTGAACCTCAACCTTTAAAAAAGTCATATTTAATTGTAAACCTTTCAAAAATAATTAGAATTGTTGTTTTTTTTTTTAATTTTTTAGACATTAAAGTTCACATATCAATCCACATGCATGCTCTCTTTTTCTTTTCTTTTTTTTTAAGAACTTGTTATAAGTTTTTTGAATTTTAATTTCTTTGAATATTTTTATAATTTTTAAATTATTTATTAGCGTGATATATAAGATAAACAGAGTATCATGTCAATATGAAATACATATAGACTGCCATGCCAACATCAATAAAAAAATTTAAAATTTTGGTCAATATTTTCATTAAAAAAAGATTAAGGATTATAGATTATTATATTACATAATATTTATAAAGTCACGTTTTTTTTAATTAATAGATTTAAACAATTATTATTTTGAGTTAAGACTAAAATTTTAAAATTTTAAAATTTGAAAAGAATAGGGATTAAAATGATTAAATTGGTGGACATGAATTAAGTTTACAATTTACCTAATGAATTTAACTTCTACTGTTTAAAATTTAAAATTTAAAAAGTATAAGAATTAAAATCGACCAAATCAAAATAAAAAGGGGTAGTAAATTCATGATTTACAGATATTGCAGGGGCTAAAAATAATTTGACCAAAACTAAAGTTGAGACAAAAGATGTACGTGGAGATGCGGGGGATCGAACCCCGTGCCTCTCGCATGCAAAGCGAGCGCTCTACCATTTGAGCTACATCCCCTAACAAGAGTTCATAGTTAATTTATATCTCATGTCCTTGTAATAATATAAAATGGCCTAAACAAACTAAACAACTTGAACTTGGATAAGGACATGAGATATAAATTACGAGATTAGCATGAACATAAAAAAAAATTTAATGAAATCTAAACTTATGAATCAATTTGAAAAAGTTATCAAATTACGAGATTAACATGAACATAAAAAAAAATTAAGTGATAATGTGACACAATTTTAGATTATTTTATGTTTTCTGTTTCCTTTGAAACATGAAATCTAATGTCTTCTAAACTCATGTTTGTCTTATGAAAATCGGAAAGCATCCAAGTTCATCTCATTTTTTACGAGGTAGATCTTTAAACTCAACTTATGATAAAATATTATAGGTATGCATTTGATTATTCTTATTCTACATATAAAAAGCGATAATGTGGGGGAAAAAGAAGAAGAAAATAAAACAAAATGACTAACATGAATTTAATGAGTTATGGCTTCGAAAAATCCCTAAACTCATAGATTTAACAAATTTATTTCTATTAAAAAATCAATCTCTAATGATCCAAATCCTTTAAAGGTTGAGTTAGGAAAAAAGTAACTTACAAAAGCACAAAAACTTGGCATGAAACAGATAGATCCTTGCCACAAGGCTAAGGTTCGAATAATACTGTTTTTTTTTTACTTCTAATTGTTAATTAGGGTAAACTACATTCAAGTCATTAAACCATTAGTAAATTTACGTTTTGGTCACTAATCTTCAAAAAGTTACAAAATGTTTATTGAACTTCTCAACAGCTTTCATCTAAGTCACTAAGATGTTAAAACCGCTGCTATGTGCCCTTTTTTGTTCTCCCTACTTGCACCAGTCCGAAGTTCTTCTTCCACTTATCTTCTACAGTTTAGGCTTTTTTTTTTTTCATGAAGCAACTTTGGACGTCACAAAGTTGAGAAATAAAATCCAAACATCTTTCTTATCCAATCTCTAACACTGATTGTCAGATCTACTTAGATCTAAGGTATACTATTCTACTCGTCAATGGGCATTGATACACCATACCAATCATACCAATCATACAAATCATTGAATCATTGCTTGGAGCACCCTAGCCATACTTTTTTTTAAAAAAATTGATAGCATAGTGACTTAAATAAAAACTTTCGAATAGTTTAATGACTTAAATGAAAATTTTTGAATCATTCAGTGACCAATTTGTAAGTTTTTGAAGTTGAATGACCAAAACATAAATTAACAAATAATTTAGTGATATTGGGTGAATAATAAAAAAATTACTAAAATTCAACTATAATTTTGTAACCTCATATGTAAAATTAAAAGGAATATAATTTTTTATCTTTAAATTTGACCATCAGGTCTATTTTGGTATCTATATATTTTTAGTATCTGGATTTTGCAATTATGTCCATTTTGGTTTTTAAAACTAGAAAATGTAAAAGTTTGATTACATGATATTCTCAAATTGTGTCACATAGTACAATCTTTGAGTGACACATCATCAAACATCCAAGTTTAAGGAACAAAAAAGGTACATGGACCAACATGGACCTAGTTAACAAGTTTAGGGACCAAAAATATATTAACCCATTTCAATTAATTATAGATATTATATAGATTTTAGCAGCCAAAGGGCAAATAAAACGGAAAAAACGGAAAAACTCCAACCACCAAGTCCTACACACTGGCTTTATCCAAAGAAATTTTTTTGTGACAGGCAAAATATTCAATCAAACAACAAATTTACTTGTAATAATTAAAAAAAATCTGATTTTTTTTATTTTTTTAAAAAGTTCTCTAATGAATATTTAGTCTTTTTTGTAATCCTCTATTTTTTTTCCCAATTTTTTGTTGTAATTTTTGCTTTAATTTCCTCCAAAAAGCTTTTTTTTTTCCTGTTTGGTAATGGCTTTTCTTCTTCAGGTTATCTGCTAATTCTTCCTATAAATTTCAGGTAATAAGCTATTCTTTAATTATTAATTCTTAGATTTTTTTTTGGGTTTTATTTTTTTGTTAATTTAAATTATGGTTAATTTGCTTTAATCATGGAAAGCTTTTATGTATGAAAGTTTTAATGATGGATGACCGAGGCGGCGGTGGTAGCAAGGTGGCCGGGATTCGGCAGATTGTTCGACTAAAGGAAATCCTTAAAAAATGGCAAAATGTCGCATAAGGTTTGAGGTCGAGTGCTCCCCACTCCGGTGACGATCCCAGGGGTGCATCAAGACCATTCAACAGAAGGGTAACGAATAGCTATGTACTTTGATTCCGATTAGGAAAGTTGCACGAGTCCCAAACCGTCACCCGATGTTCCAAAAGGATATTTGGCGGTTTCCGTCGGTTCGGAGCTTCGAAGGTTTATCATCCCTACGAGTTACCTTACCCATCCCGTTTTCAAGATTTTGTTGGAAAAAGCCGAGGAGGAATTCAGATACAATCACAATGGTGGACCCACGCACCCGTGTGAGATCGAGACATTCAAGTATCTCCTCTAGTGCATAGAGAATCATTATAAGGGTTACCTTGTTGAGAACTCGGTTCCCAAACAGGTCGGTTCGTGCTTCATTTTATGTATTTTGCAGTTGGAGATTCATTAAGTAATTGTTGTCTCATTTCTGTTATGTTTTTTTCGGGTGACTTGTTAAACATTATGAAACTTTTTAGTTAGAGAATTTGTTGAGATATTCTAGATAAATCTCGAATTTAAAAAGATTGAAGGATTATTTTATTGTCTCATCGTATGTAAATTTTACTTTACAAATAGTTAGTTTAGAAGATAATTAAGTTTTTGATCATATTTATTTTTTTAATACAATGTCTAGAATTACACATAGCTCTTTCTAAACTTATAAAATAGAAAGATAATTCATTTAAGAGCATTTGAACTCACGTGTTCTTGACAATAATGTATATATAATGGAATTAGGCTTATGCAATATAAAAAAAAATTAAATATTTTAAAACAATAAAACGTGCGTGCGATTTAGGTGAGCCAAGCGAAGTGGAGCCCGAGTCCAAAACATGGAATTTATTATAACTCGGTCATGACTCATGAACATCTGGTGATTGAAATACGACGCCGTGTAGTGAATAGACTCGGCTTTAAAAGCTCCCCAGATCTGGCTGGAGAGCCGTTTCCAAAGGCCACAATTTCGCTTCTGCTTGTGAGCAGGTATATTTCTCCTCTCTTTTTTCTTTTTCTTTTTAACTTCTAGATTTGAACCTCTCTCAGCTATGATCTGCTATCATTAGATACATTTTGTTTCTGTATGATTGAAATTGTTGAAAAGCTGAATCACTAACTGTATCGATTAGCTTCCACTCTTTTATGCACACCACCTTGCTCAACACTGAGCATGCTACTTGCTAGTTCATTAATCAATGATCCGATCTGTTCACTGGAATCGTGATTGTAAACCGATGTGTGAATGATGTTATTCATTATGATTTGAAGCGTCGGAAACTCTTTAGTTTGATGCTTAGTCTGTTTCGGTATGAGAGGAATTGTTGAAAAACTGAATCAGTGACTGCATCGACCAACACTGAGCATGCTACTTGTTAGTTCAATAATCAATGATCCGATCTGTTCACTAGAGTCGTGATTGTAAATCGATGCGTGAATGATGTTACTTTTTATGATTTGAAGAGTCCGAAGCTTTTTACTTTGATGCATATTTTGTTTCGGTACGAGAAGAATTGTTGAAAAATTGAATCAGTAACTGCATCGATCAACACAGAGCATGCAAATGCGTAATCAATGACTCGATCCCTTCACTGTAATCGTGATTGTAATCGATGCGTGAATAATGTTATTAATTTTAATTGGAAGAGTCGCAGCCTTTATAGTTTGAGGACTGGATCTGTGGAATGGAATTGAAGCGCTAATTTAGTGTTTTTTTTTTGTGCGTAGAATGCGCCAATGATGGAGCAGCAGCATGCTCTTTCACGCGGTTGCGGAATGGCCATTTCCAGCTAATGTGGTGAGGAATTGTTTGCTTTTTGGTAGCTTTTTTTCCTCAATAATGAAAGTTTTAGTGAAAGATGTCTGGATTAAGCTGATGTAAGCCATCACTACGTACTGGATCCTATGCTTTCATTTGTTACCAACGTCCATATTTTCTGTTTTTTTATTAATTTTTACACAGTATAATAGAATCTTACTAGTGAAATAACACCATATCCTGTAAAAGTATAATAGAGATTCTTGTACTAGAAGCCGGATTGTATTTTGCTCCTCTACTCAAAAAATGAGCAAAGTAGTCTTTATTGTTACATCAAAAAGCAAATTGATCATTCTTTTAAAAATTCCATCCATTTATACTATTATAAACCGATCCCTTTACATTAGCATGAGGTTTACGTGACATGCTACGTGGCACTACCTAGTTATTCAGCCAGCCACGTTAGTATTTAATAGTACAAATAGATGAAACTTTTAACAAAAATGACCAATTTGCTTTTTTTATTTAAAATATAAAAACTAATTTGCTCATTTATTTAGTAAAAGAGACAAAATACAATCTGACTTCTAACAAAAGGCCTCTATGATACTTTTATCCCACCATATATCCCTTCGAATGGTTTGAAATTTCAGCTTTGATATCAGTATTCACTTGAACTTGCTATGCGATATTTAACCAAATTCCCTGTATTTTGCCTCTGTTCTGACCCAAAGCATAAATCTGATTGTAATAGAACCTTTTCAGCTTTGAAATACGACCAAATTGTCTAGGGATTTCATATTCGTTCCCACAGGTAACATCAGTAAGAGCTGCGTTAACTTCTGGTACTCGAAATCGAAAACTAGACTCAATTATGGCCAAGCCACTCTAGGAACAAGCCTTTGCTGCACCGGTGTGTCACTTGTTTAATTTTTATCTTGCCAGCCTTTTCAGTGGTTACGGTTTATTCGGTTTTGAAGATTTTTCTCAACCTTTCCGGGTTTCTGTATCGCATAGTGAAATGCCATTGATTTTATGCATATGTTATTGAGGAGGCCAGGATGTTTGAACTACAGTTTCGGGAGTCGAGAGTGGTAAGTGCCGATAGTTCGAGAGAAATGGATGTCCATGTTTCGATACGAGATTAGCATATAACCGAAGTAGGGTTGGCGGAGTTGTAAGTGGCCGGAGTGGTTTGCACCGATAGTTTAGGAGAAGTAGATTGACCTATGTTGGATTCGAGAATAACTGAGATAGCAGTTGTGGTCGTCAATTATATGTGTAAAATTTCATCCATTGTTAGCAGAGGCAGAAGTAGAAGCATTTCTCAAACGGTTGAAGGATTCTTTTTGATATTATTCTATTTTTTCATTTAATGAATATTTGTATCAGAATATCGAGAATGACTATAGGTGACTGATGATAACATATTGAGATGTGAAGGCAGGGACCGGAGTATTGACATCTCACTACATTACCTATCTGTCGTCTATAATCAATTTCGATATTCTATTACAAGTATCCATCAAAAGAAGAAAAGGGAATAACATTGAAAAGAATCCTTCAAACCTTTGACGAAATTCAAGTGAACTTTATTATTATCACAATCTCCTGATTTATTTATCTTAGTTTTAACAATAAATCTCTCGACTGTTTCTGCTGTAATCAACAATGTATGGAATCTGTTAATAAATTCAATGGTCGAATTGTTAATGGTATAAAAAAAGTTATGAAATAATGACATAAAATCTAGAAGTTTTACATTAATGTAAGTGAATCTTTTTTATTTTATAATATATAATAATATAGACTTAACTTATTAATTCTAGTTTAATTGATCGAAAAACTGATCAATTAAGTAATTTTTCTTGATTAAAATTAATTTTATGTTAAAAACTAATAAAATCAAATCGAAAAAAATTCTATTAAATCAATTACTCTTAACAATTTCAATTGAATTAATGCAAAGGTAAAAACTATGCTCATATCCAAATTCCAATAGGTTGACTATGAAGATTCTTAATTACTAATTCCCTCTATTTTTGAAAAAAAAAATATTTTTAGAAACTGTAGGAATTGGTCTCTTCAAAAAAGGAAATATAGCAATCAAATATATGGTGTCATCTCATGGTAGCCAAAATTTTTCCAAAGATTCCAATGCGGTACCATCTTGGTCATCTACATTTAATTATTAGCTCATTTCATGATTGAACTTTATCGAAAGTCATATAAAAAGTAGGTTCTAATTCTATCTCTAGAAAAAGAAAGCATTTGATATAAAGTTGAATGCTTATGTGCGGTCTAAAAAAATGGTAATACTTACCAATAAGTATAAAAAAGGCTAAAAATTCAGATTTCAATTTTATTAAATATAACCAATCAAATTTCAACCTTGATATAAAATTAAATTATTTATATTGAAAGTATTTTCATATATTAATCTATTAATTCAGTTGTGCTCTCACCTCACACCCACTGAATGCACTTAGCACTATACATGAATAGGATTTGGCCTTGGTAAATCGGGCTGGTTTATTAAATAAATCCAACAAAAATAATATATATTTAGTTTATAAATTTGTTTTTATTTATTTGTTTGATAATTTATATAAAATTAGTTTATCATTTAGGTATTATATATTAATATTATATGTTTATTTTATTTATAATATAATTATTGATATTTTTTATTATTTTATATCTTAAATTTTTTTCTATGATTGTTTGTAAACATGTTCATTAACATATTTATATAATATCCGTTTAATGTTTATAAATAAGTTGAATTAAACAAATGAATATAAATATAATTAAGTTTAAATTAACCAACACAAACACAATTTTCAACCTTTTTTTTTTATAAGTATGAACTGAAGATAAAAAACACATACTTAAATTCGATAAAAGTACCATGAGAGCTTTTGTATTAGAAGTCAGATTATATTTTATTCTCTTCCTCAAAAAGTGGGGAAATTAATCCCTGTACATTAGATCAAATAACAAATTGGTCATTTCTTATAAAAATTTCATACATTTGTATTGTTAAAAACTGATATAGTTGATGGAATAACCAAACAATGACACATGGCATGTTACATGTACCTCATGTTGACTTGCATGGAACAACTTTTAACAGTAAAAATGGTTAAAATATTTAACCAAAAACCAGTTTACTCTTTAATTTAATGTATAATTTTAAATAAAAGAAACAAAATCCAATTCTTATTACAAGTAAATCCATACTACATTTACCATCAAAATACACCACCAAATTGAGAGGGGGAACCTTTGTAGTTTATTTACAATCCAAAGGAAATAAACAATTTATGAAAAAAAAAAGAAAAGAAATAAAAAAAATATAATTGTAATTTGATTTTTTAGACATAACACTCCAAGGGTCAAGCTTTGGAGTTTAGAACAAAATTAACCCTTTTTTCACCATACCCTGCAAAAATATATAATAAACATTGCTCCAAACTCTATCTCCATCACAATTCAATAATTAATATATGAAATTAAAAAATATATATATTGAGTATAAATACATACATCATTATTAGTGAGTCCATTAAAAATAAAATAAAAAATCATTTAAAATCTAATACAATCTAGTTTACCTAATTTGTTGACAATCTATAAAATTAAATATTAAAAAAAAGTAGATAATTAAATATATGTGGTTCTAACTTCTAAGGAAGAAGATCATCACCAAATAGGTAAAGTAACCTATCAACCGCCCAACTTGGTTCATTATTAGGCCAACCAAAGCTTTGAGAACAAGTAAGCAAAGGTGCCCTACAAACTGGACAAGTCTTATGATTATCATCTCCATCATCATGATCATGATCATGATCATAGCCTGCCCATCTATCAATGCAATCTTGATGGAATACGTGGCAACAGTTCCTCAATTCCCTTACATCATCACCTTCTTTGAGCTCACACAAGCAAACAGCACACGTGTCAGAAACCCAAGGCATCCTTTGTTTAGCATCCCCATAGGTTGTTAAAACCAAGTTGTCTCTGATCATGTCTGAAGAAATTTGATGAGAATTTGATGAAAATTTAGGAGTGAAGAAGAAAGAGTTTATGTCTTTGAATCTAAGATTAAGAAGCCAAGACAAAACCCATCTTAAAACTGCTAAAAAAACAGCTGTTTTGTAAAGGAAATGGCTTAAAATTAGCCCTGGATCATCTACAAAGAAACACATTGAAAATAAAAACAAAAAGGGAAATGGAGTATTGATTAGCAAGAAATGAAAATGGGGGGTTTGATTTAGTGGAGAATATAAGACTCCCATAATATAGAGAGAGAGAGATGGAGGGGACCCGAAGATAGGAGCATAGTGGGCAGCTTTTTATTTGGAATAAAAAAAGGATGATATGATTAGGTCACACTATAAAATAACTGTTGATATGACGGTGCTGATTATCCCCATTTAAATTACCATCCTAATCATTTTATTTTTATTAGATTTTATTAAAAAATTGTATAAAAATGTTTTAGAATAGATATTTATATTTAATTTTAAATTTTATGTAATTGAAAATTATATATTTATAGTTCAGATATGATTGTTTGAATGGAATCGAATCGAGAAAATCAATTAAATAACAAATTATTAAAAGTCATTAAATTTATTGATTCGAAAATTGGTATAAATTAACGGAATCGATTTAAAAACCCTGAGTATACACAGTGATTAGAAAACGGGGCCATGCTGTAGGATGGAAGGCACTTTTCATGCATGTGCTTTGCTGCTTGCTGGCTGATTCATGCTGTATTTGAAAGCAAGGTTAGGTGGAATATAAATTAAAGGGCAAATCATTATGTGTTTGCAAAATCAAAAAGGTTGCTTTGCCTTTTTCAAATGAAAGTATTGTGCAAATTTTTGTATTAAAAGTTAAATTGTATTTTATTTTGTTTACGTAAGAAATAAATAAATTAGTCATTTACGTTAGATCAGAGAGCAAGTTGGTTCGTTTATTTAAAATGGCATCCATTCCCACCGATAAAAACTAGTCCCTGTATGTTAGCATGATGTACATGTGGCATGCCTTGTATCACTATCTGGTTATTCTGTCAGCCACGCTAGTAAAAATGGACGAAAATTTTAATAGAAATAACCAATTTGTTCTTTGAACTAAAGTGCAATAATTAATTTACTAATTTTTTTAAGTAAATGGGACAAAATGCAATTTAATTTTTAGTAGCAGAGCCTCAATAGTACTTTTACTATTAATTTTCACAATCTCAGTCAAATATGATATATATATATATACACATATTTTAAAAATATTTGATGCAGTTAATCTTATCTAACAAAATCTGATACTATAGGGGTGAACCCACAAAAAAAAAATTAGGAGGGTCAAAATTAAAGTTCAAGCTTTTTAGCGATGAAAATATAATTTTATCATTTATTAATTTATGATTGTATTATTTTTAAGGAGATTTAACATATTTTTTTATATTCGTTTAAGGGTAAAAATATAATTTAATTATATATTAATTTATACTTTAAATATTTCTTAAAAGAATTGCCCTTATCCGTTCTTATACAAAATTTTAAACGTGCAAATTTAATTGAAAAAAGAGGTGAGCTTATCAAGTAGCCGCATGCATGAATTTAATGTTAAAAAGCAACTAAAAATGAAAGAGAATTCCACCCTTATCCATTCTTCAACCAATTTTGACCATTTTAAGCTAAAAATGAATTTAAAAAGAAAAAAAAAGCTTTTAACATTAACATTTGTGCCCTTTTTTCCCCTTTAAGATGCTGTAATATAACTTTCGGCAAATTCCAAAGATAATTTCGAATATATATAGGATTAAAGTGCTAAACATGTAGAATATTGGTCCGTCTTTATCCCTACAAGCCACAACCATATTGCTCGTTGTTATCAGCTCATAGTTTACTTGCATTTGTACACCCAATCAACTTGCTACTTTTTACCTCATTTAAATATATATTACACAAGTTGATTTGGTTTTGAATTGGATTAATTTGTGTGTAATTAATTCAAGTTTAATTTTTTCAAAATTATTGTGAATTTAAATTATTTTGAGTTTACGTTGTTATAGGTGTTAAAACCAATTTATGTTTAGGCTTAGGATCGTTAAGGTTTGTTAGTTATTTTGTACATGGATCATTTTGAGTTTTGAATCAATTATGGGTTCATGTTGTTTAGATTTGCATCATTTGAATATGCTAATTAAGTTTTTTTGAATTGTGTCGTTTTTTTTTTGTTACTTGTTTGAATCAATTTAATCGAGTTATTTTTAATTTAAGTCTTTTTTATCAAATTCAAGTTAATGACTTTTTTATTTTTAAGCACAGATCAAATTAGAACAACTTAAAAATCCAAAATTTACCAAGATGACATAGCTCATCAATCTGACTCAAGTGGCTCATGGGTAAAAAGACTGTAGTAGTGATTGTACCTGAAATTAAATTGCATTTTATCCTTCTATTAAAAGAATAAATTAATTAGTCCTTGAACATTATGTAAAAGAACAAACAAATCCTGTTAAAATTTTCATTTATTTCTACTACAAGCCATATATAACTGCTTGATTATTCTGTAAACCATACCAATTTTTAATAATAGAAATTGATGAAAATTTTAACATGAACAACTAATTTGCTCTTTAATCTAATGTCTAAAGATTAAATTTACCTATTTTTTGAATAAATGAGGCAAAATGTAATTTAACTCCTCATACAAATACCTCCATGATACTTTTATCCTCTCGCATGTTAGATGTCACCTAAACAGTAACATAATTAACAAGCTTAGTGTTTTAATAGCAACTTTTATTGCATCACAACAGCATTCTTATTGTTGATAAAAAAATAAAGGGAAAAAAAAAACATTTTGATTGAGACTCTATGTCCTGAAGTCTGTTTGACGGTTTGTCTACCAGCTATAATACAAAACAGTACCAGCACTAAGCTGACAGGATCAAGCATTATATAAAATAATTTCTAGTTAAAGCTGACAACTTGAGATCGAGCATGTCGGTTGTCGACGTATGAAATCGGTTTCGGATTCTCTTGTCTAGTTGATTTCACGCTGCTCGGCCCTCTTTCAGCTTCGTTCGCATCTTGTATTGCAAAGTGACTGGTGCACAATCCATTGGTGTTTCTCCTAGTATTGATGTTGGTTCAAATGAGTTATAAGCAGAATCATGAGAAATAGATTGATACAAATCATAACCAGACATGCTAACCGACAAAAACCAGCAACAAGAAAAAGGATGGAGAGAGTTCTCAATTATTGATTTCTACAAACCCACATCATTCAACAAAGCTATGCCAAGTTGGCAAAGGCAGAGGCCCTGGTCCTAAGTACTCGGGTTGGAGACTGACCATGAGCAATTATATGTGTGGGTCTCTGAGTCTCACCATGCACTGTTGTCATGTGTGGGTTTTAGTCTAATTTGTTGACTTAGTTTTTAGATTGTACTAGTTCTTATTCCTGTTGTGTTATAATGGTTTAATTCTAGTTTGTGATTCCTCAAACAATTTGTATTGTAATAGTTTAATACTTATGGTTCTTCGGACACATGCTTTTAATTGTACTTGAAAAACTATCAAAGAAAAACAAAGCTATGCCACGAGTATCATAGTTCTTTCAAATGGAAGGTGAGAGTTCTTCGTCTTTTCCTCTTCTATTTTTCTAACAGTTAATTTTTCTCTAGGACTGAAGGAGAGTTTCTAACCACATTTTCGACTTTCAGTAACCTTAAAACTCTATAATTAGTAGGAGTGCAAATGAGACACTTGTGTTCACGAGCCGAACTCAGCATTGATCAAGCCAAACTCAACAACTTAATACGTGATTCGAATGGCTCATGAGCCAAATCAAGCTTTTTATTTTTATATATTTTAAGTATTTTATATTACTAAATTACATTTTACTCGTGGTTGTTCATTGTAAGTAATGTAATCTGCCTTCCATTTTTTTTCTTTCTTCTTTTTCTAGATTTCCTCGGTTCTTAATTTTGGTAGTTTTTGAAGTTGGTTTTCTGAATTTGCATGTTATTATGTGAAAAGTTGAAGGTTTGTGATCGTTGTTGTTAAGTGAATGTCGAGAAAAGTAGTGAATTTATCAGGTTCAGGTTTTCATTGTTCAAGTTGATTGTTTGGTTTAAGTGAATCAAAGTAAGCGCCTCTTCATTTCTCGAGTGAGGAATGTAACGATGGAGTTCCATATTGCTAATAATATTGTTCAACATAAAAGAAACTCAATGCCTCAAGCTGGAATCTCCATTTAAGCTTTATTTCAAGTGGTGTTCCATAAGAAAAATAAAAATAAAAATAGAACTCATTTGAAGTAGTAAGATATCAATCAGATATGAAAGGTTTCTTTTTGTTGGTTCTTCAAGTAAGACATTGAAGATTACATATTTTGTTGATTTTTGCAATAAGTTGTTAAAGATCAAATTTTCTGTGATTTGAGAAACCAAATTTTCTGCTTAGTTTAATTGTTCCATCAAGTGCAGTTTTGTTGCTTTCAACTTCTTTTCTAGTATGACCTGAGTTAAATAATACTTTAAATTACTTATTGCAATTCTAATTAGACAAGAATATTCAGAGGCATTATATATAATTTGTTTGCTAAGTGCCATAGTGCAGGTCAATAAGGTATACACATACATAATGTTAATCTGTTTTCACCAATTATATACAACTAAGCTTTGGGTTCGGGTAGGATTGCGGACGTAAATTAAAATTGTTGTACAGTTGTGAGTACGTGTAACACACAGCAAAATTATGACAGTATTTATCTTTACTCCTTAAAAGGATAGATAGTAATCTCAGTATTCAATTTATTGTCTTTGAATTTGAAATGACTCTACTCTACCCAACCCAAAGTTAGTGAACAAATAGATTTTTTGCCATAAAATAATGCTAGTGTAAATACATTTTTGATGATCTTTGTGTTCTTTGTTTTAATCTATCATTTTTTTAGTAAATTTGAATCTTTAGAGTGCCTTACAATATCTCAAGGGTGCAAAAGGTTTTTATTTTTTAGGCTTTATGGAGAAAATATAGACAGATATTCATTCTTATATGTATTGAGTAGCATGTCATATTTTTTGTGTGTGGACTAGAAACTATATACATGATTTTAATTTTAAGTTAATAATTTGATGGACTAATATTGTTGTATTTAAATACTTTAACGAAGAATTTGAATTTATATTTAAAAATATTTGGATTTAGTTATTGAATTTTTTTTTATTTCTATCATTATGTCACGTGTTAAAAAACCAATAATTTTTTAACTTCAAACTAACATAAAATTTTATATGCAAAAGGCACTTCATTCTAGCTAAAGCTCAAGCTTGACCTTGACTTAAACAAGCTCGGGTTCCAACTTCAGAGTAGAAGAATCAATAAACAAGCTTAATCGAGCTCATGTAGCTTGATAATATCTTGAGCCAAGCTTGAGCTTAAAAAATGATATTCGATTGAGCTCGAATTGAGTATCGAGCCCCAAGTTTTTAATCGAGCTCAAGCTTGCCAGTATTTGTGCTCGGCTCGATTACACACCTAATAATGAGAAACTTCGATTGGTAGATAGACATTTTTAAAATCAGGAAAGCCAATCAATTACCTTGTGCATTCTTGTAGTCCATGCTTGCTCCATGATCCATGAGGGCAAACACTATATCGGTTCGATTGAATAATGCCGCCTACAAGTTAATACTGTCATTAGTGTTATAAATTTGGAAAGAAATGGAAATTAAAATTATGCATCCAATCGGCCAGCCTTCACAAACATGTATAAACAAATTGCACTCACGTGCACCAAAATATAAACATCAGAGAGAGAAAGAGAGAACACTACCAGATGCAGTACAGATAATCCTTGCTTGTCACGGTAATTTGCATCTACACCCTGAACATGTAATCATACTCAAAAATTCATTCGAACTGAACTTTGGAATAAAATCATCACATACCTCACTTAGAAGCCTTTTGACTGCAGCTGTATCACCATTCTTTATAGCTTCTCTTAAACCCTGAGTATAGTAAATGCAGAGGAACATAATTCAAAAGAAGAAAAACACCATGAAAAGTTGAATGTCTCACAGCTATATTCAAACACTTCAACAAAGTGGTCTGCTTCTACCTCTCCATTGACATCATAATCCGTCTGAGATTTATCTGCAGCAGTACCATTGGTCACCAGACCAGGATTGAAAACCGAACTGCAAAAATGTTAACCATATCTAAATACCTAAAAGAGTGGCTAAAATAGAAAGAAAAATTTGCCACCAAAAGAGGCTAGAGACCTAAAAATCAAAATGGCAGGAAAAGTTTAAAGAGTGTAGGTCTTTCTCACAAATATCCCCCGCTATATTAAAATCCATTCTAGTAACTTCTATCAGAAAGTTGAGTACAAACAAGAAAGCAAGATGAAGAGAGAAGGTAAACTGATTTCAGTGTTTTATACCTCAAACCAGAAGGCCATTATTTTACTACCATCCAGCTTCATGTTTCAAAACAGGCTACTAGAATGGACCAGAAATAGTCGAAATTTCCATGTTTAAATTCCACACAAAGTAAACCATTTGAAACCAAACATTATGTTTGGAACGAGTGAAGAACAAGTATTGCACACAAAAATTAACAAATGGCATACCTAGATTTACAGTTTGAAGTGGAGCCTCTACTCTTGGGAACAGTGTCAGTCTTTTTTGGTTTTGGATTTGACGAAGCCACTGAGGATGGAGGGTTTTTCATCTGCCTCAAGAACAGATATGGGTCCATAAGAAGTTTGGATCAGCATATGAGGTGCTGCTAAAACTACAGAAGAATTTATACCGTAAGTGGAACTGCATCTGTTTTCGGTGCTGGACTTTCACAAATACACAAAGGCATTCCACACTTGCATTCTGGAATGCTTACAACAGGCTGTTGCTTTGCAGTTGCTTCAGTTTGTGCACCCACATCTGCGTTAATGTTTAATCTAGCGACTTCATCAGTAGCAGAACCAACTCCGCCTAGAGGAGGCTGAGGATCGGCTTTTGCAGATCTGCACCCAAATAAATTCATGAGAAAATTAATGTATAGAAACAAAACAAATATCAATTAAACTATCTCTTAAAATAATACTCAAATAAATAAGAAAAAAAAACACCAAAGTGAAGCAGGAGTATCCACCAACACCAAGAATCCAATACATATCCAAGCTATAGCCCTTCTCCCTTCTCTTTCTAACAATGATATTTAAATATGTAAATGGGTAATCAATCAAGAGGCATTTACCCTGAAGAGTTATTGAAACAATCTGCACAAACTCGAACAGACGAAAGTATGCCAAATTGCGGTAAAGGCTGAATATGCACACATGAAAAAAATATAAAAGATTGCTTAGTTAAAACTGACTTTTACAACTTGAGAAATGCATAGTTAGCCCAAATACAAAAACTGAGGGGCTGGGAGCTCAAACCATTTGATCAGATGAATGTTCATGGCATAATGTCCTTCCACAACATCGGCAATGGTGCTGCAAAATGAAGATGGTTTCATGCATTTTCCATAAGGCAATCAATCTAACACGGAATAGATGCATACTTCGAAGAAAAATTGACACAAAAGTATGCACATTCACATTTCCTTGAAACCAAGCAATAATAGCATGACCTTTACAACACTATTCCATAAAGAATAGAATACTAACATCACTTTGATTATAATTGATATTATAAGAGATTTATAGAGTTCAGTAGCAGTTAGGAATTATTATCACACCACTTTAGTAGATCATTAGTTGCAAGGCGTTTGCATAACAGCTTCCACAAACCAGAACCAATTATCCCATTGATAACATGCATACAATAGGACTCAAATTTGAAGGCCACCACTAGGTCAGTCACGTATCCGAACTTAAATACTCACAACATCAGTCATACACCCGATTCAATCTTTCAAATTAATATAAGCGGTAAGCTTTGCCACAAATTGAGTCATCAATAACTTCCAAAGCACCAATTCACCGCATCAAAAAATTAAACCATAAAAATACTAAATTAGATTCAAAATAACTCCGAATCCGCAATTAAACGAATCAGAAACCTCATCTTTTGCGTCAATAGATAAGTCAAACAGCTAAGATCAAAGCAAAGGAGCACAGTCCAATATGATTTAAGCAGTTACCGATCTATAACTAAAAAATAAACCTAATCGGTATTCTTTCCTTCATCAGGCGATATATTTCATTAATTTCATCACACCAAATGAAAATGATCGGGAATTTAATTCGTATAAAAATGAAAATTACAAAAAAAGAAGAAGTAAAAAGCAAATACCCGGCGCCTGAAAGTGTTGAAGCTGCATTTGCAGACGTCGCAGCGAGGTGCTTCCTGAAAAGGTGGAGGCTCCGATGACATTTCCGATCTCCTTTTTTCTCACTCCGGCGGCAAAAAACAGATAAAGATGCTGAATTCTTTTTAGGTGCTTTTATTGATTTTTGGTCTTTTTTTTATTTTTATTTTATCCGGAAATGATTCGTCGATCGGGTTCTTATATTCGCGGATCGTACCCGAATTCGATCCACTTACCCGCCATGTCAGCGGGTTGGCGGGTGAAACCGGGAGAAAAATAGATAAGAGAAAAATAAAATTGAATCACACTGTACATTTCTTTTTAACATAATAATATAAGGGTTAAATCTCAATTCTAATCCCTCAATTTTTTAGATTATATAAGAATATTTAATTTTTAGTTTTTATCTCTATACTTTACTTAAATTTAAGATTTAATCTCTATACTTCAATTTTGAAATAATTTGGTACCTCAACTCTTATAATGTCATTATTTAGTCTAGATATTTTATTCCGATAAAAATATTGATCTGAATTCTTAAAAATTATTAACAATGTTAGAATTCTCTATCTAAATACTTCAATATTATTATATAGTTTTAAGGTGTTGAGAATCGGACTAGTGGTTAGATTAGTCAAGTTATCGATTTACTAATTCAATTAAATAAATTATCAAAATCATTTTAAAAAATTATAGTTCAACTAGTTTTTAACTTGATTTAATCGGTTCATATCAATTTTTGAGTCAACCGATCTAATGGCTATCTTTTAAATTGATATCCCGACCAATTTTGAATCCAGCAGATCTAATTCAAACAACTAAAATACCAAAAGATCACATGCATGGTCCATGAAGTCCAGAATACGAATAGCGATCAACTGATAATTAAATAGCCTAAGATAAGGTAGTTTTCAACTCCTTTTCAGTTTCCCAACATCTGTGTTTGCCCAATACCAACGTGCACAAACTGCAAGGTCTACAAATTAGCCCTTACAGAACCCTGCCAGGCCTATTGATTAAGGACAAAAGGGATGAAGCATCCATGCAGTTTAGGCTACCAACAAGAGCCGACTGACAGTAAAACAGCTTAAGGTAATTTTCAACTCCTTTTCAACCCCCTAACATACGAGTCAACCCAATATTGACATGCACAGGCTGCAAGGCCAACAAATTAACCCTTACACAGCCTTGCCAATCTTGTCAGTTAAAAACACAGGGAATAAGCATCCGTGAAATCTAGATTACAAACGAGAGCCAACCAACAATAAAACGAACAAAAAATCGTAAACTGTTGCGCGGAAGCGTGTGAAAGAGTAAAATTATTGTACTGAAAAATCACACTAAGTTCAATTCCCAGGAAAGAGAGGTGGATCACGAGGATCGCTTACATACCAGATCTTTCCTAGCCAGAATATCCCTCTATCGTAATTTAATAGCACAATAAATCACTACAATGACACTTGCAAAATATGCAGAACAAAAAATAAAGAACACTAGAATTTTAACGAGGTTCAGCAAATTTTGCCTACGTCCTCGGGCACTACCAAATATATTTCACTCCAAAAATACAAGTGAAAGTTTACAAATAGGGAGAGAGAACAATTGCCTTAAGTAGAGAATGACAAGTGTGGGATGAAGAAAGTAAGAGATGGTTAGGCCTATTTATAGTTGAGGTTTAAGGATCAACTTGCAATGTCCCTATACAATTAGGGACCAAAATTGCAATTATCCCATGCCAACTTTTAACCCAACTTGCCAACCAATCTTACTTTCTACTTTCGGTGCCTTTCGGTGCCAACTTTCTGCCACTATTCATCTTTGAAAAGTCAAAGATTGTAGGTATCCAATAATCTCCACCTTGAAGATTTGATTAGGATAATCTTATCTTCACACAATTCTTTCTTCCTTTGACAACAATACTTGATAGTGCCTTCTTCAACTGTTAAACTTGCAGGATATTGATCAAGTTCAAACAATGTTCGAACTTGGTTGTTGTTACCACCTTGGTCATCATATCTGCAGGATTATCTGCAGTCTTGATCTTCTGAAGACAAAATTTCCCCTCTTCAATAATTTCCCGCACAAAATGGAATCGTACGTCGATATGTTTTGTACGTGCATGATAGACTTGATTCTTTGCTAAATGAATAGCACTTTGACTATCACAATGCACGTTAATATGCTCCTGAACCGACCCCAAGGTTTTAGCCATACCTTGTAACCAAATAGCCTCCTTTACAGCCTCTGTTACAGCCATGTATTCGGCTTCTGTGGTTGACAATGCAACTGTAGACTGTAGTGTAGACTTCCAACTTATTGGTCCTCTAGCAAGTGTAAACACATAACCGGTGGTTGATCTTCGCTTGTCCAAATCACCGGCATAGTCAGAATCAACGTACCCAATAACACCTTTACCAAGTGTATTATCCTGCTTGAACAGTAATCCAACATCCACGGTCTTCTGAATATACCGTAGAATCCATTTCACAGCTTGCCAATGTCCTTTTCCAGGATTATGTATATACCTGCTCACTATACTAACTGCCTGTGAAATGTCGGGTCTTGTACACACCATTGCATACATCAAGCTACCCACTGCATTAGAATACGGAACTTGCAACATGTATTCTCGTTCCGTATTCGTCGAAGGAGATAGTTGTGCAGAAAGCTTGAAATGAGAAGCCAACGGGATACTTACAGGTTTGGTCTGCTCGTTCATGCCAAACTGCTGTAGTACTTTCTTCAAATACTGCTTCTGAGACAAGCTAACTCTGCCATGAGCTCTATCTCTACATATTTCCATGCCAAGAATCTTCTTAGCTTCACCTAGATCTTTCATCTCAAACTCGAGATTGAGTTGAGTCTTCAATCTCTCAATCTCAACTTTGCTCTTAGATGCTATCAGCATATCATCAACATATAAGAGCAAGTATATGAGAGTTCCTTCTTGTAGCTTCTGAAAATATACGCAATGATCAAATTTACTTCTTGTGTACCTTTGCCCTTTCATGAACTGATCAAATCGCTTGTACCACTGCCTCGGAGATTGTTTCAATCCATAAAGCGACTTTGTCAGTTTGCAAACCCAATTTTCTTTATCAGCAACATTGAATCCATCAGGCTGAGTCATATAGATTTCCTCTTCCAAATCACCGTGTAAAAATGCTGTCTTCACATCAAGCTGAACTAGTCAAGATCGTATTGCGCAACCAAGGCTAGCAAAATTCGAATAGACGAATGCTTCACAACTGGAGAAAACACTTCATTGTAGTCTATTCCTTCTTTCTGAGCGTAACCCTTTGCTACCAATCTAGCCTTGTATCGAATTTCATTTTTACTAGGAAATCCTTCCTTCTTTGCATATACCCATTTGCATCCAATTGCCTTCTTTCCCTTGGGCAGTCTCACCAACTCCCAAGTCCTATTTTTATGAAGAGACTGCATTTCTTCATTCATAGCTTGCTTCCACTTTACACCATCAGAGTTACTTATTGCTTCTGTGTAAGTGGAAGGAACATCATCATCTGCAATTGGAAGTGCATAGGCCACCATATCATCAAAGCGAGCAGGCTTACGAATCTCTCTTCTTGGCCTCCTATATGCAATTGAATCTTGTTACTGTAGAAGTTCTTGGGTCGAAACTTCTTCATCATTTGTTCTTTCAATATTAGCTGGATCATCATTAACCTTTTCAAACTCCACCTGCTGCAAAGTACTACTGGTTTTGTCATCCTTTTGTGAATCCTCGTTCTTGATCATGGTTGATTCATCAAAAGTTACATCTCTACTGAAAACAATCTTCCTTGTATCAGGACACCAGAGACGGTATCCTTTTACACCACCAGTTATACCCATGAATAATGCTTTCTTTGCTCTTGGGTCTAACTTAGATTCTTTTACATGATAATATGCAGTGGAACCAAAAACATGTAAAGAATCATAATCAGTAGCAGGTTTACCAGTCCACATCTCCATAGGAGTTTTTCCATTTATTGCAGCTGATGGCAATCGGTTAATTAGATGGCACGCATATGTAACTGCCTCAGCCCAAAATTCCTTGCCCAATCCAGCATTGGACAATATACATCGAACTTTCTCCAGTATAGTCCGATTCATGCGTTCTGCCACCCCATTCTGCTGTGGTGTATCTCGAACAGTGAAGTGTCGCACAATGCCCTCATCTTGACATACTTGTAGAAATGGATCATTTTTGTACTCAGTACCATTATCTGATCGAAGTCGTTTGACCTTTCGACCTGTCTGAGTCTCCACCATCTTCTTCCACTTCAGAAATGCATCCAAAACTTCATTTTTTTCTTTTCATTAGATACACCCATACTTTTCTTGAATAATCATCAAGAAAAGTGACAAAATAGTGCATACCTCCCAAAGAAGCCACTTTGGTAGGTCCCCACACATCACTGTGAACATAGTCCAGAATTCCTTTCGTATTGTGAATTGCTGAACCAAATTTTACCCTCGTCTGCTTGCCCAGAACACAATGTTCATAGAATTCCAATTTGCAAGAATTTTCACCTTTCAACAAGCCTTGCTTCGCCAAAGTCTGCAAAGCTTTTTCATCAGCATGTCCCAATCGCCTATGCCATAACCTGGTAGCCTCTGAATCTGCATCTTTCGCAGAAGCTGTTGATGTTGATCCAATAACTGTACTTCCATTTAAATAGTACAAGTTATTTCTTCTAGTGCCTTTCATCACCGTCAATACCCCAGCTACTACCTTTAGTAATCCATCTCTCAAAGTGATTGTGAGCCCTTTAGATTCTAGGGCCCCTAATGAGATGAGATTTTTCTTCAAGCTGGGTACATAGCGAACATCTGTCAGAACTTGGATTGAGCCGTCGTGATTCTTCAATTGGACTGTACCCACTCCCATTGTCTTACAAGCACTATCATTGCCCATAAGAACAATTCCACCTTCTAGCTCTTTAAGACTAGAAACCAGTCCTTATTAGGACACATATGGTAAGTACATCTTGAATCCAAAATCCACTCATCCGTTTGACATGCCATTGCCATGCCAACCAAGCTAAAGTCTGACTCCTCATCATGCTCCGCTACACATGCATTAGAAATAGCCTTGCCCTTTTGTAGCTTAGGACAATTCTTTTTCCAATGCCCTTTTTCACGGCAAAAGGCACATTCATCTTTGGCGGGTCTCCCTTTGGACTTTCCCCTTCTACCAGATTTGCTGCTGTATGAACGACCTCTTACTGTTAAGACTTCTGCGGTTGTATCTCTGTGATCTCTTTTATCTTTCTTTCGAGTCTCAGATCTATACAACGCACTACAGACTGCATCAAATGTGATCGTGTCCTTCCCATGAAGCAATGTGGTGGTAAGATGATCATATTCATCAGGAAGGGAATTCAACAACAATAATGCCTTGTCTTCATCTTCAAATTTCTCATCCAAATTTAGCAAGTCTGCTAAAATTTTATTGAATGAGTTCACATGGTCATTCATCGACATACCGGGTGCATACGTGAACCGAAAAAGTTTCTTTTTCATATAAAGCCTATTTTCAAGACTTTTCGTTAGAAACTTTTCTTCCAATGTATCCCACAGCTTCTTCGCTGATGTCTCCCTCATGACGGAGTACTTCTGCTCTTTGGCCAAACATAGGCGGATTGTACCACATGCCTGTCTATTGATCTTGGCCCACTCCTTGTCATCCATCTTGTCAGGTTTTTCTTCAAGGGCTATATCCAGCTCTTGCTGACATAAGACATTCAGGATCTCACATTGCCACATACCAAAATTATTGGTACCGTCAAATTTCTCTACTTCAAATTTTGCATTTGTCACAGTAGTCCTTGCTGATGACGATGCTGCTGCCATTTTTCTCCTCAATCCCAACTACTGTATACGTGAACAGTACCATATACGTGAATAGTGCCGTACACGTGAATAGTACCGTATACGTGAATAGTGTCGTATACGTGAATAGTACCGTAAACGGTCGTATTCCCCAAGTACGAACCTGGCTTTGGTACCAATTGTTGCGCGGAAGCGTGTGAAAGAGTAAAATTATTGTACTGAAAAATCACACTAAGTTCAATTCCCAGGAAAGAGAGGTGGATCACGAGGATCGCTTACATACCAGATCTTTCCTAGCCAGAATATCCCTCTATCGTAATTTAATAGCACAATAAATCACTACAATGACACTTGCAAAATATGCAGAACAAAAAATAAAGAACACTAAAATTTTAACGAGGTTCAGCAAATTTTGCCTACGTCCTCGGGCACTACCAAATATATTTCACTCCAAAAATACAAGTGAAAGTTTACAAATAGGGAGAGAGAACAATTGCCTTAAGTAGAGAATGGCAAGTGTGGGATGAAGAAAGTAAGAGATGGTTAGGCCTATTTATAGTTGAGGTTTAAGGATCAACTTGCAATGTCCCTATACAATTAGGGACCAAAATTGCAATTATCCCATGCCAACTTTTAACCCAACTTGCCAACCAATCTTACTTTCTACTTTCGGTGCCTTTCGGTGCCAACTTTCTGCCACTATTCATCTTTGAAAAGTCAAAGATTGTAGGTATCCAATATAAACTGTCTGGTGCAATATAGCTACGGACTCCGGCAACGCGAAACATGGCTCCGCCACTAGCGCCCCAACCTCAATCTGCAACGTTAGCCTCTTTTGCTCGTAAAGATTTTGTGGAAATGCCATCGGTTGCTGTTGTTCATTCGGGGGTATAGGTGAGAAGCTGATGACTAGATTTGCAAATTCCTATAGATGTGCTAAGAGTGTCTGTCTTTTGAACTTTACGACCGTTCTTCTTTGCAAGGATGAGCTTGTAGCATGTAAACTTTATAACGGAATTCATGAATACCAGCCTCGACTAGATTTTACTAGTGACTCTGGTTTGAGTGAAGATATGTTAAGTTCTCTGGAGAGAACAAAGGGCTTGTGCGAGAAGTTGAGCTCTATTCATATCTTAAGAATAATAGTGTTAGTACAAATGCGCTGGTCACTAAGGAGAAAGCCAGTGGTAATGAATTTTTTTCTGCATAACCTCTATCAGATTTCTCTTTAACTGAGACATCAGTACGAGGATGTTGTGTTAATACAGCAGATCACAGCATATATTGTTACTCTTCACATCCCGGTACATGATAGATAGTTGACAATCGTGGTGCAAATAAGCCAACCCCTAAGCGGCGGCGATTACCATTGTAAGCTATTGTTTTCCATGTATTCATAAACTAGAAACCTAAACTCATCTCCACCGCAAAACATCAACATTTTTAATGATATTGCCATGTTGAATTATATCTAAAAACCACTTTCGTCACGCGTTTAACAGCCATGGTTTGTCCTATTTTGAGATTCACTTTATAAACCCGACCAGACCCATCTCTTGAGATTCACTTTATATGGGCATGGGTTGTGCTCCGAATTTGGAGTGGGTTCTAAAAAACCCTATAAGCAACTCGATAAGCAGTAGAAACATGCAGTTATAATAGCATGGGGGAAGCGTTTGCAAGTTCCAGATTACCCAATATACTCGGATGAAGAAACAATTTTTTTTCCTTCAACCTGTTTATCATTTTTCATTCTTCTTCTCACAAGTTAACGCATCAAAACTTTTCACTACGAAGGTTAACTTAGAGACGTGTTAAAAAGATCATTGGTGGGAACAAAGGTGAAGGGGCAGAGGATTTTTTTCCAAAAAAACAGCCCAAGCTATAAGGTCGTTTTCAACTCTTTTCAACCCTCGACATGTGTGTTACTCCAATCTTGAGTATTGACATACAAAACTGCAAGGCGGACAAAGGGATGGATAGCCTTTGGGACCACCAGTATAGACAATGTCTCATCTAACAATGACATATGTATTTGTCAAAAATGTCTAGTTGATCCATAAACTTGTATTCCATCGCTCTGGATTGGTACCTCTAAAGTACTAACACTGTTAGTTTATGTTGATGTGGCACTGATGGCAAATCCTATAGCGACACGTAGTAGCCTCTCAATATGACACGTGACGGACATAAATTTTAAAAATTAAAAGTTAATATAAATTAATTTTAAAAATATATTTTTTTGGACAAGTACCAACTAGCCGCTTTTGGACAAGTTAGGGGGAAAACTACTTGTTAACCTTAAAAAAAGTAACGTTGTTAACAAATTGAAGTTGGTATGTGACAGAATACAAATTAAGGTTCCAACTAGGTGAAAAACAAAGTTCAGATACCAACGGGATACTTTTGGATAAGTTCAGGAGAGGCATATTACATATTAATCCTTAAAAAATTAATTTTGTTAGCAAATTGAGGCAATGTATGTGTTGGAATACAAATCCAGGTACCAACTCGATACAAAAAAAAATTAGATGCTAACGATGAATTTTCGGACAAAATTAGAAAATAAACTATACATATTAACCCATTTTTAATATAAAAGTTGTTGATATATCCAGGGGCAGATCCAGGTAGGGGCCCGATTCCCTTTAAAATGAAATTGTTTTTTATTTAGGTCCTTTATAATTTATAAAATTTTAAATTAGTAATGATAAAATTGCACTTTGGTCCCCAAAATGATAAAAATTTAATTTAATCATCTAAAACTAATAAAGATATAAGCCATTAAAATTGTAAAATTGTATTTTACTATCATAAAAATATACAATTTAATTTCGACCCCTAAAATTTTTTTCTAACTTCACCTCTGACAATACTAATATAAATTTACCCCCTAAATCGTATTTTTAAATTCTTCACTAATGTATCATCAATAAATACGTCACTTCGTCAAAAATCTAACTACGTTACGTAGGATTGTTGCATGTTTTTCACGATAAAACCTTTACTTTAGTGTACATATTAAGAAGAAAAAAGAAGTAGGACTAGACATTTTTTATTTTTAGCTGGAAATGAAGATGTTGAACCGCCCACATAGCTTAGATTGGTTAAGTACCGAAATTACAAAACCATATTCGACATGTTTTATAACCGAGAAAAGGAAACTACCCTGTCCTAGAGATTACTGGTCTAAATTTTCAAACGCGGTACCGCCCTGATTATACCACACCTGATTTATGCTTCCATCTAATCAACGTGTTATTATTTTATGTACACACTTGATATATTTTTCACGACTCAATTGATCTAACTTATTGAACGTATTACCATTGTGCATACACTTTTGACACATTTCTTGCGATTCAAGAGTCAGATATCTACCATAGTAGTTGGTATTGTATTGGCACTAATCAGTCAAAATTTTAATGTGTTTCAGTCAAGAGTAAAACAAAAAATTTTAAAGACCAAAGCTAAAAATATTGTGTTAAAATATTTATTTTTTAAATGGACCAAAGTATAAAAATTTTCAGGTTTAAAATACATTAAAAAAATTATTTTTTACTTATTGGAAGGTCTTATATTACAATTCATTTGGCCTATATGCATTTAAATTAAATTATTTAACTTAATTAATAATTTCAAATTTTATAATTACATATAAATATAATTATATGGATATAATTAAGACATAATACATAATTTAAGTTTTTATCAAAACAATATGGAATTTATTAATTAGACATGTGAAAAATATAATTTATTGAAAAGCTAAAAGATGAATTATAAATATAGGGAGAAGCAAAGCATCATTGATAACTTTTAAATTTTTTAACATAGAAATAATGAAACAATCTGTTATATTCATATTTATAACTTGAAAATCTTAGAGTCATTTTAGATTTGAAGTTTAAACTTTTTCGAGTTGGGTTATTTTGAACTCGAATTATTTTGAGTTTTGATCTGTTGACATTTTAAGTCATTTTGGGTTTCCTGCTCAAGTTCGGATTAATTTCAGTTCAAGTTATTAACTTCTTTTTATAATAAAATCAAATTAGATTATGGTTAAATGCGGGTCATTAATCTTCAAGGTTTTTAGGGTTTGAAGCTTGAATCTTTTCAAGTCGTGTTAATTTAAATTCGAAACATTCGAGATTTAATTAGTTCAGACTCAAGTCATTTTAAGTTACTTGTTCGAGCTTTGTTCAAATGTCATATGGAAAATCAAACCATTTGACCTTCGATCTTAATATCGATTTAGTAAGGACAAATTATAATTTGTTACAGATGCTTAATACCAAGATGGGTTGAATTGGTATTTTAAAATCTCTACAAACTTTTCTAAAATAAAATAAAGGAGAAAAGCTTGCATAAATGATTTATAGTGGTTTGACTCAAATTGTCTACCTCCGTTAGCTTTCACACTAAAGATATTCCAATTCACTCTACTGAATTAATACCTTTTGAGGACAAGTTTGAATAACATTTACAATTCCTATATTTTTATAAGACTAAGATAGAACACTTCCCCTAGTTCTTATAACTTAACTAAAACCTTCTAGCTTTTGTGGCTCAACTACAAACTCTTTGCTATTCACTTAAGGTTTTATACCTCAAAAACCTTAAGTAACTTTTTACAATAAAGAGGAAAGATGTAAACAATGAAGACCTTTCAAAGGTACGCGTTTTTACAAGTGTTGGCTCTCTCTCAAAGAATTAAAGTGAGAATGGTAAAAATATCTAACAATAAGCACCTTAGAGATATGTACAAGAGAAAATGAAGAATTGGAGGCTTTTCTCTTGATTTTTATACTTGGATGTTTTTCTCTTGTCTCTTGGCGTGTCTTTGAATTGTATTTATATCACCGAATGAGTTTGTGAATGTTTATAGCCATTGGGAAAGATTCAGAGTCGTTAAATGTAGTTGCAGAGGCCTATGTTCCAGTACGTAGCTTTTAGGTGTCGATACCCCGCCTTAGAAATATGACCGTTAAAACCTTAGGTAATGAAGCAAAGAGGCTGGGGTCCGATAAGTTAAAACACATTTAAAAACACTTTGGCATGGACTAAAAAGACATTAAGATAAGTTAAAAAACACATTTAAGAACAGCTTTTGAGTGCTTTGCAAATCTTTGAAATGCTTTGAAAATATTTGAACACTAAACGACTTAGTTAATAAAATTTATCTTAAATATTGTCATATCAAATACTTGAGAGATCAAATCTAAGTTAATAATTTTTCAATTTTGGGGTCAGCCCTTCTCCCTTTTTCCTCGATCACATAGTATTAATTAAACCAAAACCAAATTGACCAAATATACAAATATTAAAAATTAAATTTATTATTATACAAAATAAAATTATGTAGATTTAATAGACAACATTTGTTGACTTCCAAAATTGATAAAAGTTAAATTTCTCTAATTTTATTGGAGTAACTAATTTATTTGATATTGGTATTGGGAGGTGACGCGTCCTACCGTGTTTCCTTAAACAAGTTTGATCCTTCTACGAAGTAAGCACGGCACATCACCACCGTCCACTGTAGCTTATATGTATGTATATTTACTCTCAAAGAGCCGCAATTTTTAATGCCTGAATCTGATTCAGTGGGCATTTCAATAAAAGCTAACTCAGTGGGACTTCCCATTAACACAAATCAGTAACTTCTTTTGTTTTGCGATATAATGATGAAGCCAACATCACCTGTAGAACATGTCTCCAACAGCGGTAGTAGTTCCAAGTACAAGGGTGTAAGAAAAAGGAAATGGGGGAAATGGGTATCGGAGATCCGATTACCCAACAGCCGTGAACGTATTTGGTTAGGGTCTTATGACTCGGCGGAGAAAGCAGCCAAGGCGTTTGATGTGGCTCTTTATTGTTTACGTGGACCTGAAGCTAACTTTAATTTCCCTAAAAACCCACCGGAGATCGTGGGAGGAAGGTCACTTACCCCGCCGGAAATTCGAGCGGTGGCTGCTAGGTTGGCTAACCAGGTCGACGACCAAGACGGAGCTGATAATAATAATGACAATAATGATTCGAGTAATGACAATTACGTCAGGAAAGAACAGTGTACGTCGTCTTCGTCGGGAGCGGGCCCGTTACAGGCGGAGGAGAATCATGAAATGGGGTGGTTGCCGTTTTTGAGCATGGATACTGATAATCAGTGGATGTCCGATTCTAGGTTATACTCCCCGGTGAGTCGTATCTTGTCGTATGGTGGTGATCAACTGTTTCCTCCTTCACCGCCGATAAGTCCGCCGCCTATTGACGACAACGCTGATGAATATCAATACTGCGGCGACGGTTTTTCACCATCATCGTCATTGTGGGACTTTTAAGTTAATCTTGATACTCCGAGTCAATAAAAAATTACTTAAAACACCTTTTTTTTAATAAAATAACGAGTACGTGCTGATTTCTTAAAGTAAAATAGAATTATGGCCCCAAATTTTAATTATTAAACGAAATAGACTCGTTTTTTTGTAAATGTGGCAAAAACGTATTTTGAGAAAAACGCTTTGTTCATTCTTCCAGATTTATCTACGTGTCTTTAAAACGGAATTCGTCTTTTATTTTTTATTTCTTTCAAAGCACTCGTAGTTTTTTCGTTTTATCGATTTTGTTCGAATCCATTTTTTCCTTTGAAAAAAAGGGAAGAAGTATTTTCTTCGATCCCCTGATTTTGGTTAGCCCCTCTTCTTTTGAAAAATAATTTTTATTTCTATGTTTTTTTCTTCTTCACTTTCCCTCACTTCTTCCATTTCAAAAATTCCTTTCAGTTTCTTAGCTAGAACGGGTGACGGTATTTTGCCTAAATAATAAACATAGGTAATAAATAATAGAGCACTAAAGATTCAAGCCACAAAATTTCTAAATTATGATACAATATACTCATTAGATCGAATATGTACATTAGACCTATTTAAATTATTTTGTTGTATCCAGACTAATACCAACCCAACCCATTTCATCAATTAAATATGACTAATTAACCAACCAACCAACCAACAAAACTACTTGTTACAAATAACATATTGTTGTTGCACTGAAACGTATAAATGTTGATTAATCTGACCAACATTGAACTTGGTAAAATGAAATGATTGAATAATTGAATAATGAGATTATTTAGGAATACACATTGAATGCTAAGATTACGCATTGAATTTATGGTAGGATGTCTATGATAAAAAAAGTCTTTGTGATTGTTCCAAAAGAAATGAAACAAAAGATACGGTAGAGCTAGAACAATTATTGTATGAGGTTTACCCAAAGCTAAATGCAGAGGTACATAGTAGATTGACATGAACATCATGAGTTGTCCTGCGATAAACCCAGTTGTTGCTGATACCTTCTTCTCAATTCATTCTTCTATAACTCGAGCTCGTAGAAGGAAGATATAAGAGAGACTTATGGATAATGTGGTCAGAAATCCATAATAGAGTCCGACCATAACGACTGAATTGATTATCGTCATGCATAAGGATATTAGATTCCCTGATATAAAAGACTTTAAAATCATCATTAACCTCCCTTTTTTCATTTGTATTTCTAGATTATTATAGGATGATTTTTGAACTTTCCATATATATATATACAGAAATATAGAAAGATAGAGCCACTTTGAGGTTCCTTATGAAATGAGGTGCACATTTGGTTTTTTTTATTTCATGTTGTTTTAATTTTTTTGTTAATTTTTTTAATTATTGTTTTTAATTAATAAACATGTTATTTTCAATTTATCTTTTTAATTAATATTTTTATTTATATAAATAAAATAATAAAAATATATTTGACACTGAGTCAATTTGTTAACATACCACTGAGCCATTTTTTATTAACATAAGGACACTGAGCCCTTATTGCAGCCCGCGCCATCGAATCAGTGGCTTTATTTTTGGTACCAACAAATAAGAATTGTTTTCCCTTACTTGCTGCATCAAAAACTAAATCACAAGCTTCTGATAAAAAAACGAGTTGTTCTAATCAGATTTGTAATATGAATACCCTTACGTTTTGCAGAGATATATGGCGCCATTCTAGGATTCCATTTCCTAGTACCATGACCAAAATGAACTCCTGCTTCCAACATCTCTTCCATGATGTAATACCCCGAAAATTTTTTACAGTAAGGTATTATCTTTGATATAGTAAGGAAATAAAGTGACAAAAAGGAGAATTTTGAGTTATGACAACATTGGGAAGTATATTATGACATATTAATTAAAGAAAGGATTAAATTGCAAAAGTGAGAAAATTTTTGTTATCCAAGAGTAAATACTCAAAATTTGAGGGGTTAAAGTGTAAATTTGAAAAATTTGAAGGACCAAAGTATAAATATTTTAAGGGTGGAATAATCTAGAAACTAAGGAAAATGGATGAATTGGGACCAAATTGAATAGATGAAGAATTATGAGGGACTAAATTGTAATTTTACTAAATTAAGTGATGACTCAAGGATGAAATTTTAAAAGATCTAAAGGCCAAAATGGTCAATTAGAAGAAAGAGAAATCTAGAAAATAATGATGATGTTGGAGATATTTTAGATTAAATAAATAAATATTAGTTTATTAATATTTTAATTTGATTTTTAAATGACATTTTATCATTTTATTATTATTTTATTTAGTACATATATATGGAAGAAAAGATGAAGAATCATCTTCCTTTCCCATGCATTTCACGTTAGAAGAGAAGAGAAGAAAAAAAGTTTTGCTTTCTTTACAAATTGGTCCTTCCACCAAAAATTTACCATTTTCACCTAGAAATCAAAAGAATTTCCATAGCTACCAAGAGAGAAAAATGTTAAGGAGACTATGGGGAGCTAGAATATCAAGTTAGATTCAAGAAATAGAAGCTGGAGGAGAGAGAAAATCAAGTTAAAGATTGAAATCAATAGCACAAGGTAAGAACATCAAGATTTCAATATACTTTTGAGTTTGATATTATTGAAAAAGTAGGAAACTAATGTTAATGTAGAGTTTCATTATATAAGGTTCTATATTCTTGTTATGTTAGTAAAGGGAAATAAGAGAAAGTGATGGAAAGTATTGAAGAGAAAGGAAAGGAAGGTGTTATAAATTTAGTTATCAACATTTTATACTAAAACAATTTTGGACAGCAGCAGTAGGTTAACTTTGAAAAATCACCATAAATCGTGGAAATTGAATTATAGGATTAAAAAAATATGGAATTAAATATTATTGAGTCTAGTTTCTGATAGAAGAAACAGTGTAAGTAATGAAATTGTAAATCATGAGATATAATGAATTTTGTGAGACAAGGTCAGATTGAATTCGGGTTCCCCTATTCTGACTTGGAAAAATCATTAAAAATTGTATAAAAATAATTATGGGTTATAATTTATATATTTAAAATACCTAATAAGTCTATTTTCAATAGAAATAAACAGGGACATCATCTGAATTCTATAAGAATAGATAATTAATTTTTAGTGAAGAGGGGTCGGAACTGTCGAACAGTGAAACAGGGGAAGTTTAAAGAATAAATTGTACTTATTGGATGAACCAAAAATTTTGAAAATTTTATGGTAAAAATATATTTGAGTCTAGTTTCAGGAAAAATTAACGGATATTAATTTTGAGCTCTGTAGCTCGAGATATAAATAAATTAGTGACTCTGACTCAGACAAATAGCTTGAATTTACATACAAGAAAATAGTGATAGTATGAATAATGTTGTTTAAATGTGTTATACACATTAAAGATGTGGAATGGAGAGGGGGAGTAGGAAAATTGGGAAATGTACGAATGATTTGTGTATAATTGGTCATATGTTTGATTATAATTGATGAACGATGAAATAAAAATGATGCTTATATTTATGCATTATTGGTCATGGTCTAAGCTCATGTGTGAAAATAAAGTTTCATAGTATATGTGTATGGTATATTCAGTATATGATTTGGCATGAAGTAATGTCATGAGTGGTTTATGAATTAACACATGTTGGTAAGTGTGATACATGAATAAATGTTGTGCTCATCCATGCTTATAATGTTTATGCTATATGTGTATTTGGCTAACATATTTGGTGTACATGTTTAGGGTTTGGCCAAGTAGTGGTTGGATTATGCCATGTTAAATTTATAAGTTATGCATTGAAATGGTAAGTGCCTAATTGGAAATATATTTGTGATCATGAAAAGGGTGGTAAGGTTTAAATTATGTAATCTCTAGTGAAACGGTTTATCATGCGGTTAGTTCCAAAAAGAGTTATGTTTAAATACACTAGCTTGCGACTATGGTTGAATGATATGTTTATATCTTATGTGATGTGCATAGGAAACGTGTGTGGAAAGATAATGAAATACTAAGTTCATATGGCTGAAATTTAATGATTAAATGTTAATTTCATTAATGATATAGTGTATGATGTATATATTTGTTGATGAATTGAGAATAAAATAACAATACGAAAACCGAATAAATGATTAAATTGAGCGGAACGTCGGATTTGAGTACTTCTGATCAGTGACAAGTGATAAGTGGTAGCTTTAGCTACATTTATCTGATTAGTGACAAGTGACAAGTGACAAGTGATAAGTGGTAGCTTTAGCTACACTTATCTGATCAGTGACAAGTGACAAATGTGATCCGTGTAAGACCATGGCAGGGCTATGGCTTCAAAAAGTGTTAAGTGATCATACGCAAGACCATAGTTATACTGTGGCAAAGTGGAAGTGAAGTACTCAATTTTCCGTAGCCGTTCCCTAATTTGATTAAGGATGGTAAGTGAAAAATTGGCCCAAAAGAATTATAATAAATGGATAAGTGGTAGTGAATTTATACCAGGATGATGAGTTGAATTGATGTTGTTATATAAGCTAAAGTGATATTTTTATTGCAAAAATTGAGAATTTCATACATGTGTTAATGAATGGTATAATCAATAAACATTGAGTTAAATGATAAATACATATTACAGCATGTTTGGTTGGGTGTATTGGCTATGCCAATACACCCCTAATCAGTGGGCCCCACTTAAGCCCCCTTTAGTCCATTGTTTGGTTCATGGTAATGCTATTACGGGTGTAATACGTTACTTACTTAATCGGTGAAATCCACCGATTTGTAATACATCCCTTTTGCTCAGTTTAGGTCCTGATTCAATTTTCTTCCCTGTTTTAGCCTCCCGATTGACGCTTCTGTCTTACCCAAAGTCTTCTGTTTCTTCCTTCTACCTTTCTTCTCCACTCTCCTCGCCGTTTCTCCTTCTCCCTGTTATATGTTTTTTTTGTATTATTATTTTCTCAATAGATCTGCGCAGCAGCACCCACCATTTTCATTTCAAATTGCCCATCTAACCGGTTTTTTTTCTTCATCTAACCAACCCTAGCAGCGTTGTTTCGTAGGACGACCCTTGGTTTTGCCACTATTTACGGCGTTAACCCATTGGAAGAAACTCCACAAATGATTTTGCTCAGGTATTATTTTAGTATAGAATATAAGTTCGATTTATTTATGCATCCTTCTTGTTCCTTTTTTCTTTCTTATTAAGAGCTTTTTAATTTTATTGCCTTTACTCAATCAATGTACCTGTATGCAGTTGACTAGATAACGTATTGACAAAATTTGCCTGTAATCTTCCCCTTTTTGTTCTTTATGTGCTTATAGGAGTGTCTTTGGAAGATGACGGCTGCTGCTCAAATATCTCGATGTGTTGCTTTTACTTCGCGATTGAAACTTGAAGAACAACATCAATATTCGGAACTCAAAAAAGTAGCATTAAGCCTTGCTAATGCCGTCATGTACTTTTGGCATTCAGCAGAGGTGCTTCTAAATAGGAAAGATGCAAGTCTTGGCCCAAAGAAAAGTGGCCATGATTTAGTGCACTTACCAGCCAATGAAGTTCCTAAGAACATGACTGCAAAACTTGATATGGTACTGATTATAGTGTTGACTTCAATTGGTCTTTAATTTTAATCAGTTTGTGCATGTCTTTCTTGTGATGATAGTAATGATTATAATTTTTCACATTTAATTTTCTGTAAAGCTTTGTGCTAGTTTCTTTTAAAATCTTCAGTTTCAATAATTGGTTTTTATGATCATTCATATCAGTTGTATGCTTATAAGTTATATTCTTCAATACATGGAATCTCTTGATAGGAAGGTAATTTCACTTGAATTTGGGAGGAAGTGACTTATTTTAAATATGGGGGTTGTGGGTTTTAGTCTTCTTTTAATTGTAACCTTTATGAACCTTCATTGTGATTTCTAGTAAATACGATCTCCATGGTTTTTTAAGTGTATTGGCTTGCTGAGGTTGGTGGACTATTTGATGATTGAGTTCACAGGCTCTGGATGATAAGTTAAATTCAAATTCAAATGCGTAAAGGCCTTTGAATTCCGGAACTGCAATCCAAGTATATACTTAAATATTTGGAATTGGGTTATATGTCTCAGTTGGTTATCCTGTAAAAATTGCCAAATAGTTCCGTCATATTCATGTTCTATATTGTATCAGATCCTTGAAATATTGTACTTTCTTTCTCATCTTTTGGTGCAACACGTTATGGAGCAGGATATGAATGAGGACCAGCAGCACTTTGGAAATAACAGTAAACTTGCTATTCAGGCATATGCTCTTAGATTTTTGAAATATAGCAGCTCCTCTGTTTCCTCACCTCAAGCTGAAGCTCCAGCAACTCCTGACATGATATCTGACTCGGGCATTATGGACATTTCTTGGGATGAAAACCTAACTGAAGTATGGCTTAATTTTTCTTAGCTTTTCATGTTTATTTACTCATTATAGTTGCCTTTCAAATATTGCTTTTTGATTTCTCTTTTCATCGGTTGTAAATGTTTAAATCTGCACACTCAGTTCTGCTGTTCTTATCTTGTGGAAATGTTTTCTTATTTTTACATTCTTTGCTCTTACTTTTTTATGTACTTCATGTTTAGGAAAGCCTCTTCTATCCAGTACCTTTAGGTGCCATGGAAACCTACCGAAGATCTATTGAATCTTATTTGATACAGACTGAGGTAAATATAGGTCCTTTTAATGAGTTTATACATGTCCTTTGTTTTGTTTCCCCTATATATACTTAAGGGCACGTACTTCTTGACTGAACTGATGTTGTTCATCTGGAAATACATCAAAGTTATCATGGAACTATACATCTATGCTAATTTACCAGAGAGCAGCTGTTGGAACTTCTGATCTATCTTGCTTACTAACACTCTTCTTTCTTCATTTCTTTTTTTGTTTTTTTTAACCCCTAGAAAACTGGCAGTAGTAAGCAAGAGGAGGTTGAAATTTCTGTTTATGATGCTGGGGCTGGTAATAATTTGTATTTTCCCTTTCTTTGTCATTCAATGGTCTTCTGTTCTTACTTCTTCTTTAAATTCAGAGTTTGGATATGATGACTTTGTGTGTGATGAGGAAGAACGAGAAACAAGTACTTACTATTTTCCTGGAGCCTTTGAAGATAGCAAATCATCGAAATTAAACCAGAAAAAGTGGAAGAAAATAAAATCATATCTTGCAATACCTTATGAAATGGGTGCTTATTTTCCACATAGACACTGTGCCCAACAGTCGATGTTGATAAGGAAAAGGCCTGCTAGCAGTCTAAATGTCAATCCAATTCCAATGAAATGTGTGCGTACTGGTTCCAGGCAGAGGGTTTTAAGTCCATTTAGCAGTGCACCTGCTGCTGGGAGTTTACAAGGTCCAACAAAAACAGATGCTTCTAGTGGGGATACTAATCCTTTTCAGGATGATCAGAATACTTTGAATGAAGGATTCCAGATCCAGAAAAGCATGGAGGTTGTAATAGGTATTACGCGCGTATTACAATACCGACCTAATCCCCAAATTCTCTGCTTTTCTATTCCCTTCCCAAATCGAGGATTACCCATTACGTCCGGCTTCCCTTTCCAAGTCTCTGTTTTACCCTCCCTCCCTACCCGACCCTCTCCTTTTTCTGTCCTCATCATTTCTTCTCGTCTGCCTTTACCGATTCTCTCTCTCTCGATTATTTTTTCCCTTTCATTTGTTGCAGCACGTTTGAAAGCCACTGCTTCATTTTTTCTCTCGGTCTCGGCGTGAGGTATGAATCTTTGTGTTCATTTTTTCAGGTCTGGTTCCTTTCGGTTTCTTGGTGTTAATTCCTTTTTCTTTTTATTTGGTGTTCAAATCCATCACTGCCAAGTGGCTTCTGAGATTCAAAATCCAACTATTCTGGGTTTATTTTGTGTTTGCCACATGAACTTTGATTTTAATCGAGAATTTCTCTGTGTATGTTTGTAGTGGAAATATACAGTAGAGGGTGTATTTATACATGAATAAATCCCTAATTTTTTTTCTATTTACAACATGATAATATTAATGAGCTCATTAAGATAGTCGAAATGCTAGAAGAGCTCATCAAGATAGCATCATTAAGCTGGTTATAGTTGGAGTAATGAAGCAGGGATTTTATCTTGCTGGAAAATAAGTATTGACAATACCTAATAGTATAAACATGGTTACAATTGTGTGCACCTGTGGGATTAAGGTTAAATTGAGTGTTTCTTGAGAAGAAGGAATGAACCCAACCCCATAATACATTGTAGCTGTGTGTTTTTTTTCTTCCTTTTTATGTGAAACTGAGTGGGATACTTAGTATTGCAGGTGATAATGGAAGCAGGAATGTGCTGGATGCTTTTTTCTTAAGGAAGGCTGTAGCCGAAGCATTGAATGAGAGAATCGAGTCCACAATTGGGGAATTTTTGAGTGTTGTTGGAAGGTTGCAGGCTGAGCAACAAAAGCAAGTGCAGGATTTCCAGGTAACCAGATTTTGTTCTTGAATCTAATCCTTGATAAATTCATGATTCATGTCATGGCCCTTTCTTTTTTTTTGGGGGGGGGGGAGGGGGGTTGTCCACTTTTGCTGGGTTTATTTCATAGCTCTTGGAATAGCTTATTTGGTAATGCACAAACGCCACCAGTGGAGAGTTTTATGAATTTGAAATTTGGCTTTATTACACTTCTGTTCTGCTTGGCCATTACGTGTGTTTCTGAATCCTAATGTTATGGTGCCCAAAGTGATTGGTTCTATTGCTTACAAACCAAACCTTACTGGAAAAATAACAATAATTTGAAGGTATTTAAATGGGAGGAGCTAAAGGTTTTCTTTTCTTTTCTTGACATCTGTTCTTGGGAGCCTTACGAAATTGCAGTCATCATTTGTTTTAAATGCCTTCTTTTGATGCTGGTATTATTTTTGCTTCATTTACAATAGGAAGAGTTAATGTAAGAGACCCCTTTTCTTTCTTTTGAGGAAAATTATGGCGTTCAGGTTTTCAAATATACTGTATCAATGGCATTTCCAGTAACCAACCCTCTCCCTTAACCTCATCATGAACTGCATGGCCATAGCTTCACACCAACTTAAATTCTAGCAAGTTGTATTATCTGAATTCCACTTCTAGTTAGTTATTGGAGGCTCAAGCTAGAATTCAACTTTACTTCTACTACAGCATTTTTGAAACTGACCTGTGTCGGTTTACATAGGGATGTACCATTATTTTCTGAGTAAATGCAATAACAAATTGGCCATCAGGATCTTTTCTTCTTTTGTTGGAATTGAAATCGTTCATCTGCAAATTTGCTGCATTTTACTACTCCATTTTGATGATTTATTAAAATATGACATCCCCTTTAATTCATGCACACAGGAAAAGGTATTGGAAAGAGCAAAAAGAGCCAAAGAGCAAGCGGCACGCGAGGCATTGGAGGCACAAAGGCTGATTCCAAAGTCTACTTCCCTAAGTACATCTATGGGCACAAAGGCTGATACCAATTCTTGTATTAAAAAGGAAATTCATGGACAAAATGTTGTTATAAAAAGGAGCAATATATAATTTGGTACTTGTGTTTTTTCTTTTTTTAATCTATTATTTGTATTTGATAAATATTTTGATACTTAAAGATAATGGTGTACCAATTCTTCGTTATAATTTAAAAAGGACATCAAACTTTAGTACCAATTCTTGTATTAATATCAATTATGATAAAAATATAACGGTTTTGATACTTTCAAAGATCTCGTTCAAATTTAATCATTATTAAAATAAATTGTGCTAACTTTAAGCTGAAATAAAAATTTTATTTATGTTATTTAAGGTATATTAAAATATAATTAAAATCATTATTTATTATTTAATATTTTTAATTGAAATATAATTAAAATCATTTTGATTATATAATATTAATATAAAACTATACATTTAAATTGAAAATATAAATAAAACATGGCATAACAATTAAAATTTTTTTCTTACCATTAAATATCAATGTTCAAACTTTTTGATGTTGTAAAACTTTTGAACATATGGATTATGATGTACAATTTCATTTTCATCTAACTTTTTCTTAGTATAAGTTAATTATGTTTATGCAGAATATAATTTTCAAGTTATATATTTAATAATTATTATGTTAATTTATATTTTACAGTATCATATATTATGATTTCAGTAAATTAATATAAGAATATTAATTATTAAGAATTTTATTAAATTATATATTTTAATTAAAATATATTTAATAATAATTATGTTAATTTATATTTTACAGTATCATATATTATGATTTCAGTAAATTAATATAAGAATATTAATTATTAAGAATTTTATTAAATTATATATTTTAATTAAAATATATTTAATAATAATTATGTTAATTTATATTTTACAGTATCATATATTATGATTTCAGTAAATTAATATAAGAATATTAATTATTAAGAATTTTATTAAATTATATATTTTAATTAAAATATATTTAATAATAATTATGTTTAAATATGATTAAATTATTTATTATTGATAATAATAATCTTATTATAATTTAAATAACAATAACAATAATCATTTACCAAAACAAATTTATGCTAAGGGTATTCTAGTCATTTTAGTTTTTTCCATTATGCTATTACACCTCTATTCCATTCAACCAAACACAAGATTACTATTACGCCTCTATTCCATTACATTCAACCAAACAGTTGATTTGCTATTACACCTCTAATCCAATACACCTCTAATCCAATACATCTCTAATCCAATACACCTCTAATCCAATACAGCGAACCAAACGCACCCTTAGTATTGAACTTAATGATTTGAATTGTGAACATGAGAAATTTATGAATTGAATGAAATGGAAATGAAGCATTGAATTATTAAGACTTGTGAATTGCATGAATATGTATCGGGTCTCGTAGGTCCTATTTATTATGAATATAATATTTTGAGGATATATTATGAAGAATTATAAAAGCATGTTAATAATTTGAAAGTTTTAATTTAGATGAAGTTTTATAACTCGGTTAAATACGTTTACAAGTGTATGTGTTCTGGTAATGCCTCGTACCCTATTCTGGTGTCGAATACGGGTAAGGGGTGTTACACATGAAGTGTTAAAATAATGATTCTTTGTAGGTGAGATTTTGACTCATATTTGAAAGACAATTTATTTCAAAAAATTAAAGGGTGAGCTCAAGGGATAAAAATAAATTTTTTAAAGATATTTTTCTTTTTGAAAATTTTTAGAATTAAAATGAAATTAACAAATTTTTTAAAGAATATGAACTAAAATGACAAACTTTATAAACATTGAGCACTAAAATATTTTGAATTTTTTTACATATAAGATCAAATTGATAGAATGTGTAAACATTAGAAGCTAAATTTGATATTAGACCGACAAATTAGTCCACGTCAGTTTTTTTTTGTCACTTATCTAACGACAACTAATGGGACAGTGATTAAAATATTTAATTTCGAAAAGTTTATTGACTAAATTGAAAAAAAAAATAGTTGAGTGACCAAATAGAACCAAAAGCATAGTTTGGTGACTATTTTTGAAATTTACCCAAAAGAAAATCCAAAACCAATAGGTTTGGGCTAGAAGTGAATATGATGGCAGCCATAACATAGGATTTGAGCTTTGTTTCAATGGGTTTTAGCCCATTCATTAGTGTTTTATGAACATTAGCATTTAATTGTCAACCAAAAAAAAAAAACTATTAGCAACTATACTCTTACAAATACTATGAAAATATTTTGCTTGTATTATTTTAGGCTTGCATTCGTTTGGTTTTCGATTTTTCTATATTAAATTTGATTTTTTTTTAGGTTTTGAGTTTATTTTTACAAAATAAAATTTATTTTATAATATGAACGATTATTATAAGTTCATTTATATATTTTTAAAATTTGTAAATAATAATTTTTATTAGAATTTTAAACATAAATAACTTAATTGTTTTAATATTTACATTATAATATTATATTTTTAATTATCGTAAGATATAAATTATATAATATAAAAAAAGAAAGAAAACTAACATATTATAAAATTGGGTTTGAACCTTGAATATTAGAGTTCAAGCCCACCTCATATTTTAAACGAGCCCACTTTTAGGCATGTCGTTTTGGGATAAATCTCAAACTTATATATAAATTTTGATTCAATGTGCAATTTGGTACATAAACTTTGGTTTGGTGCAATTATGTGCATGAAATTTTGACTGTGATTCAAAATTATTTGCGTATGTAATATATAAACATAAAATGATGTTATATCAATAATTGTGTTAATAATTTGTGAGAATTGAATTAAATCAAAATTCTGCTTATAAAATTACATAAAATCAAAGTTGATATATAAATTTGAGATTTATCTCTCTCGAATATCAAACATAAAATTAAGCTTACTCTTTAGACAATTCAACTTCAAATATATGAAAAAAGGTCAACAATGCTATTATACATATATATTTGCTTGGTGCTAGGGCTACCTATCACTTTATAATGTTACATACAATTGGAACCCAAGAGGTCAACTATAAAATGTGACACCAAAGTATGTCCAACAAAAATGAGTTTAATCCATCACCCTCTCCACTTTGCTCCCCCATTTTATTTGATTCTTTTAAATTAAGCAATAATTGAAAGGCAAATATAGCATATAGAAAGAGAGAAATAAGGGTTTTGATGGTCTCCCATGTGAATTTTAATGTGATAAGTTGATTAATATTAAATATTTTTATATCTAAAATTTCATCGAGACTTAAATTTGTTAATATAAATTAAAGATTTAGCTCGAATTTATTTGGATTTGGGTTACTTACTTAGCCAAACAAGTTAAGTTGCTTTTACCATACACCAAATTGCCCTATTAGACCATTATTGTCAATTGAAAACATTTATTTTATTGGTACATTCACATGATTATTTAAAAATAATAATAATTACTAAATTAAAAATTTAAATATAAAAAACATCAAATGATCCCAAACTCAGTATTTGTCAGCTACAATCTATTTTATATATAAAAAAATTATATTACAAATCAATAATGAATCAAACTAAAGTTAAATAATGTTATGCACTTTAATTATTTGATTAAACGAATAAATTAATGGATCAACATTTCGGTTAAAACAAAAAATTTTAATTCGATCGATTCTGAATACACTATGTATAGTGGGTAAGATAATCTAGATTATATTCTATATATATTCAAACCATTGTCGCCAGTTGCATGGTTGGGGGGAGGGGGCTCATCTCAACTCTGAGTGGAATCGTATACCCTTGGCTGGTGGCTGGTGGCTGGTGGCTGGTGGCTGCTAGTGGTTGCACTGATGAATTCAATGAAATCACAAGCCCCATTTTTAAAGAAAAAAAAAAAGATCAAACTTTTGAAAGCACGAGAAATTTACTGTAAAAAAAAAAAAAGTTGACCCTGAAAATAATGTCCCCTGCTATGTATAGTTGGCATGGCTTTACCTTCTTTTTTTTTCCTTCATCTGCAAGATTTAAAAATGGTTCCTTTCATTTCCATATTCAAAAAAACACTCAAATAAAGCAAAAGAAAAAACACCCAAAGTTCCTCTTTGTGCTCTGCAGCTATGGGCACAGAATTCACCTTTACCTTTTGTTTTTCAAGAGAAAAAGATAATAATAAAAAATCCTCGTTTTGTCTAAAAATCCGTACTTTCTCTGGGTTTCTTTTATAATCATTTTTCCTCGTATTGTTTTGCAGTAATGTTTCAAGCTTTGTCTGGAAAAAACATGGCCATGGGTGGTCTTAAAAGAGTAGAAACAATAAACAGCAAAGGTTGTTCAAGGTTATTTGCTGGGTTCTCATCTTCAATCCCATCATTTAGAACCTTCCAATCGTTTGATCTTATGTCCCCTTCTCCTACCACCTCTCATGGCTCTGAATTGTCAACAATGGTTCGATCCCTTGGTCCACTTTCCGGTCTGGTTATTTGTGTAACCGGTTTATCTAAAGGTTGGTAATCTTGTCTTCAACAGTTTATGCATGTATGTATGTATATGTTTTATGGTACCAAGTTAGGACAACGGTTCACTCGAGAGGAGCATTGCTGAGAGAGATCCTTACTCGACCTTGGGGATCTTATAAAAAAGGCCGTCGGTCATTCTAGTCTACTTATATTTCGTCTTTTTTAAGTATAGATTGTTAAGTTAGAAAAACCGATAAATGTGGTGTAAGGATGGCAGACATCCTACTTCTGCTAAAGCACTACAAGAAATCTGGTGATTGACATCCGAAAGGTATAAAGTCGTAGGAGGTGTTACGAATGCTTAGAAGGAAGAAAGATAATTGAGAGAGAGGGAGATTCCTTGTTCTCGGACTTTGAGAATCTAATAAAGAGTGTTGATCTTTTTTAAGTATGGGTTGTCATATTAGTACAATGATAAATGCTGTATACGGATAACAAACATCCTCTAACTCACATAAGGTTATCTTTTTAAGTATGGATTGTCATATTAAGACAACGGTAAATGCTGTATACGGATGACAGACATCCACTAACTCATAGAGGATTGGTTGGTGGGTTGCAAAGTGATCTTGCTAGCTCGCATAAGATTGATAGGTCATGAGGTAATCTTGCGAAGTGTGGGTATTACAATGTTAGACATTTATTCTTTGATCATGAAATTCATGTTATTTTTTTGTTTGTTTTTCAGAAGCAAAGAAACAAGTTATGGAAGCAACAGAGAGATTAGGGGGACAATACAGTACTAGCTTACATCCTCAATGTACACATTTGGTGGTTCAAATATCCTTTTCTAAGTAAAAGTGACGTGGAGGTTAATTTATTAAGAGCGAGATTGTATTTTATCTTATTTATTTAAAAAATAGATAAATTAATTTTTATGCGTTAAAATTACTCTTTTTGTTAAAAATTTCATCAATTTATACTAGATAGTGATATGTGGCATGCCACGTGTACATGTTGACATATAATGACCAATTTTTAATAGTAGAAATGGATGAAATTCTTAACAAAAGGATTATTTTGCTCTTTGATTTAACGTATCGGAATTAATTTACCTATTTTTTGGAGCAATTAACTCTTAGTACAGACCTCCATGATACTTTTTACCTCTTTTTGTATTGTTTTTTTAGTTTAATATGGTTTCATGTTCTTTCTATTGTTTTATTATATGGTGGCAATGCAAGTGTTTTATGTCATACCTTAATGTTTGGTTAACAGCATTAGTGGAAGTAAGTTCGAGCATGTTTTAAAACACAGATCGAGAAACGGTTTGTTCGTTGTTACGATTGGGTGGTTCGTCGATAGTGTTAAGAGCAACAGTAAGATCAAGCTGTGCTCTAAAACATGTTCTTTTTTTGAGCTCGGTACAATGTACAAGGTCAATGTTTTTTTTTTTTTTTTGCAGTAAGGTTAAGTGAATCAGTGTATACCGTGAAGGGTATCGGAGAATGTAGCCCGCGTGTAGATGAGTTGAACCTGCACGTCGGGTCAACGGATAGTTCGTGTCTTCCTTCCGGTTTTCATGAAACCAAGAAAATCAAGACGATAAAGAAACTACAACTACGATCTTCTGATGGAATCTCTGATAAATACATGGACTCGACACTATCGGGTCATACTCTGTACATTGATTCTAATATTTCGGGTGAACTATGGAATAAGGTAATATTCGATATGTTCTATACGGTGTAAGTTGATAAACTGGGGTCACCATTTTTGTGTATGTTGCTTGATAGGTTCTCGAGGTCGTGTCTAAAGAAGGGGCTGCAACCATAGATCGATGGTTTGTTGGTTGCGGTGTGAGTCTCGTAGTGTGCGAGGAGAGTTCTGTCCATCAATATATCGGACACTCAAGCAACGTTGTAACGGTGAGTTAGATTATGCATAACACATAAGGATGATCAATGATTCATAATGCTGGAACTGATTTTATATTTAATGTCTCAAGCCATTGTGGGTACTGAAAACAGCTAAGGATAGGAACCTGCTGAGGCTTGTTCGTGTGTCGGTCGATTTGGCTAGGCAGATTGGGACAGTGCTCGAAACTTCCCAGAATCACAACGCGGCTAAGTTCATGCAAAATACCGAGAGCTTGAAAAGGAATGCAACTCATGAAGAGAGGCAACAGATTGTACATTTAGCTAAAACCAGGATTCAGAATCGTCACAATTGTCATATGCAGGTAAGTGGTTAATCATGTTTGGCAGCTCATTATTACATGTGTCACGGGCTTAGAACTTTAACCTAGCAAAACTGGACATGGACCATTACACACGGTATTTATCTAGCGTATCTTTGAAATTCTGTTTCACTTTCAGACATGTCAAACTCCGATCCATCCAATAAGCCCGAGCACTCTTCTAGATTCAATTTGTTGGTCGATATCCAAACCAACTTCAAGTGCTCGTATTTACACTGAATCTTTTAGTGGTGACGAGGATAGTGATCATCGATCCATATTCTTTGATGCAAACGGTGATGGCAAGAATTCAGGGGGCTCGTTTATGGACTTAACCCGGTTGCTTACAGAAAGGTGATTGATTTATCATATAAATTTTGTTCCTTTTCGTGTTATACGAGTTATGTATTATCTCACTCTTACCTATTTTCTGCAACTCATTTGCAGTGAGAAAAATGAGTTGATACTAGAAAACCAGTTTCTTACCATACTATTTCCGGTTGATCGATTTTCGGAGATGGGGCCTTCTTCAAGGACATATTTCGGCCGTAATGGCTTTACATGCTTGCAGGTTCTGGATTATATCTACGAGTTTTATCAGGTACATATTCAAAACTGCATTTGACTCTGGCAATGCTCCAACGATCCTCGGGCAATCCCTGGCTTTCCCGAATTGTTACGTGTTTGGGTCAGGCTGCAATCAATCTTTACCCAAATGATCATTTTGTTTTTTTGTAGGAAAACATGTCAGCTCACGAAATTGAGTCTGCTATTCACACGGATTCGAGGCATGCTGACCGGCTTCGAGCGGCATACACGAGCAAAGAGACAGTTGAATGTGGATATGTGATTTTCAAACGAATTGATTTCTTAGGAAGCCGTAAAAGCTTCGAAATGTTGAAACGTGTTAGTTGTGATAATAACAGTATTGTATACGAGCTCTTACTTAGAGCCTAAAACGTCTTACGTTCAGATTCGATATTTGGATAATTCCAGGTCTAGATCGTGTTCTAAGATCAAATCCTACTCGATGACACCACTGTCAGTCAATTCTATTAGTTACATCAGAGAATTAACAACCTACGAAACGAATTTAACAAAGTAAAAACTATGTACCTCGGCGATGTCAAGCCCGTGGCTTCAGTATATTACAACTCGAAGTAGCCCTGTCTGTGGTACAGTAAACTCAAGGCACTCTTCTTCAAGGAGGTAGCGTTGTACAGCACCTGCAAGTCTTGCCGGTGTACGAGAACCCCTAGTATGGTGGCCAGTTCCAACGCATATGTAAACCTGCAAATGTTGATCCGCTGCCCGTGCTGTGCTCCTTAGAACAGATAATTCATGATTAAGCAGATGAATGGCTTCGCTAACATGCAATCCATGCAGGTCTATCATGTGTTCTTTCCCTCGCACATTCTCTGGAGAAACCGAAACCTGATTCCTATATTATCATATAGGATGAACAGTCAAAAAGAACAAACTAGTTTTAGGCCTACCAAGAACTGATCAAAGCCACGTTAGACACCATGTTAAGGGACCAAGTGCAACGGGAAAGAAATGACAAACCTTTGGCAATAGATAGATTCTCGAGCTTTTCTGTGAGCTGCACAACTGCACAAACTACATTGCTTTGCTAGAGCCTTATTGCCGACGAGAAATGCTCGGCGTGCCTATTTCAATTAACCGTATGGATAAGTTGAGCAGGCGAACAACTCATTCCATCGCATGCTAACAAAACGTCAAATCTATGAATGTGTTAGTTTAAATACGTGCAACAATTTTATAACAAGATACCTGTTTGAAACATGCATTATCTAATCGGGCATGGTCTCGAGCTTCTTCCCGCAGTTCCGAGTACAAATTAGCTGCCAGTTCAATACTGTTAATGCAAATAAATAAAGCTATGAAAATGAATGAACTTTATTAAGTGCGGAATATTACCCACTGCATCTCCGGTTGCACGAGCTAAACCACGAGTCTGTACTCTATCAGCAGAAGCACCTCTTGTGGTTGCAGCAATGTCGGTATGAGCCGACCCGTGAGAACTTCTACTTGACCCAATAGTCGAATCAGAAGAACCATTTATCTCAAACTGAGTAAGCATCTCAATTGTCCGATTTAAATCACAACTATTCGCAAAATAAGCCTCCGCAAGGTTTTCGGTAGCAAAACCAGGGAACTGAGCAACCAAAAAATCCACAGGATTCATTTCAGTACCATTACCATCCATAATTTCATGCTCACGTAACATATTGGTCACGAGTCCATGTCTCGAATTTCTGTTATATAGGTGACCCTGCCTCCCATTGCCAAGTAGCTGATCACTTTTAACAAGTTGCTCGTCCAATGTTTCAGCTGGTAAATGTAAAAAACTTGCCAACGTAGGATCCGCTCCGTAGGATGAAACACGATATCTCAAATTTTCAGCTATGTTATTACCATTACCGTAGGGATTCCGTAATTCCTGCCGATCACTGTACACATATTCACCATCTGCAAAAGAAACAAACCTTGAAACTTTGCTACCATCACGCAAGGATAAACCGGCTAAAGAGAGGTTCCCGGACCCGATTCCTTGAGAATCCTCCTCATTAATAAATTTAAAGTCCGAGGTAGTGTCTTTAGGGAGCTGGGACCGCCAGAACCGATGAGCCTCTTTGTTCGATTTATTAGAGATGGAAGACCTTGACCTATCAAGCACCGGTTTCCCTAGGGTCCCAGAAGCAGCAAACCTTGTTGTTCCGTCACCTGCACTAGTGCTTCCCGATGACGACGGTGATCTAAGAGAAAATGGAACAAACTCCGCTGCATTAGGATTCAAAGTCGTTACCTTGCCAGGGGCATATTGTTTCGCATCACTAATTCGGTTTCCTTTCTCAGAGAAGTTCATTCTTTCCTTAAATCGAAACATAAAAAAGGATCTACATAGCAAACTGGTGCAGAGGATACGCCGCCAACATCGAGTTCCAATAAACACTAAACGAAACCTGCAAAAACCGTCCAACATATCACATTAATAAATGAAATATGACCTTTCCCTAATCTGGAATACGATTAATACACTAAAGTCAGACCAAACCTCAAACAACAATAATCATTTCCATGAAACTACTAATAACATCGAACCATATTCGACTCGTATGAGCAGTTCGATAATATTATGATTAATTAAACAACTACAGCTAATCAGTTCTATGAACAATGTCTAAATAAGCTTAATTTCAAGATTATGAACCAAATAACAAGATTTTCACCAAACCATGCCAAGATACAGTTGAAAACACTAAAATTCACTTAACAACAGGACTTAATTCAATTGAAAACCCTAGTTATAAAAAAATTTGAAACTTCCAAAAATAAACATAATCAAGCACTGTACTTCAACAAAATAAACTAGAACCAAAAGCAAAGCAGATATAAAAACTTATGCTCTTCTTGCATTGGACAAGTAGCTAATTCTAAGAAAATTCAACTCAAGTCAGCCGCCCCCCTTCCCCCCCCCCCCAAAAAAAAAAAAGGAAATTTGAGAAATGAAAGGAGAGATTTATACCCTTGCGAAAACAAATAGAAAGGATCCGTTAGCTTAAAGAGATAAAATGAGAATATAAACAGTAAAAATATAATCTTTGGAAGATATTTTAATCCTTTTGGGGGATTTGAGCTTTTGGGTTTTCTTCATCTTTAGCCTAAAGTATATATTATTTTAGCTGTTTTGCTTCACAGCACAGATATTTTTTTTTCTGAAATTTACTTTACCAATTTTTTAATTTTTTAATTATACCTATTAATTTTTTGTCTCAATTTTTTATTTTTATTAATTTGGAGAGACTCTAGACCGATGAATCCAGTCCAGTTCCAGCTAGACCTGTCCATGGGCCTGGTGGCCCGGCCTGGCCTGACGGCCGCCCAAAATATGGGAGGGTTCGGGTAAAAATATAGGCCCGAAATATGGGCTTGGGTAAAAAACAAGGCCCGTTTAAAAAAGGGCCGGGCCTCGGGCACCACTTTTTTGGCCCAGGCCTGGCCCGGCCTGAATATAATAAATATATTTTTTTTATTTTTTATTTTTAAAATACTTTTAAAATAATTTTTTAATGTTTATTAAAAATGGACCGGGCCAGGCTCGGGCTTGTGATATTTTTCCCAGGCTGGGCCGGGCCTAGGAGGAAGGCTGAAAATTTTTTCCGAGCCCGGCCCATGGATAGGTCTAGTTCCAGCAACATTATAAATTTGAGTTTGATACTAATTAAAATGAAAAACATAAGAAAATTGCATTAAAAGTCCTCAAATTATGACTCACATTTTACAATGACCTCTAAACTCTAAAACTTTCTAATTACATTCTAATTAAAATTTTCTATTTTATATATCATGTAATCTCATATTTAAATTAAATATATTATATTATAGGATAAATACTTATTTATATTAAGAAATTTAATAGAAAGAAAAAATAAGACGGTAGTAAAAACATATATTTAATTTATATTAAAATATAAGAATTAATTACATATTATAACCTCAAACACGATGTTAATAATTGAATTTAAATTTTGAAATCTAAAAAATATAAGAATTTATGGGATATTATAACTAAAATTTAATTTAATTTTTATGGTTGATTTTAAACCTAATCATTTAATTTGAATTAAATGTTAATTAAAATTAAAAACAATTTTTTTATCAAATAAATTGAAGTGTTAAAATAGTCAAATTCAACCAATGAAAATCATTGAGGACTAAAGATAGATTCAGTTTTTTTTGAGGAACAAAAAAAAAAAGAAGAAGCAAATCCAATAATAAAACACACAATTTGGAAGAAAAAAACTTGAAAAATGGTAAAAAAAGCTGAACCATGAATCTAAAATACCCAACATTTAGTAAAAATTAATGTTTTTGGCCAAAAAAAAAAGCCTAAATTTAACGTACAAACCCTCCCCACCATTACTAAATTTAACAATTGTAATTCCCTATAACTAGTCTCCCCCTTCATTCATTTTTTTCATTCATCCACAACCAAAACTAAGAAATAAAAAATAAAAAAGTGTAAAAACCCAGAGCTCCAATGCCTTGGAGTTCTTAAAAAGACTTGGTTTTTATAGATTTTGAATATTATTGAAAATCAAAGTCTGGGTTTTTTTTTTGGGGGCGGGGCTTTTAAAAAATGGGGACAAAAACATTATTTGCAGCTGTTCTTATTACATGGTTGGCTGCTTTTCAATGTTGTAATGGACATAATTTTAATTACAAAGAAGCCCTTACGAAATCCCTAATGTTCTTAGAAGCACAAAGATCGGGTAAACTCCCTGCTGATAATAGAATACATTGGAGAGGAGATTCTGCACTCGATGATGGAAAAGAAGCAAATGTAAATCATATGTTTCAGTTTTATTTGTAGACTCTTTCGAGAGAAATCTTTTGTATGCATATTAATTTGATGAAATAATTCGCAGGTAGACCTTGTTGGAGGATATTACGATGCCGGCGATAACGTGAAATACGGGATGCCGATGGCGTTTACGATCACTACCTTGGCTTGGTCCGCCATTGCTTACGAAAAGGAACTCAAAGCTGCAGGAGAAATGGGAAACGTTCATTCGGCAATTCGTTGGGGTACTGATTATTTCCTCAAATGTGGCAAAAAACGTGGCATCTTCTATGTTCAGGTAGATGAATATATATTGAATCTATATTTGTATTAAGAGTAGAATGCATTTTTACTTCCTTTTATTCTAAAATTGGTAAAATAGATTAAAGAGTATATTGATTTTTCATCAATCACACTAGTTTTTAACAATAAAAATAGATGATATTTTTAACAAAAAGAATAATTTGCTCTTTAATCTAATGTACAATACTAATTAGTTGGGGAGCAAAATATAATCCGACTCGAAGTATAAGGCCTCCATGATAATTTTACTTTTTATATACGGAGGCCCTTGTACTAGAAATCAGATTGCATTTTGCCCCATTTACTCAAAATATGAGCAAAAATAGATGCAATTTTTAATAAACGGACTAGTTTGCTCATTGATTTAACATTTAGGGACTAATTTATTTATTTTTTGTGTAGAAAAAGTAAAATATAATCCAACTCTTAATACAAGAGTCTCCATGATAGTTTTACGGTGTGTATATATATATGCATGTGTATGTATATGTATATGTTGTTATTGCAAGTAGTTAATGATGTTGGGATTTTGTTTGTGGGGAAAAGGTTGGGGATCCTGTAGAAGATCATAAATGTTGGGTGAGACCAGAAACTATGAAGACACCGAGGACTGTGTTGCAAATTAATGAGACCGTACCTGGGACAGAGATTGCAGCTGAAACTTCAGCTGCAATGGCTGCTTCTTCTATTGTCTTTAGATATGTCGATCCTCCTTATGCACGTAGACTTCTTAACAAAGCCAAATCGGTATGCATATACATATACATATATGTACGTATGCATGTATGAAATGGACGTTAAATTTATTTATTCTGGGGTTATTTTCCTTTTTGTAGCTTTTCTACTTTGGTAAGAAGAACAAAGGAACTTTCGATGGAGAATGCCCCTTCTATTGCTCTTTTTCTGGCTATAATGTAATCTCTCTCTCTCTCTCTCTTCTCTCTCTTTGTATGTATATATATATATCGTTGGTAAAAGTATCTTGGAGGCCCCTATATTAAAAATAAGATTACATTTGACTCTCTTTGCTTCAAATTAGTTCATGTGTATTAGGTTAAAAAGTAAATTAGCCATTTTGTTAAAAACTTCATCCATTTTTATTGTTAAAAATTAGTCTACGTACATCAATATGGCGTACACGTGGCGTCTAATTATCCCATCAGCCACACTAATTTTTAACAATATAAATAGATGAATTATTAACAGAAAGGATCGATTTACTCTTTGGTTTAACGTATAGGTATTAATTTGCCCATTTTTTAGTAGAGGAGTAAAATGTAATCAAACTCCTAGGGCTCTCCATAATACTTTTATCGAGTAAAGTTAGGGAGTCAATATTAAGGGCCAAAATAAAATTTTAAAAGCTTGAGGACCAAAGACTAAAAAAATGTTTAAATTGAATAACTTATAATTGAAAGGGACTAAAATACCTATTGTACCACTTAGCTAAGGGACCAAGATCACTCCCTACCCCTTTCTTCTTAGGGACAAAAATAGCTGTATATATTGGTTTTCGTATGAAATGTTGACAAATATGTAAATTATTGTAGGATGAATTGTTGTGGGCTGCATCATGGTTATACACAGCCACACAAGATCAGAAGTTTAGGAAGTTTATAACAGAAGATGCAGTGAGTGCAGTTGTGGATGAGTTTAATTGGGATCTCAAATATGCTGGAATCCAAGTCCTCCTTTCCGATGTTCGTTAAACCCTAATCTTTAAATCCCAAAATCATCGATTCAATTAAACCCCATTTTTTTTTTGTTTTTTGCAATGAATCTAATCATCTCACCAATGCTTGTTTGTGTGTTTGTGTATGTATATATATGATTGCAGACTTTCCTTCAAAGCAATGATGAGGCTTTGAAAATCTTCAAGGACCATGCTGATAGTTATATTTGCTCTGTGCTTCCTCAAAGTCCTTATTTCAAAGTACCCAAGACTCCAGGTCTCTACTTCACTTCTCCATCATCATGTTTGCTTTTCAAAAAGATTGAAAACTAACCGAGTACTAATCTGAAATAAGGGAATGGATTGGTTTACTCATGAACTGGCAGTTGAATCGTTTTTTTTATTATTATTTAAATATTTTTATCAGTGGTGGATCTTAGGACTAAGTTTTTAAAAAAAATTTAAGAATTTTAATAAGATTTTTTTAAAAAAAAATTGAGGGTCTAATTAAAAATTTAAATTTTTTTGTGAAACTAATGAGAACTTTTAAGAAGGCTTAATTAAAAAAAAAAGGTATAATGAAAATTTTCAGTAAATTGAAAACGCCTAATAAAATTTTCTAAAAATTTCAAGGGAAAATGAAAATTTCCAAAAATTGGGGGTCTAATTAATTTTTATTTTAAATTTTAAGGGGAAATGAAATTTTCCTAGAATTTGGGGACGATTGGTCACCATTACAGTTTCATTTGATTATTATGATTTTAAAATAATTTATTCAATTGAACCGATAGACGAACCAAAAATTAATGATTTGATCAGTTTAATTATTGGTTCCGTTTTGAAAAATCTTGGTTGATTAATGAAAATATGACAATTTATATATTTCAGGTGGTTTGATCCATTTAAGAGATGGAGCTAACCTCCAATACGTTACCGGAGTTTCTTTCCTCTTCAGTATCTACGGTGACTTGCTTCAACGTCACAACGTAAAGGTCAAATGCGACTGCCAAGAGTTTGACGCCTCTACCATCTTAAATTTTGCTAAGCAACAAGTAAACCTTAAAATCTTAAATCTTAAATCGTAAATCTTGACTTCGAATCCACTTCACTTAGGGATGAATTTGAATTTGAATTTGTAGATGGATTACATACTCGGGGCAAACCCACTAGGGAGATCATACATGGTAGGGTTCGGGAACAATCCACCAACACAAGCCCACCATAGGGGTGCATCGATACCATTATCGGAAGCCAACGTGGACATCAATTGCGGCATGAGTTTCGCCCGTTGGTTCAATAAGAACTCACCGAACCCTAACGAGTTAACTGGCGCCATCCTCGGTGGACCGGACAAGCAAGATAAGTTTAGTGATCTACGTTGGACGTCGATCTACACCGAGCCATGCACTTACGTTAACTCTTTAGCTGTGGCAGGTTTGGCAAAGCTTACTTGCCATAAGTAATAAACCATAGTCTATAATTTTGTCATTTGTAACTTATTTTTACCATGTAAGATAAAAAAATGGACCAATTTACTGCATGAAATATTGAACTTATATTGTGGTGCATTCAACACAATTTTTTTTTCTTTTTTTAACGTAGAGGGGAAATGTATTAATAATTTGATATAATCTTTTAAATAAATATATATTTTTAATCCCTCCAAAAATTAATAAATCAGTTTTCAGCCTTTTTAAACATACCCCTTTAATACTATGTATCAATATATAATTATCTAATTGCATAGTTAAAGAAAACTTTGGTTTAATTTTTTAGTAAAATTCATGCATGAAAGTCACTTAATATAGGATAAAAGGGTTATGGATACAACTAAATAACCCCTTAAAAATTTTGACTTTGTCCTTGATGAATAGAATTTTGAGATTATTTTCTCATATATATGACTTGAATTGAATAAATTCATACAATTAAATACTTTAAATATCATTATTTTACTATTTTGATTTTTTTTATTTGTTTACTATATTTATTGCAATTGATTAGGATAATATATATTCGTTTTGTACATAAAATCATGTTAAATATGATATTTTTTTTAATATACGTTAGAAATTAAGATAGATGGGTCCTTTTAAAAATGTTTTGTCCAGGTGCAAGGATAGCCATAGGATCAAAACTAGCCTTCCTCTCTACAAATCTCGTCCATTGATTCCCAAAATGCCTTTTCCACTGCTCTTTCGACTGGTAATGAGGGAGATATAGCTTGAAATCTAAACCCTCTCTGATGCACCATTCGACGATTTCCCGGTTTTGTGCCACCGATTCCTCGACCGACGGCCCTCTTGATACGAACCGAAGCAATGCCACAAGGTAAAAGATTTCGCTGTCTGGTAACGCCACCGACGTACGATTATCCCACCTAAAAAAACACATTCAAAAAGTTGCAGTTCACGTGTTAGAAAATATCCTTCGTAAAGTTTAATGACATGTACGTGAAATTGGCTCCCATAAAATTAAGTTTAAGACCAATTTAAATCTGAGTTATCGTATGAGGACGTCTAGTGGAATTTACCCTTATAAAATTAACCGTGTCTGATGAGGTGAAATTGGCTGCGGTCCCTAAGCTCTACAGGTGACACGTGTCGAGATACTAAGCTTTTGATGAGACCTCATCGTCTAAAGCGTGGCAGACATGCAGTTTGGGAATACAATCAAAGGGTCCACAAAAATGTGTTTGTGCGAGTCATGATTGAATTGAATTTAAATAATAAAAATAATCAAATTTAATTATGAATATATATAAATTAATATATTGTGCATGAAAAATCATTATTGAACATTTTCATAAATGTTTGGCTTATTATTTTGAATTTTTTTACCCTTACATTGAGCCTTAAGGTGCGAAATGGGAAATACTCACTTGCTTCGCATAAGAGGGTAGATCAGCATGGGACCACCGATTCCATCTTTCACCATCTTCTTAAACACCGTCTGATCAAAGTCAACGATGTCTGATTTGGAGATGAAGAGGTTCAACCATGGATGCGGGGCATCCCAAATGCCATTGGCCTTCGCTTGTTCCTCCGCACGCTTCACACGCAATAAAAACTCCACGTAGCTGAGGTCCACCTGAGACTTCAACCCCTCCACGAAACGCAGCGGTTTTAAGAGTCCGGCCACGGCCTGCAAAAGGGGAAACACAGTAAAATAAAGGTGGAGTTAGGGGCAATCACGTAATTTCATATAGAATAAAAAGCAACTCCCTTAAATTTCAATGAGGATATATGTACATTAACATAATATATACGTTTATTTTTAACATTATAAATAGATAAAAATTTTAATAAAAAATTAATTTATTCTTTAATTTAATAAAAATAATCTAACTTTTAATAAATTATTTTCAAACTATCAATATTCAATTATACATGTATTTTAAGAACCCTCAAACTCAAATAATTAAATTAATGGGATGTGCTTTTTTAAATTTTAATTATAACGTTGATGAATTGGAACATTTGATAAAAGAAAAAAAAGTAATGAATAATAATTTCTTTAAAAAAAATTAATAACAAAAAATCATAGCACTAGTGAATTATTCGGTTCGTGATATGATGGGATTCGATAAGAGGCCCGTCCTCAGTCGCTGAGGGTTGTACACGTATAACCAATTTAGGAATTTTCCCACATTGTTGATTAAGTGGACCCATTTTCAATTTCAGTCATCTTTTTTATGCCATTCGTTGACGTTGACTGCTTAAGGTTCTATATTGTTAAGTCACTACATGATGCGGGTGATTGTTAATATATATATATCATACATAATTGTATATTAAAAATTAGATTATATTTTATTTTTTTAAATAGATAAATTAATTATTATATGTTAAATTAATAAAAAATTAGTTATTTTTATCAATTTATATTGTTAAAAATTGATATAACTAACAGAATAACCGAATAGTGAAATGTGATATGCCATGTGTACATCATGTTGATGTGCAATGATCAGTTTTTAACAATAAAAATTGATATAATTTTAACAAAAAAATAATTTTCTATTTGATTTAATGTATAGAGACTCATTTACGCATTTTATAAGTAGAAGAGATAATATGTAATTTGACTTCTAATGTAGGAGCGACCATATTTCTTTTACTTAAAAAATCCAAATAATGAATATATATATATATAATTATGGTTTTAGTTTTTTTATAATAATTTTGGATTTGAAATTTTTCAACTTTATTTTTAAAAAAATATTTTTTATAACTTTTATACATTATTTAGTAAAGTTTCAATTTATTTATTCATAAATAATAAAATTAAAGTAAATAAAAATAATTAATAACTTATATATAGTATTTTTGGAAAAATAATTTATTTTTATCGTAATAATTAGAATTAATTATAAATCAAATAAAAACACAAAATCCAACCCGTTTAACTGAGATTTTTAACTTATGAAAAAAATTGTCCAAACACCATTGGTTCAGACGTTAACAAAAGAAACCTTGTTGTCAATTTCTCGGTTTCCTTTGCTCGACCTAACAATAATATTTTAAAAATAGAGAGAAAATAATGTCAAGTTATAGTAAAGAGATAAAATCTCTAATTGCAACATAATGGAGGGACTAAAACCATAATTAGACAAAAATTATTACCTTATCTACAGTCGAAGGGTGGTCACCCTTCTGGTAATGAAAAGCCACTTCAAGACAGTAGAGGACTGAGGCACCGGTTTGAGGGATAATCCCCTGGTTGAACCCATGAACAGGGTCCAATGGCACGGATGGCCATCCATTAACCGGGTCATCATTGTTGCAAAATACAAATCCTTCTACGTAATCAAACGACTCGCCGTCGTCCCGACTCACCAGAAACTCAGCATCCCGAGTGAACTCGTCGAACTCGGTGTACACCACCCTTATCCACCTCACCTAACAACACAAATAAATAAATAAAAAGACAAAATCATCGTACATGCAGTGTCTCGAAACAGTGAAACCCACCATGTCTGGAGCTGGTTGAAGCTTAACCATAGCTCTGGTAATAATACCGAACTGACCAAGCCCACCGAGGGATCCGAAAAAGAGTTCCGGATTTCGGGTTTCGGAACAAACCATTATGTCTCCTTTTCCGGTAATGATTTCCAGTTCCGCCACGTTAGATATCTGAGGACCATAACGGAAAGCTTGACCGCTAACGCCGGCGTTAGATAACGTCCCACCAACCGTTAAGCTCAAGTAATCAGTCCATGACCTCGGAGCTAAACCGAACCGTGAAACGCACCTTGTCAAGACGTTTTCCCATAATGCCCCGCCGGAGACGTCGATAAAAAAGGAACCGTTAATGTTTAAGAGTCGGAAATGGTTTTCCTCTGTAGAACGCATGTCTATTACTAGCCCTCCGTTTGTCATCGCTTGACCATTGATAGAATGGCCGTTACCCCTCGCCGCTACCGTCATACGTGGGATACGTGACGCGGCTTTGATGACCCGAGAAACGTCGTCTGATCCGGCAGGTTTGATTAAAGCTAACGGTTTGGTTGAATAAAGACCGCCGAAGTCTTTGCTGGCTATGGTGGTTTTGTCACCGGTCTCGACACTGCCTTGGAGGTCGATGGATTTGGATAAGGTTGAAACGCCGCCGTTGGGTTTCGGTTCGCCGTCGGTTTCGTGTACGGTTCGGTCCAAGTAAGCTATCCTCATGTTTCTGTTATTTTTTTCTTTTTTTGGACTTGAAATCGAAAAGTAAGCTTTAGTGCGGAGGTAATGACCACAGGGGAGGAGGGACTTAAATAAGGACGGAAATGGAAGGTTTATGAAGATTTTCTTTTAATGATTTTTAATTATTTAATTTAATTTTGAAGGGTTGGCGTCGGCTTAATTTAATTAAATTTAATGTTGGAGCGCTTAAATGGTTTTTAATTTAACTTTTAATTTAATCAAGGAGTATAGATATAGTGAAATTTCTATATAAAAAATATAATATAATTGTCGATTCAGTATTAACTTGATTGGCATAAGTATTATTGTTAATATAGGAGGACATGAGTTTGACTGCGTTGAAGCACATTGTCTTCCTATTTATGAGTTGAGAAGAGGCTATGAGTACTTTTACGCATGTTTCCAAAAAAGAACAAATATGATATCTTAAAATTGACAACAATTCTTACGTTGGGATTTAAAAATATTTTGGTCTAAATTAACTCTTGAAGTTGGTAATTGTTCTTGTTAAGAAATGGCTTAAAATTGGTAGTGGATTGTTGTTGTTGGTAGTGGGTTGTTGGTGGTAGTGGATTAGTGGATGGTTGTTGGTGTCCATTTTCAACCACAAATCTTTGCCAAAGTTTTGGACAATTATGTCCTTGAACTCTCTTATAAATAGAGAGGTTCATTAGCCATATTAATCATCCCAAACCAAGAGAGAGCAAAGCTTGTTCTTTGAAAGCTAGGATTTTAGCTTTCGGGTTTTCTATAGGGGTTGAGAGTTGTGAGGTTCTCGGGTTGTGTCTTGAGTGTAAAACACTTGTAATCTTCATCTTGTTATAGTGAAATTTCTTTTCGCCTCTGCCCGTGGACGTAGGCATTAAAGCCAAACCACGTAAATCCTTGTGTTCACTTTATTTTTCGTTCCGGTCAATTTACTTGTAGTCATATCGGAGTTCTCGAATCGATCCTTTCCGCAACAAATTGGTATCAGAGCATAGTTGAAGGAGTGATAATATTTTCTGAATTGCCCTGTGACTGCAGCTTTGTCTGATCTTTCACATCAGGAAGAAAATATTATCATTCATTCAAAGGTTCCAAATTATGGCTACAAGTGTTTCATCGACTAAGTATGATGTCGAGAAATTTACCGGGAAAAATAGTTTCAGTTTATGGCGCATCAAGATGCGGGCAGTGCTGGTTCAACAAGGATTGCTAAAAGCATTGTCTGGTAAAGATAAATTACCAAGCACGCTTTCGGAAGAGCAAAAGGATGACATGCTAGAAAGAGCACATAGTGCTATTCTGCTATGTCTAGGAGATGAAGTGCTACGAGAAGTAGCGGATGAGAAAACCGCGTCCGGTTTGTGGCTCCGGTTAGAGAGCAAGTACATGACGAAGTCATTGACGAACCGGCTCTACCTCAAGCAAAGACTCTATGCCCTGAAGATGGAGGAAGGTACACCTGTTTCCCAGCACCTGGATAAATTCAATTCCATTATCATGGATTTGAATAATATCGATAACAAAATCGATGATGAGGACCAAGCAATAATTGTTTTGTGTTCTTTGCCTCCCTCGTATGAGAATTTTGTTGATACAATGATGTACGGTCGTGATGACCTGACTCTAGAGGAGGTGAAAAATGCCTTAAGTTCCAGTGAGTTGAGGAAGAAAATCACTGGTAAGGTGGTCGAAAACAATGAAGGCGAAGGCTTGGTTGCTCGAGGAAGATCCAAGGCAAAGGGTGGAAGTTCAAGTAAAAGCCATCCTAGATCGCAGTCCAAGAAGAGAATACAGTGCTACTACTGTAAGAAGTACGGGCACATGAAGGTAGATTGTCCGAAAAGGAAGGAGAAATCAGAATCACAGGAGCAACAAAATGATCGTGCGAATGTAGCTGATGCAGATTCTTCAAGTGATGCCGAGATCGTTCTTGCAGTATCCGACTCTTACGCTGGTGGGAGATGGATTCTTGATACGGGAGCTACATTTCATATAAGTACTTCGAAAGATGCATTCTCAACATACGAGAAGCATTCTGGTTCAGTACTAATGGGAAATGACCACGCATGTCAAGTCATGGGGATTGGCACAGTTCGTATAAAGATGTTTGACGGTATTGTTAGAACTCTAACTGATGTTCGGCACATTCCAGAAATGAAGAAAAATTTGATCTCTTTGAGTACGTTGGACAAGAAAGGCTTTCGGTACTCTGCTGAAGGTGGAGTTCTCAAGGTATTCTCGGGTGCTTTGACTGTGATACGTGGTAATTTGGAGCGGGGCCTTTACTTCCTCGATGGTTCCTCGGTTACAGGTGTTGCGGGAGTGTCATCATCAGATGATCTAGATTCTGACACCACGAAGTTATGGCATATGCGGCTCGGGCATATGAGCGAGAGAGGCTTATCGGTGCTAAGCAAACGAGGATTATTGTCTGGGCAGTGTACAGGAAAGTTGAATTTCTGTGAGCACTGCGTCTTCGGTAAGCAGACTCGGGTAAAGTTCAGCACTGGGATTCACAAGACAAAAGGCACAGTGGATTACTTCCATTCTGACCTTTGGGGGCCTTCTCCGACAATTTCTAAAGGTGGTTACAGATATCTGCTTACCTTTATCGATGATTACTCGAGAAAGGTTTGGGTGTATTTTCTGAAGAGCAAGTATGAGGTTCTCATCAACTTCAAGCAATTTAAAGCTTTGATCGAAAATCAAACAGGAAAGAAGATCAAGCGATTCCGGACGGATAATGGCTTGGAGTTTTGCTCAGGTGAATTCAATGAGTTCTGCAAAAATGAAGGAATAGTGAGACACCGCACTGTTCGTCGAACACCACAACAAAATGGAGTTGCAGAACGCATGAATAGAACTCTCTTGGAGCGAGCTCGTTGCATGCGATCAAATGCTGGGCTCGGTGAAGAATTTTGGGCTGAAGCTGTTAATACTGCTTGTTATTTGGTTAACAGATCTCCGTCAACAGCTATTGAGCTGAAGACTCCTGAGGAAGTATGGTCTGGTTCTCCTGCTGATTACTCTGGTTTAAGAGTGTTTGGCTGCCCTGCGTATGCTCATGTAAATGAGGGAAAACTCAAACCGAGGGCGAAGAAATGCATATTTCTTGGATACGGCCAAGGGGTGAAAGGATACAGGTTGTGGTGTCCTGATCCGGTTTCGTCCAAGTTCATCATCAGCAGAGATGTGACTTTTGATGAGTCATCCATGCTTCGATCCACCACAAATTCCCGGGAAAAGGAGGAGTCAGATAGAATGGGAGATCACGGTGTTGAGAAGCAGGTGGAGTGTCAGGTGGACGCTCCAATTCCTACGGAAGGTACTTCAGTCCAGGATGATCAAGTTGAGGTGCAAGATTCCGATGAAGATGAGTCACCTCAAGAAAAACCATATAGCATTGCCACTGGAAGAACGAAGAGACAAATCAAACCAAATCCGCGTTACGCTAATCTGGTGTCTTTCGCGCTCAGTGTGGCGGAGTCCATTGGTATAGAACCTTCCAGTTATAATGAGGCTGTCACGTGTGATGAGTCGGCACAGTGGGCAATTGCTATGAGTGAGGAGATAGAATCTCTTCACAAGAACCATACTTGGGAGTTGGTTAAGCCGCCAAGTAACCAGAAGATAGTTGGTTGCAAATGGGTCTTCAAGAAAAAGGAAGGCATCCTAGGGGTTGAAGCAACTAGATTCAAGGCACGATTGGTTGCTAAAGGCTTCACTCAGAAAGAGGGGATTGACTACAATGAAGTTTTCTCCCCAGTCGTAAAGCATTCTTCCATTCGTGTATTACTTGCCATGGTGGCCAAGTCTGATCTAGAACTTGAGCAGCTTGACGTAAAAACGGCGTTCTTGCATGGTGAGCTCGAGGAAACAATCTACATGCGTCAACCAGAGGGTTTTACAGTTCCTGGTAAAGAAGACCATGTCTGTCTATTAAAGAAGTCTTTATATGGATTGAAACAATCCCCAAGGCAGTGGTACAAGCGGTTTGATAGCTTCATGATTCAGCATGGTTACACAAGATGTGACTATGATGCTTGTGTCTATCATCGGAAGCTCTCAGATGGTTCGCACATTTATTTGTTGCTGTATGTTGATGACATGTTAATTGCTTCCAAAAACATGTCGGAAATCAACAAGTTAAAGTCGCAGTTGAGTGGTGAGTTCGAGATGAAGGATCTGGGTGCTGCCAAGAAAATTTTGGGCATGGATATTCACAGAGATCGCAAGGCGGGCAAGCTTCGTGTGTCGCAGAAGAACTACATTGAAAAGGTTCTTCAACGCTTCGGCATGGATAAAGCGAAAACTGTGAGTACTCCGTTGGCACCACATTTCAAACTCTCTGCAGAGTTGTCACCACAATCTGATGAAGAAAAGCAGCAAATGTCTCACATTCCATACTCGAGTGCAGTTGGAAGCGTGATGTATGCAATGGTTTGCACTCGTCCAGACATTTCACATGCAGTTAGTGTGGTCAGCAGATACATGAGTTGTCCTGGCAAGGAACACTGGCAGGCCGTGAAATGGATTCTCAGGTACTTGAGAGGTTCTGCAGATTTATGCTTGGTATATGATCAGAGTGACTGCACTAGCAGTGTCACGGGCTATGTGGACTCTGATTATGCTGGAGATCTGGACAAAAGAAGATCTCTGACGGGTTATGTTTTCACTTATTCTGGAGGAGCCATTAGTTGGAAAGCTGTGTTACAGTCTACCGTAGCCTTATCTACGACTGAGGCGGAATATATGGCGTTAGCAGAAGCAGTGAAAGAAGCATTGTGGATGAAAGGTCTAGTAAGCAGTTTGGGTTTACAACAGGATTTCACTGTTGTATTTTGCGATAGCCAGAGTGCCATACATCTGACTAAAAATCAGATGTTTCATGAACAGACCAAACACATTGATGTCAGATATCATTTTGTTCGGGAACATGTTACGCAAGGTGACATTGTTATCAGCAAGGTTGCTACCGAGAAGAATCCTGCAGATATGTTAACTAAGGTGATCCCTGCATATAAGTTCAAGCATTGCTTGGACTTGATAGGTATTCGGGATTGATTAGCGCCAGAGAGGCGTTTGGAAGAGGTGATCCAGTTCGAGGAATTCACTATGATGTTCAGCTTGGTAAATTTCAAGCCAAGGTGGAGATTTGTTAAGAAATGGCTTAAAATTGGTAGTGGATTGTTGTTGTTGGTAGTGGGTTGTTGGTGGTAGTGGATTAGTGGATGGTTGTTGGTGTCCATTTTCAACCACAAATCTTTGCCAAAGTTTTGGACAATTATGTCCTTGAACTCTCTTATAAATAGAGAGGTTCATTAGCCATATTAATCATCCCAAACCAAGAGAGAGCAAAGCTTGTTCTTTGAAAGCTAGGATTTTAGCTTTCGGGTTTTCTATAGGGGTTGAGAGTTGTGAGGTTCTCGGGTTGTGTCTTGAGTGTAAAACACTTGTAATCTTCATCTTGTTATAGTGAAATTTCTTTTCGCCTCTGCCCGTGGACGTAGGCATTAAAGCCAAACCACGTAAATCCTTGTGTTCACTTTATTTTTCGTTCCGGTCAATTTACTTGTAGTCATATCGGAGTTCTCGAATCGATCCTTTCCGCAACAGTTCTCATATAGTCATATTAGGGCTTAAACTAGGTGATTGTTCCTACAGAGGCAAGGCTAGAATTTGCCTATGGTCAATCCTTATAATGTATGATTAGACTAATATTCAGAATATATCTAAACAAGGTCAATACAGGGTAATACTCAAATTTGGAATCTCAATATTTTATTTTTCTTTTGATACAATGAGCCTAGAACTAGGTTGTGACCCTTTCCCACCCTTAGATAAGAGGATGAACACATTTCAGTGCCATCGAACTCACATGCACTTGTAATTATATTATATTTGTATGATTTGTATTATGTGTGCTTATAATTTGTACTTGACATGCACTTGTAATTATATTATATTTGTATTAGCGAAATTTTCAAAAAGAAAATTCAAACTTGATTCGATAATCACTGAATCACGTGCATTTTTTTAATTGTAATTTTAAATAAAATATAAGCATCATCTTGTTTATAAAAAAATAGATAAATCTCAATGTACTAAAGATTATAATTTAATTAATGTGATAATCTTGTTACTTAATCAATGATGTTGCTTTGCAGTTTTCATGTTGTTGAAGTATAAAAATTAAAAGTAACAAAATTTCTTTAATTGTAAGAATAAAGTCAAAATACAAAAAAAAAATATTATGCAATTTGGTTAAAGTCAACTTATTAATTAATTGAAACAACAACAATTAATATTTGATGGTACTGAATTAGAAGATTAAGAAGAACCCACACATTTCACCAGGACAAAAAATTGATATATTATGGTTGGACCATTAATTAAACTATTTAAAGTCAAATGGATTTTATATATTTTTTAAAAATAATTAAATAATGATTTTTAAATTGAAATGGGTGTAGCATTTGAACTACTGGTATGTTTGTAAGCAACAAGAATATTCATGAAATCCAGTGGAGAAGCTTAGATTTAAAATAATTAATTTTAATTTTAGTCAAAACAATTTTTTTAGTGGAGGAAACATTAGATAATTACTTAATAAAAATATATAATAGTGTGTGATGTTATATTGTACCTAAAGAAAAAGAAAGTGTGGTTTAAGGGTCTTGATCCTCATTAGTTTACACGGTGTAAAATTTAAGAGGGTTTGAGTAAAACTATTAAATTTGAAAGATAAGTTTGGATAAAAATTAGGCCTGTTTAAAATATGAATCGGACTTGAACTTATTTTATTACGGATGTAATTTATGCCGTGTAAAGATTAAATTTATAATAATATATAATATTATTACCAATTCATAGGTAGTACATGTGATTAATGTGAATTTAAGGGTAAAAAAAGTAAAATTAATGAATTATTTTTTCCTGTTAAAAATAAAATAGTATTCAGATAATCATTGACTTTATTTAATTACTATATTTATTAAAAATATTATTTTATTTTTTAAGGGTGGGAAGTCAAATGAATTTTATTTTTGGACTTTAAAAAAGTCAATTTCTTAATATTTTTAATTGAAAGTCGGTGAGTAAATTTCGCCTCCAATTTATCTTTTTCTTTAATATATTTTTTTTAATTTTGAGACGGCTAAAATATATTCAAATTTAATTCTTAAATTATTCGACTATATTAACTACATATTAGGTCTCTTGTAAACTTAAACGAAAGGATTTAAATAATATTAATTTTTGTATTTTAACTCGATTAATTTTGATGTTATATTATTCGAATTTTAAAATTTTAATCATAATTAAATGGTAATCGTTAAATGCGTTAGTATAAATCGTAGATTTAGTTCATATTATCAATTTAATCGATTTTAGCCTCCACACATGTAGAAATAACAAGTAGACATAATATTACACATGTGGTAATATTTTTGTCATGAAATTTTAAAAATAATATAATTTAAATAAAGTAGTGTTTCGAGGAAATTAATGAAAATTAAGTAGTCAATTGTTTATTAATATAACATTCACGATAATTTTTTAAATCCATGAATTTCATTCTTATAATTTATATAAATAAAATCTAAAATTTTAAATCAATGCTTCCAAATCGAGCATTAATGAATTAACCGTTATTATTTGATCAAGATTGAAATTTGAAAATTTAATTTTCTTTAAAAAATAAAAATTACTAAATTATATATGAATAAGCTATCTTTTCAATAATATTTGAGCAGACAGAGCATTAGATCGATTTGTTTATATTTTTATATATTTAAAATTTAGTCCATTTATTTTTCTTTTGAGAAATTTGATCTCTTTTACTTTTTAATTTTTAAAATTCAAATCAAATCATTAATATTATTATTATTATTTGATTAAATTCATTGGTCTGACATTTTTAAATTCAAAAAATAAAAGGACTAAATTATAAATATATAAGAGTATAAGGACTTAGGTCGCGTTTTAACCTAAAACCAAAAGACATGTCCGAAGTTCTCCAACCGTTGCCCTCGTTTCACAACGGTCATTAACTGCCATCTCGCGCCTTTTCCACCCATATAAAACAAGTTTCGTAAACAACAGCCTCCCCATTCTCAATTGTCGGCTGTTCACGGTGGCGCTTCTATTTCTAGCGCCACCAACGACGGCCAATAACTCCTTTCAATCTCTTCAAGGAAAACCACCATGGGGGATCCAAACTCCGACCTGTTTAATGACACCCAATATTCAGAGGAATTCATGGAAATAATCAACGCCGCCATTAATGTCACTTCTTTAGAGCTTTGGGATACGAATCCGTTCAGTGGAGAAACCAGTAATAAAATCGAAACGAATTTGGGTGGAAATGAAATCCCGGAACCCGTTCCCCTGCAATTACCGACGAACGATGACTTTCCTGTTGATATTGATAGTCTTTTAATGGACCCGAGTGAAAATAAGTTGGGAAATGAAATCCCGGAACCAGTTTCCCTCAAATTACCTACGAGCGATGAACCTTTAGATATTGATAGTCTTTTAGTGGATCAAACAGAAATGAACTTGGGAAATGAATTCCATGTACCGTTTTCATTTCCTTCTTCGAAAGCCATTGTTGAATACAATGGAGAAACTAGTAATCAAGGGAAAACAAATCCGGGATTTGAATGTTATTGTTGCGAAATATTGAGGGAAATTAATCATTTTGATGGTAATGTTCTTTTTTTTGAATTTTCGGTAAAAATGGCTGATTTTAGCAGAGATTTATGTTGTTCTTTGTTGTACAGGTGGAATTGTAACGAAACTTCAACTACATGGAAGATTAGTTGGAGTTCTCTTTCATGCAGTTCTTGATGTTGCGCAAAGTAACCAAGTTGTGTCTCGTGAAGTGTTCAAGTAAGGGTTTTTCATTCTTCTTTAACATCCGTTAGTTTTTTTCTTATCGTAAAGGTCGGGATTGGTCCGGGATTAACATAAGACGGGATTGAATTGGGTTTTTCTTTTTGAACAGTTTCCGTGGGAAAAGCTTGCTGGAAGTGAAGCAGTTTCTAAGAGAGTATTGCATGAAGAGAAAACAAGAGGGATATACAATGCTGAAGGATCCAAGATCTAGTTTTTTTGAAGCATTATGCATAGGGTTTGATTGGTACGAAAATCCGACTACCAATACGAACCTAGGTACCCGACTTCCCCGAATATACTTGTATCAATCACATATTTAGCAAAATATAATGATATTTGTTTTATAGAGGACATTCCAAACAACTTGGGGCAGGCATCGGTCTCTAACACGGAACAAGTTGTTGCTGCAACAACTAACGAAGCTGACAGCAATAGCAATGACAACAATCAAAAGTCTTCGATTTCCTTAACGGAACAGGTCAAAACTAATGCTGTTGAGTTCGAGTTCGGGTTCGGATTTCTTTTTACTGAAAATATTCATTTTGTTTAAACCACAGCGAAAGAGAATAAAAGAGATGAGATTAATTGATTTAGCAAATTATTTACATCTGCCAAGGAAAGAAGCAGCCCAAAAACTTGGACTATCCGAAACTGTAGTCCACAACATATGGTGCAAAGGCAACGGTGGTGGCAAACGAAGGTGGCCTCATCGAAAGGTGATCGTAAAAACTGACATTTGTTACTGCATTTGCATATATCATATTTAGTAACAGTTTTTTTATTGCATTTGCATATATCAGATTCAAAGCAAAGTGAAGGAAATCATGAAATGGAGAGAGCTATTGAGTTCAGATGATCCGCAGGTAAGAGATCGTGCTGGAGTTGAAATCCTTCTGAAACAAGAAGAGTTGGCTCAAATATATAGAGAAAGTTTATCGCAGTATTTTTTCTGAGAGTTTGAAGGCCACATTATTATTTTTGGGATTATTTTGGATTTGTTTGAATTGTAGTAAAAACTACATTATTATTTGGGATCCTCCTTATTTATAATTATTTCATGTTCTGGGTTCATTTTTCTTCTCATTTCATCAACTTCTTTGATCATTCTACGATTACAAGTCACCACATCACCTCCTCCTCTACTAATATTATTTTGTGTATAAGTAGAAACGCACCAGGACCAACTATACTACCAATCAGTCGATTTAATCACTTTGTTTGAACAAGTATACGAACTAATCAATCTTCTCTAATTCCAACAACACTACCACCATCATGATAGGCTATAGTTGATATAACTAGTTCCACCATACAAACAATAAGGAAAATGTCTATTGCTGGGTTTGTATTAGCACTTATACTTCAATCAAATTTAAATTTTAGTCCTTATCAGTCCGTCAATCTGATTAGTCTGTTTGATTCGATTATCAAGCCATTAAAGAAATCATAGAAAGTATAAATTATTAAAAATCTGTTTAGAAAAACAAAAATCCTTCTCCTTTCCAATGTGTTTAGAATCAGATTGGTTGTTGAATCGGTCAAGCCATCAGTTTGTCGGTCCGATTAGTCTGTCTGATTCGATTAACAAGCCATTAAAGAAATCATAGAAAATATAAAATATTAAAAATCTGGTTCAACTACTTCAGTTTAAAATCCATAAACTAATTCAGGTTTTATTATCCCTAATCCTGTTAGAATAATTAATTTATACACCACAATGAATTAAAAGAAACCTCCACAAACGAGCTTAGAATATTATCATGTGTCCTTATAAAAATTAAAATAAAATTACAAAATTGATAGTTTAACAACCACTTATAACCCCAAAAAACCCCTTCAAGGACCATTTTAAAAATTAGGGTATAGTTTAGGAACCAATTTGCAAATAAAACCATAAAAACTAAATAAAAAACAGCCCATTTAGCTAAATTGAATCTTATATATCTTTTACGCCTAAACCGAACGAAGCCCAGTTTTTTCTCTTCACCCTTTTCTCCAATCACCAAATTCGCAAAATAGCAATTAAGCGAAGGGGTTCGGGGTTTCAAGCTAAAAACTATTAGTTAAAGAGTTACAGAAAAACATATGGGGGATCCTTATTATAGATACCCTTTAGCTGCCGCAGATAGAGGTACTTTGTTTTACCCCTAAATTTAACTTTGTTTTGCAGCCCAGAATGTTAACTTGTTTGATTATTAGGATTTTGTTCTTTAGGACATTGCGAATTCTTACTCTTTGTTGTTCTTTAATTTGAATTTAGCTCTTTTTTCCCCTGTAATGGGTGTGTTTTTATATGATATTGTTTGAACCTGTTTAGCTCTGATTTGCAGAATCAGAAATTATGGTCTCGTTTAATGGGAGTTGCATTTTACTATGAATTCTGTTAGACTCTTTTCAGGCGCTAATCCAGAAAGTTTTTTAGCGGGCCGGAGTTGAGTTATAATTTTTTTGTGAGGTTAAAGTGTAGTTTTATCTTGTATTAACTTATGATTTCATCACTTTTGGAAGGACTAAATAGAAATCTTTTCATTTTTTGGAGGGCCAAAGTACAATTTTACCACATAGTAACTTTTAATTCTATCATTTATTTGGGGACTAAAAGATAATTTTTCCATATGGGGGGTGGGGGGGCTGAATCTTTGCATTGTGAATATGCGGTGTTCTTTTAAGTTACACGAGTGTTCGATATGGGTACTTCATAGTGCTGTCTCCGTATTGATCTTTAGCAAGTTAACGTCGTTTTATTGATAGTCCGACTCTTTTTGCAGCAGGTAGTATTCCGAGGTCTGCATTTCCTGGCTACTTTTCTTCCGAAGCACCCTCGTTGACGTCTCATCATGCTGATATGCAGGTTGCTTCTTCCGATGTAAGGCGGTTCTCAGTTCTAGTGTGATACCATTTTTGTAAATGACTTTGGCATTTTATAACTGGATGTCCCTTCCTTTGTGTTGGTATTTTTTTAAGTAGATAAATCAAATGCAACCTGGGAAGTATGGGGTGAATGATATTTCTAATCCTGGAGTTTTTTATAACTGGATGTCCCTTCCTTTGTGTTGGTATTTTTTTGAGTAGATAAATCAAATGCAACCTGGGAAGTATGGGGTGAATGATATTTCTAATCCTGGAGTTTATCCTGAGTCCAATCTTGGTGGTTTATCAGCTGGAGCAAATACAAGGGCTTATCCATCTTCTTTCGGAGATCCAAGTTTAGGTACTCAAAGATGGAATGCTTCTGTAGGTATCCATTCAAACACTGGAGTTCATCCTGAACCTGGTTATGGTGGTGTGTCGGCTGGACCTCCCATTAGGGAAGTTCCAAATTTAGTTGGCCATCGATGGGATACTCCTGGCGTTAGTTCAAGTGCTGGAGTTCATCCCGAGCCTAGTCTTGGTACTGCATCAGCTGCAGCTACCATTCGGGGTTATTCATCTCCGTTAGAAATTCCAAGTTCCGTTGGCCAAAGACGGGATGTTCCTGTAGGCATTAGTCCAAGTTCTGGACTTCATCCCGAACCTAGTATTGGTTCTGTACCGGCTGGAGCTAGCATAAAGGGTTATCCTTCTCCTCTAAAAGATTCAACCTTAGTTGACCAAAGAAACGACAGTCCACCGGGCACAAAGCCTGGCATTCCCGATGCGTTAGATGAAAATGCTTCTGCGAGAAATGGTTATGGTCACATAGATGCTGTTGGAGATTCGAACATTTTGTTCGTTGATGGTCTTCCTACTAACTGTACGAGGAGAGAAGTAGGTCGTATCCTTTTTATTTTCGCATGCATGCTTTCGTGAATATGGAAATATTCCTCAGCAACTTTCCGAGAAAGTTCAAACAATGCTTAAGAAATAACACACATGCTTCACGATATCACGCAAAATTAAACTATTTTATGCCATTGTTCTCCTTTACTTAACATCAAAGATCTTTTCCGTCCATTTACCGGCTACAAAGATATCAAAGTTGTTCACAAGGAACCAAGGCGTGTAAGTTCACCACTCGATCATTTCTCTTGATTTAGGTTCCCGTGTTGGGGATGAATGGCTTAATATACCAATATGTTGACATATTTCGATTCGATTATTCCATTAATTTAGTTTTATTTATGTTCTTCGTAGAGGGGAGATAGAGCCATGGTTTTATGCTTTGTAGAGTTTGACGACTCAAAATGTGCAATGACAGCCATGGCAGCTCTTCAAGGTAATCTAGGCTCGAAAAAATCGCATATAGAACTTAACAGAGAGATGAATAACAGTGCATTGAAAGTGTTAAGTGATGTTATCCGGCATCTATTGGTTATTGGGTTTTCTTTATACTTAACCCGAGCCCCAATGATTATTTCCAAAACCAGATTTAGGTTAGATGCTTTAACATGTGATCTGCATCTGTTCATTATTAGGGGTTTCGTGTGATCTTATATTAAAGTCGGACCAATCCACCTATTGTTGGTATCATTGCTTTTTCAATATCATATGTGCCATATGGGTGGTGATAAGTTGAACTTTTTCTGCAGGTTACAAGTTCGATGACAAGAAACCCGACTCTCCAGCCTTGCGAATCCAATTCGCACATTTCCCTTTCCATCTTCAAAACGATCAAAATGATTAACGGGTTGAGTTCTAACCAGGGATTTAAATTGCAGCTGCAGACTTAGTTTTGATTGTGTTGCATTTACTGTGGTTTGAGGATGTAATGGTTGCTATCATGGTAAATATCGGTGAGACTTTGGATTCCTTTATGGTATGGACATGTTGATGTACCCAAATTTCAATCATGTTAAACCAGTATCTAGACCAGATCAGTTCTTATCTTGTAATGACCATCACATACACAGCAGATCTTTTTTAGAATTTCTATTTCATTTTTCTCTTCAAGATTATGTATTGGATTCTCTTATCTTGTGTACAAATATGGTTATAAATAATTTTTTTAGCTTATAATTATATGTTAAAAATGTATAAATATTTGGTATCATGAAACTTAGGATGTGTTAGATTTGAATATTTAACTTTAAATGTGTTTTTTTAAATTTTTTTTAAATTTTTTAATAATATTTTTTAGTCCATATAAAACTTCAAAAAAACTGTTGAATAAGAGTTATCTTCATTTAATTCAATTCTTTAATTTGATAATTTTTTCAATTAGGTCCTTAAACCTTCTGTTATACCCTATTAATTTTACAACTTTTCTTAATTTTGTCTCTAAATTTGGATTCCATAATAATTTGAAAAAAATTTACATCAAAGACCAAAAATATTAAAAATTATATATAAATTATAAAGTATTTTAAAATTTTCATATGATGAAGTGAAACAATCTCGTAATGTTATCACACAAGTTTAGGGATCAAATTAAAAAAAAAATTCTACCAAATTCAAGACTAAAGTGAATAAAATAGTGCAGGGACCATTTTGAAATAATTTCGAAGTTCAGAGATTAAATATTACTTTATCCCTTAATTTAAATAATCAAAGTATAAGGACTTAATTAACGAAAGTAAACTAGTTTAAGGACTCATTTAATAGTTTAGCCAAAAATGTCGTACAATGAAATTCGAGCGGATCCAAATCGGGTCCAAACAAGAAATGCTGGGAAAATTCACCTGTGTAAACTATAATCTTTCAGATCCAAAAAAAAAACCCGAACCTGAAACAAAGCTCTAGCAGAGACTAAAGCTATAGAAAGAAAATTGCAAATATCCGTTTAGAACAGATTGTGGATCTGTTTAATTGACGATGGTAATGGAACTAGGGAACGGCGATGATGGCGTCACCTCATCGGCGTCACCGACCTCCGCCATGGCCAGTGTTCTCCCTCTCGCTTCCGTCTCTCAACAGCCTTACGTGTCCGAGCTCCTCTCCTTCACTCTCGATCGCCTCCATAAGGTTCGTTTCTTTTTTTTTCTTCATTTCTTTCCAATATGTTTTGAGATCTGAATCGTGTTTGTTGAACGGAAAAAGGAGCCGGAACTTCTTCGAGTTGATGCGGAAAGGATTCAGAGGCAAATGCAAGAAGTTGCTGTTGGTAATTACCGCGCTTTCATTTCTGCCGCCGATGCGTTGGTTGCTATCAAAGAGGAACTATCTTCTATCGATAAGCATCTCGAATCTCTGGTAATTAACTTTATTATCATTAAAATTTTTCATTTTTTTTTCCTTTTCTTTGTTGTATTACTTGTTATTTGTTGTCTAATACAGAGATTTCGTTTGATCTATGGAGTATTATGAACTAACTTGGAAAGTACTAAATGTACATTAGTTGGAAGATTGGAAAAGAGTAAGGAAATTCTATAAGGTAGCCTTTGGGAACTTGAATTTAGAATTTGGATGTGGATTTGGATTTCAACGGTGTAAATTGAGTAGTAGAATAGTTAGAAATGTAACATTCATAATAATTTCTCAAATCCTTGGATTTGTTAGAATACTTTTCTAATGATGTTATATTGAATATCAACCAATTTGTCAATAATCTATGCATTTCATTCTTAGCATTTATATAATAAATGAAACTCAAATCCATGTTCGCAAACGGAGCATAATTGTTTTCAAGGAGCGTTGAACACTCTTGAAAGTTTCACTTGGAAAGTTTTAGCTGTGGGGCTCTAAAGTCAGGTAATAGATTTGCAATTTTATGGAGTGGTGTAGGCAGTTTCCTGGCTATCTTCTGGATCTCAAGAGTTAGGAGTGGTTGTCTTAGCTTATGATTATTAGAGCAAAAATCTAGAGAAAATAGCTTAGTTATTTTGCACTAGCTGTGATGTTTGTATTAGTTGTGAAAACTTCTTTCGATAAAGCATGAAGGCTTACAGTTGGATTTCTCCCAATGTGATGAAATATTACATGAGAACTGTTTTCTACCACCTGATGTGTTTACTTTCTCTCTGGGGATTGTATATACAAGATTCAATGAGTAGATAAAGAAGGTAGAACTTGTAAATTTTGATGACCAATGAGATTTATGTAAGGTTACTCTAATTTTAAAAGGAGGGTAACAATCTCATGCCAACCTCGGAGTTACAAAAGGAAAAGCGGAAAAATTCTTAAGTTATAAAAGAGAAAGAAGGATTGACTTTAACTTTTAGTTGATTTGGTATATAGATGGTGAACTCATGGTACATTGATTTTCTTTTCTTTTTTTTTTATCCATAGAATTCTTTCCTTTTGTGGATATGCTAATAGGTAGGGTTTGTCTTTGCAGATTACTGAGATCCCGAGCCTGACATCTGGTTGCACAGAATTTATTGAATCTGCAGAACAAATTTTGGAGAAGAGGAAGATGAACCAGACTCTGCTATCAAATCACAGTACTTTGCTTGATTTGCTTGAGATTCCTCAGCTCATGGACACGTAAGTGCTTGAACAAATTGTAAATGCTGAGGCATTTAGTACTATAGAACATATATGCTAGAATGGCTTCATTAAACTCAATTTTCTACAGATGCGTGAGGAATGGAAATTATGATGAAGCTCTTGATTTAGAAGCCTTTGTTTGCAAACTCTCAACCATGCACCCCAAGTGAGTTAACCCCTATTATATCCTTCTGTTATAAACTATTAGAAGACAGCTGACTGAGATTTGTTTTCCCCTTCTCGAAAGTATACCTGTTATTCAAGCATTGGCTCAAGAAGTTAGGCAAACAACACAATCTCTTCTCTCTCAGCTTCTCCAAAAGCTTCGTTCAAATATTCAGGTATTTGTTTGGAAGTGGTTCAACGAATGCAAAACTTGATTTTAGTTGGAGTTTTAGTCAGGCATGTGATCTATGTATTTTGCAGTTACCAGAATGCCTTCGGATTATTGGATATTTACGCCGAATAGGAGTATTTAGTGAGTATGAAATGCGGTTGCAGGTAAAATTTTTTATCTCTGCCTGTTTATCATTGTGGTCAACTCTCTCATCCCGCTGTTCAGTTTTACTTTCTTGTTCCCCCTTCTGACGACATTTTTTCTTGGTTCAGTTTTTGAGATGCCGAGAGACGTGGCTCACTGGAATTCTTGAGGACTTGGATCAGAGAAACGCGTATGAGTATCTAAAAGGGATGATAAGCTGTCACAGAATGCATCTTTTCGATGTTGTTAACCAATATCGAGCAATATTTGCTGATGATACATCTGGAAGTGAAGAAAATTATGATGGCGGGCTTCTTTTTAGTTGGGCCATGCATCAAATTACTTCACACCTTAAAACTCTTAAAGTCATGCTTCCAAAAATAACAGAAGGTGGATCGCTATCAAATATTCTGGATCAGTGTATGGTGAGAAAATTTAAAATTACAATAGTTTCTTATATAACCAGTCATTTAACTTTTGATTATTATAATATCATAGTCAACAAAAGGCTGTGTTGAAAATATTTTTGCAATTAAGCATCTGGAAAATAACTTAGTGACAGATTTATTTGTTGTATATGATTGTGATGATGCTTTTGATCTTTGTTGCTAACAGTATTGTGCAATGGGGCTTGGTTGGGTCGGGTTGGATTTTCGAGGCTTGCTTCCTCCTCTATTTGAAGAGTAAATATATACAATCATTTTTATTTTCCTTTTGACTACTTTTTACCCCTATCATTGATTATATATACTTCACAACTTTACAGGGCAGTGCTCAATTTATTCTCTAAGAATATGAATACAGCAGTTGAGAACTTTCAGGTATGCAGACTATATGCACAAAGTTAGGGTTTTTCTTTTTAATAATCCTCTAAATGGGTTGTTGCCCATGTAACTTCTTTAACTTGTCCTTTTACTCTGGGTCCAGTTAGTTCTGGATTCGCATCGATGGGTTCCATTACCAGCAGTTGGCTTTTCAGCCGCTAGCATCAGTGAAGAAAGTCAGGAGGATGTAACGCCACCATCTTATTTGATGGAACATCCGCCTCTTGCTGTGTTTGTTAATGGTAAGTTCAACTCGTGTTTGCTTTTTCTTTAGTGATGACTTCTCAAATGGTTTGGATAATCTATCAAAGGATAAATGACACTAGAGCTGTCGAGGGAGTATAGTTAGGTTGCATGACCCTTACTAGCTTTTATGTTTAAGCTGTTTTCGTCCCGAAAATTCTTGTGTTTCAAGTACAAATGCAAAAGAGAATGAGCCTTGGTTTTCAAAGTCTTGATGGTTTAGAGGATAGGTAGGTTGCCATTAGGCATTGTAGCTTTTAGATTGAAGCTATTTTTTTCGATTATGCTTGGTTTTGACGGCTCAATGTTGTCATTTTTTACTTCAACTTATCTCTCTCTGGTGATTTTACTTTTAGGTGTTTCCGCCGCAATGAACGAACTACGTCCTTGTGCCCCAGTTAGTTTAAAGAATGTTCTTTCTCAAGAATTAATTAAAGGATTGCAGGCTGTTTCTGACTCCCTATTGAGATACAACGCAACTCGGATGCTCAGAGAAAACGAATCTGGGCTTTTCCTCTCCCTTTGCCGAGCATTCATTGAGGTGCATTATAATGAAATCAGGCAAACTATCTCATGCAAGTTTTTGACAAAACTTTTTACATACTGACAAACTTCCCCCTATTCTCAGGTCGTTTTCCCACACTGTGCGACATGCTTCGGTCGTTGTTATCCTGGTGGGGCCGCTCTAATCATGGACGCAAAGAATTTATATGAAGGACTTGGTCGCCTGTTGACAATCTCTTCGACGAAAGAACCCCCAAAACCAGTTGGTAACGGAGAGGAAAAGACAGCATCCGGAAATGGTGACCTGCCGTCTCAACCTGTTGTGGAAAATGGCATTGAACCGACGGTCGATAATGCAGCAGATGAGAAGGAACAGAACAGTCCCGCATTGCATACTGATGAAAAAAAGGCTGGTGAAACATCCTAGGAAAGATCCATTCTTTAAACTTTGATTTGATAATGTTTGTAGAAAGAAAAAGGTAGTGTTATTTTTTTGATGTATTAAGCAATTTTCCGGCCAAAAGGATAAAATGAGAAAAACAAGTTTTATATTTGTTGGTTATGTATTTAAATAACTGGAGGGCGTGGTGTTATGCTTAAATGTTTGAGATTTTTTTTATGAAAATCTCATCTCAAAACTTTGAAGTAAAAATTGTAATTTGTGATATACGGGGTTGGGTCGGCGTCGAGAGTCGACTATAGCATTAATTTTCAGAGTCGGGTGAAATGGAAATGCGTTCGGGGTTAATATTTGGTTAAGCTTTCACCATATTGGGTTTGGGTGCCCAAAAATCTATCCTGCCTTGCTTTGTACTAGTTGCGGGGTTTTTTTTATTTTATTTTTTATTCAATTAATTTATTCAATTTTTTACTAAATAAATAAAATATAATTTAATTCTTAAACTTAGTTTAATATTTTTTTTCAAAAGTATTTTTCCGAAAGAATTCTAAAAATATTTTTGAAAATATCAAAAGCATCTTATAATGATTTTATCTCAAAAATACTTGCAAGAAGTAATGTTAAATTAGCTTTAAAAAGGAATATGAAAAGACACTTGACTGTATTGTAATTATGGTCTTAATTTGACATAAGTCGATTCCTATACTTTTATGTGTTATTCGTAGGTCACATTGGAAAAATTATTACGTAAACTTTTTTTTCCACGTCAACTATGATCCCCAATTAATAATAGAATGCCACATAAGTATATGTTTTAGATGACATTAAAAATTTTGCCAACTCGCTTTCTCTTCATTTTAAATCACTTTTTTTCTTTTTTTTTATTGACTTACTTCTCTCCAAGCACCTACGACTATAATTCAGTCTTATCCCAATTCTTTAATCCAAAAAAACAAAAAGTTGCTTGACAACAAATGAAAAAAAATACAAATCAATGACTACTGTGGTGGGATGTGTTGAAGATATTTTAGCGAAGGTAAAGGTTAATATATTAAAGAGGGTATTTATGCTCGTCGTGTCATTTATATGGAAATCAGAAGTTAGGAGGCTGTTCTCTTGACTCGTACTGATGAGAATTTAACTCCACGTGAAATTGAACAAAAAGCTGCTGAATTAGCCTATTTTTTGCATGTACCGGTTGAAGTATTTTGAAATGAACTGCAGAATAAAAGCTTTCTCGCCAGGAGGAAAAAGCTCAATCCAAGAATCTTTTTTTTTCTATAGCAGAACTAAATTGAAGTTTCTTCAGAATGCATGTTCAAACCAAAGCGGACGTATACGAAAGAGTCAGAACATAAAAAAAAAAAAAACTATTTTTTCTTTTGTCCACAAAAATAGTTTTTTATGCATCTGTAAATGTAAAACCGCTCAACTTAATTCACTAACAAAATAGGCAAAAAATCGAAATACTAAATTTATCTCATATATCAAAGTATTTCAAAATAAAGACTTTCACTTTTTATTCGCAATATTTGGAGTTGATACAGGTAGATCATATCTTGTACATTTTCTCTACTCTTCTTTTGTGCTCCAAATTTTGACAGAAATTTTCTGAAATTTGTTCTCTAGCTTTCTTAATGGTACCTTATGAATTACTCTTGATCTGTTGAAGAATATAATTTAGTGATGGCAGAAGTTAACATATTTGTAAAATTTTGATTGCAATTTTTTTATATGTGTTTTCTAGCTTTCTTAATGGGATCTAATTATTTCATTAGTTCATCTATGTTACCTCTCTTGTGATTCTATGAATGAATGGGTACAACTTTTGAAAAAACAAATTGTTTTTTTATGATAATTCTTTTTCCAAATTTAATTTTGCAATATTGAAAAATAATAAATGAAAAACTCAGATTTTCTTCTTTTTTTCTTTTAGCATTGAACTTGCGTAGAATGAATGATGATTTAGAGGATTGTTACATTCATTTATAGTAAAAATTTTACTAAATTATATTTATAAATTAACATGAAAAATAACTAACCTCAAACCATGTTTAGATGGGAAAATTTTCTAACTCAAGTTGAATTAAAAATATTATAAAATTTAGTGTTTAATCCCAAATTAATGTGATTAGCTGGTTGTACCAAAAATGGTACCCATTGAAGACCTTTTTTAGTTTTTAGTTTTCCCTTCATTAAACTCCTTGATTCAAGCAATTTCATCATTCTCAAAAGATGAAACAAACGAAAACATCAAAATAACAATTTTCACAAAAATAAAAGAACTTCCCATTGTTTTCATTTCCTTTTTGAAGCTATGGGAAGGATTGTTCCTTTAGATGGCGACGTCGTCATACACCCAGCATTACCATTTTCCCTCGTGGTGGCTGCCACCGCGGCAACCATCGCTATAATCACCGGTTTATGTGGTTTTTTCAGGAAACCACCACCAGAATTACAAGAACCAACATCAGCCGACACTACATCACCAACAAATGAAGAACAAGAACCCAACACCACCGCAGACGGCGGAGAAACGGAAGAAGGGGGCAATGAACTATTACCACCTCCACCATGCATGACGGCATTAACGTTCAAGAATCCCGAAAACGCCGGCAATTTAATGAAGAAATCAGCATCTACACGTAGTAAACTGAGTTCTACATTTAGCGTTAAGAAACATCTCAGAAGCATATCGGTGAGGGAAATTATTGAAAAAGGGAAACACGTGCAACAAAAGCATCATCAAGAAGATTCCCTTTGGACTAAAAAGATTATATTGGGGGAGAAATGTAAAGTTTCTTATGGTGTTGAGGATGATGATGAAGATCAAAATGGTGGCAATAAAGGGGAGGTTGATACAATACCAGCAGCTGGAAATCAAGACGCCATTGTTGATAAAGAGAAAGAGATAACAAGCAAAGAAGAATAAGTTTTATTTATTTATTTTTCTTTTCTCAAAGGAAATGAAATTCAATTATTATTTCTTTAAATGAAATGAAATTCAATTATTATTTTTTAAAAGTGTTTGTTCTTTTAGAATGAATTCCAGAAATTTAATCATTCAAATATAGAATATTTAGAAGATAATCTCATTTGTGTGTTCCAAGTTGCACTATTCTTAATAAATTTGGTATCGAATTAAGTAAAATTCCTCCTCACACTTTTTATTTTTATTTTTATTGGTAATACTTAAAATTAAATAGAAATGTTTTGGTAAAAATATTATGGAGTTCTTTGTGCTAAAAGCCACATTATGTTTTGCTCATTCTATTAAAAAAGCGTGCAAATTAATTATTATACATTAGATAAAAGAGTAAATTGGTTCATGTACATTAACATGAGGTACGCATGTCATGCCACATGTTACTATTTAGTTATTCTATCAGCCATGCCAATTTTTAATAGTAGAATTGGATGAAACTTTTAACATAAAGGACCATTTTGCTCTTTAATCTAATGTACAGGGACAAATTTACTCATTTTTTAGTAGAAGGGGCAAAATGCAATCTGACACCTATTGCAAAGGTCTCCATGATATTTTTACCAAACTTTTCTTAAGGAATATTAAATTGTTATTATTGAAGGTAAAAAAAAAAAGCATGGAAGTCCTTGTATTAGGAGCCAAATTTCATTTTACCTCGTTTACTCAAAAAATAAATAAATTAGCCTCTATACATTGGATTAAAGAGTAAACTGATTATTTCTATTAAAAGTCTCATCCATTTCTACTATTAAAATTTGGTGTGACTGATAAAATAACCAAACAGTTACACATAGCATGCCATGTGTACCTTATTTTGACATATAGGGACCAATTTTTAACAATAGAAATAGATGAAATTTTTAACAGGAGAACCAGATTGCTTTTTGATCTAATGTATAAAAACTAATTTGCCTTTTTTTTAGTAGAGATGGCAAAATGTAATCCAACTCCTAGTACAAGGGTCTCTACGATACTTTTACCATTATTTTATCTAACATGAAATGGATATAATAATTCATAAATATAGTGACTTTAGACTTTTGGGTTAATTTCATTGCATGTCCTCAAAATTATGGTTAAAATTTTAGATTGGTCAGCTTCATAAAGTTCTGTTTGAATCCTACTCATACCTTCCAAATATGTATATAATTGTTGTATCAATTACATCATTTTGTCAAAGATGCTCATTGTTACCATAAAACCTTCGAAACCCTTAAATCGAAACGAAAATGAGTTTAACATCAATACTAACTGAGCTAAAACTCAATCGACAACTATCAGATTCAATGTTAAATGCCAAATGAAATTTGAAATGGGACATGATGATCACATTTTAAACATTAGTGACTACATGAAAAACTGGAATTTGACATGCTAAAAAATAACCTTCTTGATTTTTAACAACACTATATGTTTTAGTACATTAGACCAAAATTGTCCATGCAATATAGGTATACACGTTTTTACAATTGAATCCACCTGTTCGAACCGACATTTAATACCTAAACGGATAATTGAACCGATAAAAAAAATATAATCGATACAATACCAATACCTATAAATATATATTGAAATTTATGAATTAATTTAAATTTTAAACCATAGCTTAAAAACTTTTGGTGAAATTAACCCTGAATGAAAAGGTTGGTTCTTCAATTTAATCCATTGATTCAAAACCAATGAAATCAGGAGAGGGCTTGTTGTAATTAGTTGTCAATGTTTAACTTTTGCATTAAGTTGTTAATTAATTACCCAAAATTAATTAAATGTCTTTTAATTTAGTGTAAGAATTAGACTTCTTTGTCTCTTCCATTTTCAATCAGTTTCAGCTTTTTAGCTAACAGCTTAAACATGCATTGGCTTTTTTTACTCCAATCATATTACTGCAGTTACAGAATCCAAAGCAAATCAAAGTTGACTTATTCACAACTAAATAAATATCTCAGCTCATCATCTTGGTTTTGTTTTTTGTTTTTTTTTTTAAATTACAATTTCAGGCAAAAAAATAAAATAAAATCTTTAAACAATTTGAAATTCAAAATGCATTTGTAGTTATGTGAATACTTACCACCAATAAATTTGTGTCATTTTTAGTTACATGTTCAACTTATGGATAAAAATACCATGAAGACCTTTGAACTAAGAGTCAGATTGCATTTTACTCCGTTTACGTAAAAATAGTCAAATTCGTCCCTATACGTTAGATCAAAAAGAAAATTAATTATTCTGTTAAAAATCGGTCTTTATACATCAGCATAAAATACATGTGATTGTTTAGTTTTTAACAGAAATAATTAATATGTTTTTTAATCTAACGCATAAATACTATTTTATCTATTTTTTAAATAAAAATATAAAATACAATATGTGATTCTATAACCCAAATTTATGTGAAGTTTGAATTTCGGATTTTTAAATTCGAAAAATAATTTATTGGTGAGAATGAAAGAGGGAACACTGTCCATAAAGTGTCATAAGCCAATTACTCCAATTGTTTATACACATTAAAACTGTTTTTACTGTGACGTTAATGGACAAAAACGAACATGCCTTTTTATGACAAAACAGTGAAACAGATCCAGGGACCAATCCTCAAAATTCAGTTCTAATAGACACAAAATGTAAAAAATTAGCAACATTGTGGGCGGGATCAAAGCTCAAAAATAAAATTAATATAACTTTTATTCTTTAAATTTTGAAATTAGGTCTTAATTTATGTTGGTGGCATCTAATTAAAGATTGTCATAATAATAGGAAACATCCCATAGTTTATCATGTCATGATTTATATTGAAAAACATGAATTTACCTTTTAATTAATTCAACACTAAAGAGAGAAATTGATTTCCAGATAAAAGCAACGTCTTCGATAACTGATTTAACAAGTTTCACGTCACCAGCACAATTTTTAAATTTTTTTACGTGGCTTGATCAAACTGCTACAGTCTCTTTATTTCCGTCTTTTAACCCCAACTGCTAAAAGATCTCATGGGTCTAATTATAATAAGACCTCACCTTAGATGTTACCTCCACTTCGGTACTTAACCTTGACAATTAAGTTTATTTTGATCCTTGAGCTTAACAAATGTAAAAATTTGGTGATGTACTCAATATGATTATGCCATATCATCATCTAAAAATTTAAAAAAAATAATAAAAAATTTGAATGATGATGTGACACGATACTAAAATGTCACATCATCAAAATATAATGAAATTCAAGTTAAAGGACTAAAATAGATTTAGTTACGAAATTCAGGTATCAAAACGGGCAGAAAAAAGTACAAGTACCAAAATCAATATAATTATCAAATTTAGGGACTAAGAGATATATTAACCCAAAAACCAACCTTGAACCAATGGTTCGTTTTGAATTTCAAAACACTCAAACAGGACCTTGTAAAACCACCTTTCTCTCTTGAACTTCTTCATTATTTTTTTACACAAAAGCTTTGCCCTTTTTTTGCTTTTTTGAACTGTGTCGATGGGTGCTTCAGGGAAATGGGTAATATCTCTTATTGGTCTCAAAATAACCCAAAAACAACACCAAGTAAGCTCTGGGTTTTCTATGTTATTCCACCGTAAAAATATTTATTTACATTTTAAAGATTTAAAGCTCTTTCCTTTTTGTGTGTTTATGTAGGAGAAAGTGAATAACAACAAGAAATGGAAGCTATGGAGAAAGTTTAGATCAGATTCTCAAAGCTCTGATTCTTTCATTGCTGCCATGGCCGCCATTGTTCGAGCTCCTTATAAAGATTTCAGTTTTTTAAAGCAAGAATGGGCTGCCATTCGCATTCAAACAGCTTTTCGTGGCTTCTTGGTAAAGTTGAAGTCTTTTTTTTTCCTTTACATGTTTGGTATCCGAGAAAGTGATGGAATGTGAAAAAATAAACTTTATTTCCAATGGTAGAGTCCTTCGTTATGTTACTCCCATTTGAATTATAAATTTTTGAGAGAATTAAAAATTTAATTTCTTCGTTGTATTAATATGTAAAATTTTACAATTTTCAAAAGTAATATAACCTTTTCGTTTTTGGAGAGAGTATAATTGAATTTTAAAATATAGTAGGGGCTGAAATACAATTTTATTATTAAATCAACTTATAACTTTACAAATATTTAAGAGACTAAAGGGACAATTTTTCAGTTTTTGGAGGTGGCCAAGCCCCTCACTTCCTCCCTCTAGCTTCACCCTTGTTACTCGGATTCGGGTTTGAATGCGAATTTTTATATGTAGGCAAGGAGAGCATTGAGGGCTTTAAAAGGAATTGTGAGGCTACAAGCTTTGGTTCGAGGTAGACAAGTTCGGAAACAAGCCTCGGTGACGCTTCGATGCATGCAAGCTCTCGTTCGTGTTCAAGCTCGAGTCAGGGCTCGTCGTGTTCGAATGTCGATCGAGGGGCAAACGGTTCGGAAGATGCTTGATGGTCATCGTAGCAAGGACGATGTCTTGAAACAAGCCGAGGTAACGCTTAACCGAAACATTCATTAAATTATCACTTTCAATCAATGTTTTTAAAACCGGACCTGTGGTTTGCCTACTTGTTCGATTAAAAAATATTTAAAAGAATCGGTTTAACCAGTGGTTCAACTTATATTTTAGTCAGTCTAACAAGTTCAATATCATTCTATTGACCAAGATCCGGGTCTAATTGTCTGACCGGTCACTCCGGTCTGATTCAAACATCTTTACTTTTGACTAATGAATGTTATTGAACATTTATTTTTTTAGGATGGTTGGTGTGGTAGCAAAGGGACATTAGAGGATGTTAAAACAAAGCTACAAATGAGGGAAAAGGGGCCTTTCAAGAGAGAAAAGACTCTTGCTTATTCACTTGCTCAAAAGGTATAAACTTTTTTGCGATTTTTTCATATTAATTTTCAGATGATGATTGATGTTCTTTGTGTTTTTACAGCAATGGAAGTCAGTCCCGGGTTCAACTACTCGAACAAATGGTTTGATTCCGTGTCTTATAAGCCAAGAGTTTGATAAGAACAGTTGGGGGTGGAATTGGCTCGAACGTTGGATGGTAGCCAGGCCATGGGAGACGCGGTTGATGGAACTGTCAACACGTACCGACCCTTCGAAGACTTGCTTAGAGTCCCTCTCGGGAAAGAATGAAAGATGTTCGGAACCGTGCTCAATGAAAGCGAGGAAGAACAATGTCACCACTAGGGTATCCGCAAAGCCGCCGCCTCATACTAGGCAAGTTACTCGATCATCTTCAAGTCCAAGTTCTGAATTTCGATTCGACGAAAGCTCGGGTTCATCGTCAATATGCACTTCTACAACACCAGTTTCCGGAACCACCGTCTTGCCATCGGATGCGACGGGGGACAGTGGCAATAGTAGGCCGAACTACATGAACATGACGGTGTCTACCAAGGCGAAACAAAGAAGTGGCAATCACGGATTCCAAAGGCAGTCCATGGATGAGTTCGAGTTCAAGAGGTCAGCTGGTTTCGATAACAGAGATTCAAAAAGCTCAAAGAGAGGAAATTGTTTGTATAATTAAAACGGGATTTGATTGTATGTTACTTGAAAAGTCCAACATCTTGTTGCTCATTGTTATTAGTATGTCATTGAGAATTGAAAACCGATTTGAGTTGTAATGTTTGATTGGATTATTTTAAACTCGGCTTAATTTACTCTTTGATTTACAAGTTAAAAAAGCGTAAATAATAGAGTTGAATTTAAATTAAAATTAGTTTTATTTTTATATTAAAATATTTTTATATCGACTCAATTTAATTTGATTACATTCGAGAATCAATTAAATTTTTAAATAATTTTAAACTTGAGTCAATTATTTTTTGCTAACATAACATCTTACGAGTAACAATTTACTGATGTGACATTATTTTTTATATACCACATTAAAAAAATTATATATACAAACAAATTATAAGAAAACTATATTTTTTTAAGAAAAAAATGCTAAAAATTATAATAATAAAAAAACCATGACTAACCACTTAGGGTGAGAAAGAGAGAAAGGAGAAGTTGAAATTGTTTTAATAAATATTTTTTTCACTTGATTATATCAAACATTTCAAATTATAATTTTTTTTATTTGACATATAAGACAATTGTGGTAAAAATACCATAGAGGTTCTTGTACTAGGTGTCGTATTGCATTTTGTTTTCTCTACTTAAAAATGAGTAAATTAGTCTCTGTATGTTAGATGAAATAGCAAACGGGTCCTTTTTGTTAAAAATTTCGTTCATCTCTACTATTAAAAATTCTCATGGCTGACAAAATAACCAAATAATGACATGTTTTTCTCATGCTGACGTACAATGACTAGTTTTTTAAAGTAGAAATGGATGAAACTTTTTAACAGAAATATCAATTTACTTTTTGATTTAATGTATAGGGACTAATTTACCAATTTCTTGAGTAAAAAGGATAAATGCAATCCAATTTTTAGTATAAAAGCCTCAACATTACTTTTATTGACAATTGTGTTATATTAGAAAGAATTGTTAAAATTTAATTAAGTAATTTTCTAAATTGAAAGACTCAAATATATAAAAAAAAGTAAAAGAAAAACTTGATTGCATTTTTCGAAATAATTGGAGTACTGTTTATAACATGAAGCTTAGAGTTATATTACTAATAACTTAATTTATTTTTGTAATTTCTAGGCAGCATCATGGAGGTGATTATGGGTTAGACGGTCCAGTTCGACCCGACGACCCGTCTGAAATATGGGAGGGTTTGACCTGGCTCGACTCGGCCCATGATCACCCCTACAACATCATCATCATTCAGCAATTTCAAATCATAAAATTGAAGATAATTATTAAAAAGAAAAGGAACCCTTTTTTGGTGCTTAAAAAAACATATAAATCATTAGTTCAAAAATATTTAATTATCATTTTTAAAAAGCTAATATTGAAAAAGTAAAAAGCTTTTAATTAGTTGCCAAAAAAGTATTGAAAAAGGAAATGAATGGAAAAACCAACTTTTGGTGGTCCACTATTTGCACTAAACTTTATTTTTGGGTCATCCTAAAATAAATAAATAATTGAATAATTTTTTGGTAAAAGTATAATATTTAATTAAAGTCTTAATAAAAAATTTAAAGTTATCTTTTGAAATTATTTTTTTCATTCGTGTTATTATTATTCATTAAGTGATGATACGACAGATGACACGGTTTTTTACTATTTAAAAATATTATATCCGACAACAAAACATAATGTAAAATGGTCTCTATTGTTTATTGGGAATAAAGTAGCATCTAGTCTTCGAACTTGACAACTTTTTCAACCTTATTTCTTGAATTTCTTTTTGTTCATGTTAATCTCCCGACTTGGCAGTTTCTTTTTTTTCAATTTGGTCCCTGAACTTAGCTTCTATTAATATATGATGACATGATACTCTGAGATTGCATTATGTAATAGTTGAGGGATTGAAATAAAACAAAATCAATAATTTAGTGATGATTATTGCCTTGTACCCTAATTTAAAGTCATACTTTGGATTCATTCAAAATAAAATTACAAAATGATCATTAATCCATTCGAATGTTTTCATTTAAGTCATTAAACTAATAGAAAGTTTTTGTTTAAGTCAACGGGCTATTAAGTTATTTTTTAAAAAAGTCTAGCAAGCAAGCGACGATTTGATAATTGATACGGTGAACCAATACCCATCGATGAGTAAAAGAGCATACTTTAGATCCAAGTCAATCTAACAGTCAATGCTAGAGATTGAAAAAGAAAGCTATGTGGATTTTGATTTGTAAATCGTGATGCTCAAAATTATTTTATAAAAAAAAATTAAACTGTAAAAGAAAAAAGAAATGAGAGCTTTCGATTGGAATAGTCGGTACGAACCAAAAAGGCCATATAATGACGGTTTTAACAACCAAATGACTTAAATAAAAACTTTCGAATAATTCAATAATCATTTTGTAACTTTTTAAAGTCGAATAACTAAAATATAAATTTACTAACAATTTAATAACTTTTATGTAGTTTACACTAAAAATAACTTGCGATCCATAAAGACTAATCTTCTTAAAACTCGTGATTGCTTCACTCAATAGTGTTGTGTGTGTGCATTCAATACTTAACTGTGTATATATACAAACATTTCAATAATTTAGATAATGGAATTAAAAAATTAAAAATAAAAAGAATAAAATATTCTTGCACAAAAGTGTACCAAAATTTAATACCCTTAAAATTATTACCCAATGACCTATCAATTATCACTGCCCCAACATGATTATTATTGCCACGTGTACGGATCTGATCGGATAGTTTTCCGAAGGGGACATAACCTTCAAAGCGCGACAAAGATTCAGATCATGACATCATCAGGTCCCACTATCTGACCCCCTGATGTGTCACCGTCAACCGGTCAACGAACTCAATTTCTTGAATTAATTCGATTAAATAAATTTTAAGATATTAATTAAAAATAAGTTTTTTAAGAATTTTTTATTTAACTTTTCGGTTCATACTGATTTTTATATCAATCGGTCAAATATTTTTTTCTTTAAATTGGTATATTTCTTAGTTCGGCTCAAATAATTATGGGTTTTTTTAGAATCTAGTCATGGCAAGTTGATCAATTTTAGTTCCTATATATATTTTTTAATTTTAAAATTTTAGTGCTATAAAAAAATAGTAATTAAATTTGTTTGGTTAAATTATGTTATTAATTTTGTATTATGTGTAAAGTTATAGTCTATATATTTTTTGAAATTCGAAATTTCAATCTTAGCACAAACAGTAGTTGTTAAATCACTTAACTGACTCTTCTCTCAATAATATGTGAAAATAACAAGCTCACTTGGCATTAATCACGTGATAATATGCTTGTCGAGTAATATTTTGAAAATAAAAGAACTCAATGAATTTAACAACTAATATCTAGTCGGGATTAAAGTTTTAAAATTTTAAAAATACAAAAATTACGAATGATCAGATCAAAATATCAAAATTAAATCCATAACATGCTTAGAGTACATAAACTAATAATAGAATTTAATCTAAAATCATCGCTCTTTAAATCAAGTGCATAAAATTTATTTTAAATAATCATAAATATTAAGTTAATCAAGTTGTAAACTTTTTGAGTAATTTTGTGGGATTCAATTTGAATTTTATAAAAATATACAAAGTGGTGAACAATTATTTTGATTTTATATAAATATGAGCAAAGCTATTTCAATAATATTTATTACTTAAAAGTTTTTTCAATCGAATAATTATGAAATTATTGATTTGTGTAATTTAACCGTGGCAATAACATTTTATTATATGATAGAGCAACCAAGCATCAAATAAATGTTGCATTTGTATGGATCTGATTCCTATTTAAGAAATGGTTGTTGACGGTATAGTATTTATGGGACCTTAGTATATGCATCCATCAATTATCATCTCGGGGTATGGTACAACATATCGATGTACATTAAATTCCCAATTCTATTTCATATATTAATTGATTTTTTTTATTTTTTATATTTATTTTATGATTCATGTTGAGGGTTTGTTGTTGCTCTTCTTAACAATATCGTTTTTAAAGTTTAAACTCACAATCTCTCGTTAAGAGTGCAGCATTAAAACACGTATTAAATATTAAAAAGTTAACACTAATGTCTTTAAGTATCAAAATATATAATTTTTATCAAATACAAATACCACACCGATTAGACCACAAAATAACACAAATATTGTATTAGAAAAAAATCAAAACTCAAGTATCAAATTATACATTAATCCTTTATTTCGCCTTTCAATTATCCAAATAATTCAAAGTCAATAAAATAATAACTTATTATAAGATTCTATTTAATAAAATTTGAATAATTCTACTATGATATTTTTTACATATAAAAAAAAGAGAGTTAAATTCTACTATTAATTTCTACATTATGTGCAGGTTGTATATTTAGTACATGTACTTTAATTGGTCATTTTTTATTCTTGTTCTTTTTGAAATTTAAAATTTTTAGTCCCAATCAAATGGTAGCTATTAAATCCATTAAGTTGCATTCTCCTGTTTTCAAAATGTGATGCGACAAACATATTATTGTATGTGTAATACCATGTCAACTTGTTATTTTCACATATTATTTTCAAAAAGACCAGTTAATAAATTTAACAATAATCCATTGCATTAAGATTGACGTTTTGAAATTCAAAAAATATATAAATTAAGAATAATTTTATTGGAAAACATGGACTAAATCTAAGATTTTATGTATAATATAAGACTATAGAAAAGTTTAGCCAAACAAATGTATCTACCACCATCTAGTTAGGACTAAAATTGATCATTTTGAAAATTACATCGACTGAAATTGATCAAATTTAAGTGCATATATTAAATTCACAAGTTATTCAAAGTACAATAGGTCTAATAACAAATTTTGACCTAAAAAATGAAGATGAAGAATCAGTGTTTTCATAATCGGATTAGTGGTCAAACCATCCACTCTCGACATGATTGGTTAGTTCGACTTGATTAAATAAATTATAAAATGAATTTAAAATTAAAAGGATATTTAAAAAATATTAACTAATAATTTAATCAAATTTTTAATCCATCCAACCGAAGTACTCCAAACAGTGTGGAATAATTGAATTGGAGAGAGGGTTAAGTGGGACCCCAAGTAACAAGGACAACGCTTGTGATGTAATTCGCTTTGCTTATTCAGATATCATCATATGGCGGACATCATATTTATTTACCACCATCAACGGTGTTCCTTTAATCGGAAACCCTTCTTATTGATGATGGTGGGTCCACACATATAAACCCTTCTAGTTTATGTTTGCTATGTTTATGTCTTTTGGACTTTAGTTTCTTCCAGCTATTCATCAAAATTTGTGTTTTTTTTAATTGGCATTTTCATCATTCACCTTTAAAAAATTATAAAATAATTATTAATTATTTAAAATTTCATTTAAGTTGTTAGGTTGTTAAAATTATTGCTATATGATCTTCTCTACTTACATCGCCTGTACTGATCAAAAGCTTTCATTTCCCATTCACTCTTACAGTTCAATTTTTTTCATAAAGCAACTTTGAATGCCATGAACTTGTGAATCAAAATCCAAACACATTTTTCTTCGATCATTGACATTAATTGTCAAATTGACTTAGATTTAAGGTATGTTCTTCTACTCATCGATAGGTATTGATCTATTATACCTATTGTCAAATCGTCGCTTGGAGCTCACTAATCAGACCTTTAAAAAAACTTAACAACCTAGTGTCTTAAATAAAAGATTTCAAATAGTTTAGTGACTTAAATGAAAACTTTTAAATAGTTTGTCAACCATTTTGTAACTTTTGAAGTTGAGTGATCAAAACGTAAACTTACTAATAGTTTAATAACATTAGAGATTGTTTACCATTGATTTTTATACCGTTCCTAGTATTATCCATAGTCCTGTAACCGATAAATCCAACAATAATACGTGCTTAAAACACTTTTGAATCCATGTTGTCATTACTATTGCCGCAATAACGATATCCATTGAGTTAAAACTCAATTGGCCTCCCTTTTAAATTTTTCAATTACTATTAATATAAATTTTAGTATTTGAAGAATATATGTAATCATTTACGAGTCTCCATTCATATCATGTATAGTTGTCATGGATGAATTTTTCATTTGATTATAGTCTACTTCTTTATCCAATTACGCGTTATATTGGTTTAATTGTTCGAACACAAATTTATAACTATATTGTAATTAGATTATATTTATACTTGTAAAATTTAACATTAAAATATTTATACATTCGCATACTGTTCCAAATTAAAATTTCTATAATGTTTGATCTTTCTTCATATTTATTTTAATTGTTAATTCAATAGTTTATTTATTTTATTGGTACAATTAATTCAATAGTTTATTTTAATAATTGATGGTGATTATGGTTATAATTGTAACAACTTAAAAAGAAAGTTTGGATTATTCTAGATAAATCGATTAAGCTAAATTCCACGTGGCGCAGATTTATTGGCCAAAATTTGGAACCAGAGAGATATGGAGGGCCCACAGTCTCCATGGTTAAAGGGGATTAAAAACGGCTGCCACGTGTCAAGCAGGAAATGTCCTGATCACGAGTGAGGAGTAATTTGGGTTAATGACTTCTAAAGGGGCCAAAAATGCATTCTTTTTCCTATTTAACCAAGGAGCTACAATGGATTAAGTTGAAAAACTAAAATTTTTAAGAGAGGCTGAAAATGAATTGTACCAATTAATGGGGGTGGGGAAATTCCAAGTTTTGGAATCTAAAATAATTTAAATTTGAAGTCGATATAAATAAAAAATAAAATAAATTGATCCGACTCCCAAGAATCCCAAAAGAAGTTAAATGAAGGTATGTGCCTCAGTCCTTTGTGATGTAAGCAAATTCTAATAGCCTAAAGCCCCACTTGGTTTATATTTAAGTCTCACACCCCACTTTGTTTTTCTATTTCATATTACCACAATCACTCTCATATATATGGCTTTTGAAAATATTTATTAGGTTTCTTTTTTAAATTTAAAAAACTCTCTTTAATTTCACAATATTTTTTAAAAATTTTAATCAGTCCCTCAAATTTTTTTTTTAAAAAAAGTTGGTAAACTCATAAAATTTTTGAAAATTTCTCATTAATATAAACTGAAATTGCAATTTTTTTTATTATACCCAAACTTGTGAAATTTTTTAATTCAGCTCCCAATATATATATATATAAGAGTATACATAAAAGAATAAAGCTAACTTTGTTTCTCTATTGGCAATGCAAAGCCTAAGAAGTTGGTCAAGTGACGTTGTGCACCTTGATCTCACATCACTACCAAAACCATCACCACCTTCTTCCTCTTCCTCCAACACCACCCCCATGAGCACCACCGCCACAAGTGGCGGCAGCAGTTGTCTCTCCATCGACGAGGAGGAATCGACGGAGACTCGAATCCAAAGACTGATATCGGAGCACCCCGTCATCATCTTCAGCCGATCATCATGTTGCATGTGTCACGTCATGAAAAAGCTCTTGGTCACCATCGGGGTTCATCCTACCGTCATCGAACTCGATGACCGTGAGATGGCTTCCCTCCCTCCTCCTCCTCCTCCGTCGTCATCTCCAACTCACGGTGGCATCCACTCCATGAACCACCCTTCCCCCGCCGTGTTTATCGGTGGAACCTGCATCGGTGGCCTTGAATCCCTCGTGGCTCTTCACCTCAGTGGTCACCTCGTTTCAAAGCTCGTTGAAGTTGGTGCTCTCTGGGTATGATATATATATAAACATTATATTATATATAATTATTATTGTTCTTATATATAGCTTTAAAAATCATGTAATGATCAAGCTTTCCATTTTCAATGCTTCTTCAAATCTGGAGTTTTTTTCCTTTCATTATTATTATATAAATCGATAAACATAAAAATGAAGCAATCAATGAGTGGTATGGGTCATTTAAAAGTGGGGTCTTTTTGCCAATTATTAAGTATTTTTGAGCCACGAAAATTTTCTCATTGTAGATGAAAATTTCTCATATACACATATATGGTTTAATACATGACTGTGAATGAATTAACTCAGTTTATCTATGTTAAATTAAAAAGTCAATTAATTCTTTATATTATTAAAAATTAATGTGGTTGACGAAATAATTGAAGAGTGATATGTGATTGTCACATGTACTTCATGCATGCTGATGTACATAAACCAGGTGTTAATAGTAGAAATAGAGATGAAATGGTTTACAAAACGATCAGTTTACTCTTTGATCTAATATTTAAAGACTAATTTACTCATTTTTTCAAGCAAATAAATCAAAATGTAATCTGATTTGTAATTCAAGTACAGATAATTGGATTTAATTTGTACATAAAATTACTGGCTCTGAGTATATCAAATTTGGGGGGAAGGAAGGGGGGAATCTGACAAAGAAGATGAGGTTAAATAGAAGGCAAAGACATGGTACTAAACTGTTACCGACACAGCAGACAGTAGTTAATGCTGTGTCATAGCTTCAGTTTAACAACCTGATTGTCAGGTTGTTGAAGACAGGAGTAGGATGAGATCAAATTTAGGTATCGAGAATGAACTATGATCAAGTTCATTTTTTTTATTTTATTAAATGAATCTCTTTTTCTTTTAGTTCATTTTTTAATCTAATATTTCTACTCCATTTTTTTAAATAATGGATAAATCAATATGTTAATTTTTTTTTTTGGAGTTTTGGTATTTTGAGGCTATTTTGTTCCGATAAACCTCAAGTTCCAAGTGTTATTAGGTTTAAGTTGTTTGAGTTTGTTGGGAAAAAAAGAAAATAAAAAGAAAGGAGTGAAAAACCTCGATGGGGATGTTAAAGCATGAATAAAGACTATTGAGCCTTGGAATAAATGTAATCAGAGCGGAATTCACAGACAGTGAATTGAGCAGTAAGGTTATAAATAATTGGAGTGAGTTCATTTCCATGTACTTTTCAAGTGATTTTAGGCTGTTTTTTTAATATCATCCACACACACTGTGCTATCACATAAGCGAACTTATGGATCGAATCCTGATTTCGGATACGAATGATGGATGAATACTGATGTGTGCTTGTTTCGGTATAACTTAAGTGTGCATATTATAATATACGTTTTTTATAATCTTCTTTTAGTTTTGGGGTTTTGATAAAATTTTGATTATTACAAATTCAAATCATTTCAAGTTATTTTGATGTTTAAATAGTCAATTTTTTTATGATCAAATTGATTTTAAATATTGATTGATTACGTCAAGTTGGAAGTTTAAGCTTATGTGTTAACGATTAACATCCTATTCCATTTGCATGCAGTTTGAATATGGATTTTTATATACCATAATCTATAATTCTCAACTTCATTCTGTTGTAGTCTCTTGATAAAAAAAAGGGTGTCGAAATTTATTTATTCTTGAACATAATCATCGTAGGAATTAAAAACAAGTTTAGCTATCCAACAAATATGAAAAGGTGGAACAAGACACATAAGCTTTTATACCAACAAATGATGTTTTGTTTTAGGCAACTGAAACCTCGAGTATTACCATGTTCAGCATGACTTTCTGAGACATCATCACTTTTTAAAAGTCTGTATTTCAAAAAAATTTATCTAATAATGTCATTAAATAACCTTGTTCAACTTTGTTTATAAGTGCTATTGTGTTACTAAGAATTTCGGGTTTGGGTCATTTTCACGACTATTTTGTAATTATTATTGTTATCACCGAGTTTATGTATATTTTTGAGTTTGCTTAAATATTTCTAACTTTTAATATCTATAAAGAAAAATTAAGTTTTTAAATATCAATGTAATTTCAACTCAAGTTTGAGTCTAGACATGATCAAGCCACCCAAATAGTTCATTTCACTGTTTAAAAAATAATAATATTTAAATAATAATATAAAATTGTTTTTACTTATTTAAAAAATAATAATAAACCAAGCTGGATCGAGTTGTCTTGAGATTGAAAATACTAAACCCAAGCTCAGTCTAACATGGGATGGATCACCTGGCTCATGAGCATTTCTACTGCCAACAAATATCTTTAACCATTGCTCCCTTATTTTGTTGGCTATTAGTATAATTTTATATATAAGATGAATCTTAGGATTACTCATGAACTTTGATTTAATACATAATGCTATACTAGAAATTTAATTTCGTGCAATTATATACATGAAACGTTGATTTTGATTAAGTTGTATGCGTGTAATTTTGTTTCAGTTGGATATATTTAGAAAAACAAATAAATCATGCGGGTAAATATATTGTTCGTGCATGTATAAAAAAAGAGAGAGTAAACTTCAAATACTATTATAGGCTTATTATTGTATTAATAATTTGTGAAAAGTGATCGAATTTTAAAATTTATAAATATAATCACGCAAAATCAAAATTTGTATATCATATAAAATTAATATATAATTTTGATATATATTGTTTTCATATATGGTAATTAATTATCGAAATTAGATCAATAATTAATAACATAAAGTAGATTTAGAACTTAAGGGGGGGTTGAATGTGACTATATTATAGCTTTTGTGCACCTAAAGCAACCACATGCTTCATTGCTTTTTCTTTTTTCAATTAATCTAACATTCCAAACCATATCCTTCAACTACCCTTCAAAATTATATGGATATTCGTTTTTGAAAGGTTGAATATGCTACCATGATTATTATTTTTCAAATAAATTAAATTTCATTAAACATAATAAAATAAGGGTAGTAATAACTGTAATTAATCTTATCACTACATGAACGGAGACGATGGTGCACATCGACCAACAATTATAATCAAGGGCGAAGATAGAGAATTCTTTTAGGAGCTTGAATTAAGTTATTTTAGATTGCTATAATTTGTTATTAGATCAAAAAAATTTCTATTTTAAAAAGGTCAAAGTGTAATTTTAACATTTACTAAATTAAAATCTTATAAAATGTAAAAGGTTAAAAGTGAAATTCCTTATTTTAGGGGACTGAAGCCGCTTACTGTATCCCTAAGACTAGTTGCACCGAGAGACGATGAAGATTTTATTTCTATGTAATGGTAAAAAAATTATGTTGTCATCACGTGACATCCTTCTCTATAAATATAGGTAGGTCCAATGTAATTTGATTTATACTTTGAAAATCAATACATATTTAAATAATTTAGAAGAGAGTATTGTATATGAAGATGATAACATTAATAAGTATATGAAGAAAAGCTCTTGTCTTGAAGGACTAAGCTAACATCACGTGGTTATATTTTACTACAAAATTGTGATTGTGTTAGGTTTGACTTCATTTCTTGTCGTCCAAGTAACAATATTTTCATGATGTAAACTTCAATCTTGACTAATTAAGTATAAATAATAATAATAATAACAACCAAAGCTGTCAAATTAATTGGAAAATTTCTATTAGGGATGAATTAATATCTACTCCATCACAACTTTTTCTAACTTTATTCTTGACATATTTTATCTATTTCGAAACTTGTCAACTTTATTAGGTGATGAATGGCACGACACAAATTTAAAGTGTCACATTATTATATTTTAATAAAATTTAAATTCAGAGACTAAATTAGAAAAAAAGTTCCTAAATTTCGAAACTAATGCAAACAAAAAGATCCCGTCACCAAAACGAACAAAATTATGACTAAATTTCATATTATCAAAAAGGAAAAACATGAGAAAATTTCAATCTTAATCTTAAAATTACTTGCAACTTGAAAGAATTTTCATGTACTTCTTTGCTTATTATAATATTTCTCTAGATCTATTCAAACATTGAATTATTTGATGATTAAAGTGATTGGACCGTTATTTCTACCATATAATAAAATAGATGTATTTAAATTTTCCTCTTTTAAAGGTGAGTTTGGATGGGCAGTGCGTTTATCTACAGTTAGTGTAAAAACAGTGGTGGCGGTGAGATTAGATACTGTAGCGTGAGACAAAAAGTAAGCTAAACGCACCGCACCGCACTCAAACCCAATCGCCCACCCAAACCCACCCTAAGTCAACAAGATTTTATATTAATTACAAGGGTAAGTTTTGAGCAATAAAATCTCAAATAGTTAAAACCTATTTATTTACATACCTTTTTTAGAATTTATTTAAAAGGAAAACCACCCATATTTAACTAAAAAAAGTATTTTGTTATACAATTGCCTTCATTTAATTCAATAGAAACACATTTAATTTTTTTTCTATAAAAAGTATTATAATAAATATAAATAAGTTTCATTTTATCTTTTAGATAATTTATTTTAAAAATATAAAAAAGCAACCACTACATTTTGTTAAATTTAAAAAGGTTAAATATGCTTCAAATCTCTGTATTCTTTGTACATTTAGCATTTAGTCCCTCTCCTTTATTTTTCATGAATTTAGTCTTTGTACTTTTCAGATTTCAAAATTCAAGTTTAATTATTAACACTGTTAAAATTATTCCATTAAATTTGTCGATCTGACAGTTTTAATTAAACAAAAAACCATTGAAATGAACTTGAATTTAACAAAAGAATGTTAATAGGGTTTAACAATAAGACTTACATTTTTAAATTAAAAAAGTAGAGGGACTAAATCCCTTATTTTTCCTCATTCAATTTCATCCTTCTCTTTTTATTTTGGCTTTTGCTTTGCATGTGAGCTCTATAAACCCCGCCTCCCATTTTCCTCTACATCATGATAAATTCATATCACTTCCCTTCCATTCTCCACCACATGCAAACCCCATAAAAGAAAACCCCCTTTTTTTTTCTCCATTTCTCACTAAAAAGATTATATCTTTTTGTATATTTTTTGTTAGCTTTCATTTCATTGGAGCATCAATGGCGGATTCAAAGAGGTACATTTCCAAAACAGAGTTTGAAACCCACAAAAAACCAGATGATCTTTGGATCTCAATCCAAGGCAAGATCTATAATGTAACTCAATGGAGTCACCACCACCCTGGTGGGCCACTTCCATTACTGAACCTCGCCGGTCAAGACGCCACCGATGCTTTCATAGCTTATCATCCCGGCATAGCTTGGCAATATCTCGACAAGTTCTTCACTGGTTATTACCTTGAAGGTTACTTAGTCTCTGATATATCCGAAGATTATAGAAAGCTAGCTGTTGAGTTCTCAAAGATGGGTCTTTTCGACAAGAAAGGACACGGGACATGTATTTTACTTACCATCATAGCATTGCTGTTTTTCACTTGTGTTTATGGTGTTTTATGTTGTGACAAAACTTGGGTTCATCTCTGTTGTGGTGGGTTAATGGGGTTTTTATGGATACAGAGTGGTTGGATAGGGCATGATTCAGGACATTACACTGTCATGTCTAATAAAAACCTCAACAGGTTGGCTCAACTTCTTACAGGGAATTGTCTTGCTGGGATCAGCATGGGATGGTGGAAATGGACACATAATGCTCACCATATTGCCTGTAACAGCTTAGATTTTGATCCAGACCTTCAACACATGCCTTTCTTCACGGTATCTTCAAAGTTCTTTAATTCAATCACATCTGCATTTTACGGTAGAAAACTGAACTTTGATTCTCTTACAAGGCTTTTAGTTAGTTACCAACATTGCACATTTTACCCTGTCATGTGCTTTGCTAGGATCAACCTATTTGCTCAATCTATCATCTTGTTGTTGTCTAAAAGAAAAGTCCCTAACAAAGGTCAAGAAATTTTTGGGATACTTGTTTTTTGGACATGGTATCCATTACTCGTCTCTTTCTTACCTAATTGGTACGAAAGAGTAATGTTTGTGGTTGTAAGTTTTGCTGTGACCGGTATCCAACATGTTCAGTTCTGTTTGAACCATTTCTCGTCGAGTGTTTACGTCGGCCCGCCGAACGGGAATGATTGGTTCGAGAAACAAACCGACGGGACGCTTAATATATTGTGTTCGTCTTGGATGGATTGGTTCTATGGTGGGTTGCAATTCCAAGTTGAGCATCATTTGTTCCCGAGGTTGCCTAGGTGCCATTTACGGACAATTTCACCATTTGTTAAGGAGTTGTGTAAGAAACACAATTTGGCTTACAATTGTGCTTCTTTTTGGAAAGCTAATGCAATGACAATTGAGACGCTTAAATCAGCTGCATTACAAGCTAGGGTTCTTACCAATGCTGTTCCAAAGAACTTGGTGTGGGAAGCTGTCAACACACATGGGTGACAACTATTTTATGAATATGCTTATTATTATTATTATTATTGCCATAAATTTTTTTGTCTGTCATGTTGACATCCATATATTTGAGTATTAAGTTTGTTGTCTTGAATGGCTGTAAATTTGTTGTTTCATTCAAACATGGTTTTGGTTTTCCACCATTGGTAATGTTATGCTTTTTTTTTTCCATTTTATTTTACATCAAAGAGACAAATTGATTGGGAAAGTGGACCCTTGAAAGGGGCATTGCCAGCATAGAATGTGGACCAATGCTTGAGTTGGCAAGCATGGCTCCTCTTGCATTTTTTTGTTTGGATGTAACTAAGGTGTTGTTTTTGTCAATTTTATGTTTCTTAAATATTACTGCTTTTAAAGTTTATAGGATAAAAGTAACACAAATATTTTATATTAAGAGTTGGGTTGCATTTTGTTTTGTCTATGTAAAAAAGGGTAAATTAGTCTTTGTATGTTAGATTAAAGAGAAAACTAATCTTTTTGTAAAAAATTTCACCCATTTTTACTGTAGAAAATTAGTTCATGTATGCCAATGGCACGTTATGTGCAATTGTCTAGTTATTATATTAGTCACGCCAACTTTTAACAAAAGAACTAGACGAAATTTTTGACGGAAATGACCAGTTTGATATTATATCTAACGTATAATGATTAATTTACTTATTTTTTTAGTAAAAAAATAAAATTTGATCTAACATACAATGCTTCCATATTACTTTTATCAAATTCATAACTATCTCCTTCAATAATATTATTTCCAAAATTCGAAGTAAAATTCTTTCCCTAAAACTATACCCTGCCATGACAAGAAAAAGGGATGAGATTGTTGAAGAGCAAATGAAAAGCAATACCCTATGAGTGAAAAGTGGTAGAGAGGACCCTAAAACCAAAACACTACCCTATCACTTGCTGTCTACATTGGAACCACTTGAAAGGTAAAAAACTTTATGTAGAATTTATTTAGAAGGTAGATTATATTTTGTTCATTCTATTTAAAAATAAATAAATTAGTTCTTATATATTAGATTAAAAAGTAGAGTTTTTTTTTAATTTTTATTCATTTCTACCGTTAAAACTAGTTTCACTGAAGAAATAACCATACAATGACACGTTACATCCCACGTGTATCTCATTTTGATATACAAGGACCAAATTTTAACAGTAAAAATGAATACAATTTTTAACAGAATGATTAGTTCACTCTTTGATCTAATGTACAAGAACTATCTTACTCATTTTTTGAATAGATAAGACAAAATGCAATCTGACTCTCAATATAAGGACCTCCATAGTATTTTTACCTAACTCGAGATTATACGAGTCAATTTAGTTTTATATAGTGTAATTTAAATTTTAAAATTTTTGGATATTCTAAATAGATTTCAAGTTGGAATATTTTTAATTTCGGATATAATAAAGAGCCATGAAAAAGATTTAGATGGACGACACAAAGCCAAAGCCCATTGAGTTAAGTGGACGTCTAAAAGCTAAATTGTTTGTGTTTTGCCAGATATAAAATAGGTGACACTGGACCCCAAAATCCAGCTCATAGATACATCACCATGTGAAACGAAAAAGTGAAAGCATAAATATTAATAAATATATACAAGCTGAATACTCAAAAATTATTTTGTAAAAAAGAAAATCATTATAAATATTAATAATATATATTTTTTTTATATAATACCTGAAACTACTCATACCTCCTCCCCAATTCATAAATAGGAGAATAATCTTCAGTGCACTTGAGCCTAGAGGTGCTCATGGGTCGGGCGACCCGGCCTGGCAGTCCGCCCGAAATATAGGAGGGTTCAGGTAAAAATATAGGCCCGAAATATGGGTTTGGGCAAAAAACGAGGCCATTTAGAAAACGGGCCGGGCCTCAGGCACCACTTTTTTTGGCCCTGGCCCGGCCCGGCCCGAATATAATAAATATATATTTTTAATTTTAAAATACTTTTTTTTATTTTTTTATTTTTAAAATAAATTTTTGGTGTTTATTAAAAAATGGGCCTAGCCGAGCCAGGCTCGGGCTTAGGAATTTTTTCTCGGGTCAGGCATGGACAAAATTTTAGACCCATATTTCGGGCCGGGCCAAGCTTGGGCCTAGGATGCGGGCCAAAATTTTTAGGGCCCAGCCCGGCCTATGAGCACCTCTACTTGAACCTATATACTCCTGCATTGGCAACAATACACATACTAATCGAGCTAGATTTAATCGGCAACTATGGTAACAGTTTAAATTTACTAATAATTAAGAATTGCCTGTAACCAAATACAAATTAAATTTATAGACCTAAACTCAAATACGAGTTTACCTCGCTTAGATCCACCTAAATGGCTCGTGGTTAAAAAATATAAAACTAAATCCGATTCAAAACAAAATAGGTAGTTGAGTCGTAAACACCTCTTATTTTTAATAGGTAAAGTTATTATTTAATTAATTAGATAACAACAGTATTGACTCAATATATCATTTGGTATTCAAGTTTAATATATATATATTTAATTTGGTACCTATGTTGTTTTTTTATTCAGTTTAATACTTATATTTGACAAAAAAGTTGTATACTTTGGTACTCAAAGGTAACGAATGTTAACTTTTTAATGTTTAATTCAAAATTTAGGGTTGATTTGATGAAAGTTAATTGCTAATTTAATTGAGTTTGAATTATTCATGCTTTTATTAATAGAATAAATTTAGTGTTAATTGTGAATTTATTTAATCTTACATTTAATTTGTCGAATACAATTTGATGGATGTGATTTAATTCAAGTTTTAGAGTTGATTTGAGGAAAGCTAATTGCTGATATTATAAGTTAATTATATATTTCCATCAACTCTAAAACTCGAATTAAACAAAAAAAAATTCACACCATTACCTTTGTGTACCAAAATACATAACTTTTTTCAAATACGAATATTAAATTTGACTAAAAAAATAATACAGATACCACATTAAAAATGGTGTGAAATACAAATACCAAATTATATATTAAATCTTGAAGTATTAGATTTAGAAAAACAAAGTCAAGAAAAACCCTTATTTTACAAATAGAAGGTGATGTATTTATAGTTAAATCGTATTTTGTTTCTTTTACTTAAAAAATATAAGTAAATTGATTTATAAGCATTAGATTAAAAAGTAAATTGAATTTTTTATTAAAAATTTCATCTATTTCTATAGTTAAAAACTAACGTGATTAATATAATAATCAACCGGTTACACTTGATGCGCCACATGTACTTCATTCTGATGTATATGAATAAGTTTTTAGTTGTAAAAATTAATGATTTTTTCAACAAATGTACAAATTTACTTTTTAATCTAAGTAAAAGACACTAATTTATAATTTTTTTTAACTTGAGAGACTAAATATAATTTAATTCCTAATATTAGATCAAATTTCCATTTATTATTAATTCCATCCTTAAACAATTCTGATTCAGGCGCTTAAGTCCTAAGTTTTTGAGATAAAACTCTAAAAGGCCCATCTCCATATTTTGATCCTTAGATCAACCTCACACTTAGCTCCAAAAACGTTAGCCACCGCCGGCGACTTTCCTTCTGGTACAATCCCTTTAATTCCATCGCAAGTAACCCTAATCCCCACTTTCTTGCTCTTCAAGCTACCCATTTTCACCATCACTCGGGTATCCATTTCAACTTTCAACAAGAACCCCTTTTTCTTCTTCAGCTCCGGTCTCAACCCATTCATCGTCTCGGCGTCTACGTCGCTCGACGTCGCCACCGCGACTCCCCTGAAAGTAGTCTCGATTTTGCTGCCACTGAAGAAAGCCGGCAACGTTCCATTGCCTAAAAACACGTCGCCGTCGCTCGATACGCACGAGACGGTGAAAGGGTCGTAAGAGAAAGAGAGGTAAGCGTTCGGGTTTTTGGAAGAAATGGTTAAGTTGAAAAGGGTCGAGAGGTGGGAAGAGGCAGAGTCCGCACTGGTAGTTAGGTTCAGGCGGTGGATGCGGAATGAAGCGAGGGTGAAAGAAGGGCGGTGAGGGCGGTAAAGTACGTAAAGGACGGTGCCGGTTATGGCGGCTAAAAGAATGAGTATGAGTATTTTGAGGGTGGTCCAGCAACAGTAGTTCCGCCGCGGACGGTTACGTGATGGGGTTGTGGACGGTAAGTTGGGCGTGACGTGGGGTTGTAAAGGTGGGTTTTTTTGGCGCCGCCGTTTGCTGGGGCTGTTGTGGAGGGTGGTGGTTCATCGGTGCCGCCTTTGGCGGCAGCTGCGACGGTGGGGCTGGACGACGGTACTTTGTCTGACATTGTGAAGAGGAAAGAGTGAGTGAAAAAAGGGAAGGGTGAAGGGTGGAAATTTGTATAGGAGAGAGTGAATTTCAAAGAAAGGAATTGAAGAGAAAGGAAAGGTACAGTTCACCCAAAGAAGATGGTGCCGCCTCGCCAAATTTTAAAATAATTTAGGATAAATTCTACTAAAGTCACTAAATTACTAGTAAATTTATACTTTAGTTACTTAATTTTATACAAAATAGTTATTAAAGTATTCGAAGTTTTCATTTAAGTCATTGGACTGTTAAAATTACTATTGTATGGCCTTCTTTGTTTGTACTATCTATATTAATGGAAAACTTCATTTTCTCTTTTTTTCTATAATTTAGGCTTTTTTAATAAAACAATTTTGAATGCTACAAATCTATGAACTAAAATTCAAAAACTTTCTTCTTTTATTTCTGACATTGAGTGTCAAATCAATCCCAATTTAATGTATGTTCTTTTGCGTGTTAATAATATTAATCTACTATACCAATTGTCGAATCAAGTAGAGCTTGTTAGTCGGACTTTAAAAAAATTTAACAATTCAATAACTTGAATAAAAATTTTCGAATAATTTAATAATTATTTTTAATTTTTTAAAAATAGAATGATCAAAATGTAAATATATTAATAATTAAGTAATTTTAGGAGTGGTTTACCCATATTTTTAAACACATAAAAAAATGCCCCCCGCCCAATATGAGATTATAACCATTTATGGGACGTTGGAACTGGTCTTTCACATGCTTCATCATTTTCTGCCATCTCTTACCAATTTTCTGCTCAAAGGCATGCATTTGGTGATTGCTTATGTTTTTAATTTTTACTATTAACTAGGCAATTCATTTTCTGCAAATTCTAAGTTAATTCCAGGCTTCCATCACTTAATTTAACTAAAATAATACCTTGAGGCTAATTAAAGCCTTTAAGAAAATTAAGTGTTTGCATGTGAGAATTTTTAAAAATTTTGGAGAGATTAATGTCAACTTTTCAAAATTTTAGAGGGTTGAGACTCTTCTGTCATAATTAGGTTTCATTTATGGTGAAATGTGTTCCAGTTATTTTAGTGGTTAGTGAAGCTTACTTTGAAAACTTAAAATTATCAAAATCTTTCTCAATTTCGGTAAGCGACTAAGGACAATTAATCATGGTATTAATGTTTTTTTTTGTCAAATTTATATATACTTGATTGGTATAATAACAAGTTTAGTTCTCATAAATTACACATTCTATTAATTTGATCATGCTTAATAAATTAAGCCCGCAATTTTTTAAAATATGTAAATGTTAAGGCTAAATTTGTTTGCTTTTTTAGAATCAAGACTAAATTAACAAAATATGTAAACATCAACAACTAAATTTGTTATTACCGATCAAAATTATGTACAAATGATGAAAATTATTAATACCGTAATTAATTACTCTTAATTACTCACTTTTAAAATTGTGAGAGATTAAATTATTTCGATTTATTTGAGAGAGACTAACTTGCTTGATTTCGAAATTGAAAAAAAGAAGAAGAAGAAGCTTTTAATTCATTCTTGGGGCCAATGCTTATGATAAGCTCTAACAATGAGGTTAGGTTCCTGAAACCTGTCAATTATCATGGAAATGGAAAAGAATTAAACCACTAAACGAAGTATATATATTGGGACCACTTTCTCATTTTCATGTAAAAATGTCTGTCTGATTGGTAAGTTAATTTGCAGGGTTTCTGCAAATCCCAGCTACCAAAAACTTACAAGGAGCTTGCTTCAACAAGGCCCTGCCTGCAATTTTAATTGAAGAAAAATTTCTTTCTTCTAAAGGTAGTCATTTTTAGAGAGGTATTGAAGATGAAAACCAAAAAGCTCTGTAAAATTCAGTGGATCATGATGGGGTTTCATTGAAACGCAAATAAAATATTGGGGTGTTGATTGTAATTGCATTTTCGCCATGAAAATTAGAGCTTTCAGCTTCCTGTTTATGAACAATCCCCCTTCCCCCAGCAGCAGAAAACAGATGGGATCATTAAATAATATGAGTAAATAACATTGCAGGACTTGGTGAAAAAATCGAGAGCTAAATTTGTTATTAATTTAATTTAAACTTTATATAATAAATTTCAAATTTTCACTTATAACGACAATATTTATAGTGATGGAGTAAGCTCTTTATTAAATCAATTATCTATGATAAGATGGAGTAAGCTCTTTATTAAATCAATTATCTATGATAACATATCGTCTAATTTTTAAAATAAAATTATAGCTATTTCATATAAGAAACCTATTAATTATCATTTATTAAATGAATTAAACGATCTTAATTAAAATATTATATGAATAAAATGGCTAAATTTCACGTGAAGAAATCTAGTAATCATATTTTATTAAATGAAAATAATCTTCAATGAGTAGAATTAAAGATATGATTTCAATAAACTATTAAGTTCCCAGATTAAATATTCTATTATGAATTTAAAATATCGTAAACTTATAAATTGATTACTTAAATTTAGTAAACCGTGACAAAATTAATTAATTTAATTTGATAATTTGTTAATTAATTGAACTTACTAGATTTATGAATTTTATAATAAACCACGTGAAAGAATATAAAATAAAATATGCATAAAAGTAATAATACATGCATTTAATTTTATTGATTTGATTATCGCTTTCTTTATTTTTTTAACATAATTTTTACTTTTTTATTTTGACGAAAATTCATGATATAAATTCTATTGTAAGCTTACAACGATTATCACGGCCAAAATCTAAGCATACAAATGGGATTATTATAGAGTTGATTGAAATATATTTTGTATTTGAAAGTTTTGATCTTCAAAATGAATATTTAAAAAGTAACTGAAAATCATTTGATTTGCTCATGATGGAGTGTTGTTAATCCCTCTATATGAATTTCCCTTTATTCTCTCTATATATGAAATTTATCTTGTAGTTTGTGAAAAATAAAAAAAGTTGTTGCTTTTTTTTTTTCTATTTTGTTATTTATATAAATTATTAAGCTATTAAACTTTGTAATTGTTACATATAAATTGCTAAATTATCAAATTTTAAATGGGTAAACTATATTAATAGTCACCCATTTATGAAAAATATAAAATGGACACCTAGTTATTAGTAAATTTATTTTTTAATCATCTAACTATGAAAAGTTACAAAATAGTTACCCAACAGCTCAATTGTCTTTTTTGGTCACCAGCGAGCTTACAGTGATAACTTTTAAAACTGACATAATAACAGTTTTAACCCTCAAAATTTATAAATTATGTCAATTTAGTAATGGTTCTAACAAAAATTAACCATCAACATTTATACATTGTGTAATTTGATATTTTCTTAGTTTTTTGCAATTTTACTTTTCATTATGACATTGAGGGTTAATTTTAAAAGAATGAGAAAAGATGAAAATTATTATCTTGAAATTATAGGTGTTTCTATTTTTTTATATTTTCAATTAAATTTAACTAACAATCTATTTTTAATTTTTTAGGTGAAAGAGTTATGAAAAAAATAAAATTAAAAGAAAAATACACAATATGTAAAGGTTGAAAATTAAATTTTTTAGTGAATGTATACATTTTCTAATTCTTACATATAAATAGCTAAAATACCAATTTTTAAATAAACCATTTAATAATATTTAATAGTGTTATTTCAATTGATTTTTTAATGTTAGTAAAATATTAACAAATTAAAAAATTATTTTTTGCAAAGCAAGTTATGAAATTATGCTAAAGACAAAAACATTAGTCAGTTACTTAAAATAAGAGGGGTAATATCGTAAAATTAAACATTTGAGTTCCTCGAGGCAATCTCTGTCTTTTACCCAACACCAAACAGCCCTTTTGCCTGAAGTTGATTCCTTTAAATAATGACAAAACTCTTCGGTTTTGTTTAGTTTTTTCATTTTTAAATTATTAATAAATAAATTTATTTTTATTAAATTTATATTTTAGTTATTCAACTTTAAAAAATTATAGAATGATCACTGAACTATTCAAATATTTTCATTTAAATCACTAGGCTGTTAAAATTGCTATTGTATGCCTTTCTCTATTCGCACTGTTTGCAACAATTGAAAGCTCTCATTTCTCTTTTCTTCTACAGTCCATTTTTTTTATGAATCGAATTTGGATATCATTCGAATTTATGAGCCAAAATTTGAACAGTTTTTTTCTTCGATCTCCAACATTAATCATAAGATGGGCTAAGATTTAATGTATGTTCTTCTACTATTGGGTACTGATCTACCGTACTGATAGTCAAATCGTTGAGCTTGTTAGCCAGATTTTAAGAAAAAAACTTAATAGACTAGTGAATTAAATAAAAACTTTCAAATAATTCAATAACTATTTTGTAATTTTTTGAAGTTAAGTAAACACAATGTAATAGTTTAGTGACCTAGGTGAAATTTACCCTTTATTATATATACTTCCAATTTAAATAAAAAATAGTATATCTTTTAATTCTACCGTACTAAACAATTGTTTTTTATATAATTTATTTATTTCAAATAAAATCTTCCTTTTTCTTCCACTGCTTCCAAAAAACTGACTACTTTGACAAATCTTTTGTCTTTATTTTCGTCACTCCCATTTTGCCCCTTGAACGCCACGTCACTTTTCTTACACCAACCATCCTACGTGGCATCACCACTCCCTTTTGCCAACGTGTCACCCTTCCCTCCCTCTTTATAACGCGCGTTACTCTCTATATCCTCCTCAACTCTCAAACAAAACCAAAAAAAAAAAAAAGAGAGAAGAAAAGTTAATGTTAATGCTAGGATCGCCGGAGTATGGATTTTCAGGCGAATCTGCCGGTAAGTTAAACGCCCTGTTGACGGAATCCGACGACGAAAGCGAGTTTTCAAACGACGAAGGGAAACTAGAAGAGATAATGCAAGAGCTTTACAAAGAGATAACAGCAACAACGACAAGCTCTTCTCCCAACACTTCACCGCCGATGGTAACTTTGCCGTCGCCGTCATCATCATCTTCATCATCTTCTCCGCCGCTTTATTTGTCTCCACCGCCGTTCTCCGTCAGCGACGTCAAGAGCGAGAGCTGTGGGGCTTCCATGTCTGACTCATCCTCCACCGTGATGGCCGGTATCGAGTTCGTCGTACACGCCGGGAAGTTACCCGAAAAAGAGATAGGGGTAACGGAGATGGGTTTCGACGATGATAATAACACCACCACCACCACCATCAACAACAACAACAACAACAACAGTGGTGATTTCGTAGCAAGGGAAGAGGAAATGGACGGTTGTGATGAAGGGGAGTTGGGAAATGATCAATGGCTGACAATAGTTTTAGGGTGGGGTCCACTGGAACTGGAGGACTGGACCTGAGCTGATGTGTTTTTTGATGATGATCTTTTTTGAGTACCCATCAATGGAGTTTGGCCGTACAGAGAGAGATAGGTTCCCTTATAGTGTAGGGATAGTGTGTCCTAAAGTAGGGTTAGTTCAGAAAACCAGGATATAAAGCACTGTGTCATTGTTCTTTTGTTTTTGCCCTTTCTTTTTTCTTTTGTGTAATGGGGGTTTTCCATCTCTCTTTATGAAAATGCTTTGGAAATCAACCATGGGAAACTAATCCAAAAATTTTAAAAAAATTACATATAAATATTTTGGTTTATTTATGGTTTTAGTCCTTCGATATCCAATAGTTACATTAGACTCAGAATTCTCAAACGAGGAAAAAGTTCCCAACGTTGTTCTTTTCTGAACGCTAAAGTCTAAACCTAGCTGAAAGGGCATTAAGTTCTTTATTATTATGGTTTTAGTCCTCAATATTTAGTAGTGACATTAGGATTGAATTTCTAACCCAAGATAAAAGTTCTTTTAACCTTGTCACTATGGTTTTAGTCCCTCGATATTTGGTAGTTACATTGGGCTCGAATTTCTATTGAGCTCCTTGTCATTATGGTTTTAGTCCCTCGATATCTGGTAGCAACATTGGGCTCGAATTCCTAAACGGGGAAAATGTTTTCTCAACGTTATTTTTTATATTCATAAGACTTGAACTCTAAACTTTGTTTAAAGAGCATTGAGCTCTTTATCATTACGGTTTTAGCCCTCGCTTGATATTTGGTAGTTACATTATGCTCGAATTCCTAAATGAGGGCAAAGTTCCCCTAACGTTCTTTTTTTCGACTTAACATATGTTAGTGATTTTAGTAATTTTACTTTTATAATTCGGATTTTTAATTTTATAATATTGCTAATAAATCCAAATAATTAACTTTAAACCCGAAATAGTCTTTCTAACTTACTGTGCTAACAAAATGAAAGTTTTTTAAGAAAAAAATGTTGTCATTTTAATCAATATAGTTAACAGTATTAACTGTTTAGACAAACTGATGATATTATAAAAGTAAAGGAATCAAAATTTGAGTATAATTGAGGGATTAAAATCAAACTTTGACCTAATACTTTACATGAATTCTAGCCATCCCTTTGCTTCACCTTGGATTTGGAGTTTATGTTATGCCAACTCAAATCCAAGTAAATGTTGGAATTCCAAAACTTAATCAATGATATAAGCAAGAAATACATAATTTTTTCCCCTTAATTTTGTGCTTAATTTGGTACCCAATTAACTTTGTTTTGAAGCACTATTATTGGCTAATAGTGTTAGGGCTCACAATGCAAGGAAACGGTCCATTTGATGGTGAGCTTCAAGGATGTATTATCTCATGGGCAATCAATTAAATTTATTAAATACTATTAAATTCAAATATACATACGATCAGACCGAAATTAAAAAATTACTTTAGAGATAAGAATGAATTATAAATTTTAAAAATAATCAAATTATAATTTCATCATTATATTAATTTATATTTAACAAATTTCCAAACAACTAAGAGATTTATCATTTTGAAGACCAAGTCCCCTGCGGCTCTAGCTACTTTCTTGCCTATGCCCCTATATATTGAGGCGAGGAAAGAAATCCGTCTCTGTCCTATCTCATTACCGTTCCGAAGTGGGCTGTTGGGGAGGATTAAGGGTGGGTTTGAATGGGCGGTGCGTTTAATTGCGATTAGTGTAGAAATAGCGGTGGCGGTGAGACAGAAAATAAATTAAACACACCATACCGCACCCAATCGCCCATCCAAACCCATCCTAAGTTAACAAATTGATCATGGCAAATTAATACCTTTACAATACATAATAGCAAATGGCTAATAAACTTATTTGTAAAGTTGAGGGCCAAAGACCTTGAGAAAGAGTTCTGATGTAAGTTGGGATATTAGGGGAGTCTTCTTCATATAATGTTCTTTTTACTGAGTTTAAAAGCAACTAAAGAATATGGTAAACAATAGACTAGTCATCACTTTTGGTAAAATGTATTTTCATCCTTTCTCATATATCTGTATCTACACACACATGTAATGTATCTTGAGCAGCTTACAAATGTATTATAAGTTCTATCAAATCAAATATTGCAAAATGTTGCGATTTAAACTTTGAACTATATTTATTTTCTCACTTTGGTATCTAAATTTTTTATGCATTAAAACTATTATTTTTCATCTCAATTTACCGTGAGAAGGAATATGACATATGACATATTCTCATTGGACATTGGTAAATTGAGGCAAAAATGATAGTTTGGGTACCAAAATGAAAATATATATATAGTTCAAAGATCAAATTGTGATATAACCCTAATTTTTTTTGTATATAGTAAAATATTATGGACATTTTAATTTGAGTCCCTCCGCCATGCTTAAATTTAGGATTTAATGTATGTGATTGACTAAGAGTTGAAGATTGTTGGCAGCATAAATTTATAGACTAGCTAATGTGAGTATAAGAAAAAGAAGAAGCTAAATATATCAAAGTAGAAGATGAAGTAATTAAGCATTGTGTGAAAGCAATATTGGTAAGTTTGAGCAATGAAGGCAATTCTGGTTATGGCAAAAACTTGTTAAATGTTGTGGACATGTTAGGTTTAATTAGCCAAAATTGGTGGCTATAAACGAAACCAAATCATTTCAAACACAACGAAACATCAACTTTCGGCAACAAAAGAAGATTGAACAAAGAGAAAATCAACAAACAACAAAAAGAAAAAAGAGTTGCTCAATCTTCATTTCTCACCAAAAAGGTAGATGATAGACATGACAACCCAACCTACAATAAATTAATATTCGTACCATTGTTATAGCGTGAAATATATACATAACTCGAGTAAACTATACCCAAAATCACTAATTTATTAGTGAGTTTATGTTCTGGTTGTTTAACTTTAAAAAGTTATAAAATAATCATTGCGTTATTCAAAACTTTTCATTTAAATCATCGGATTGTTAAAAATGTTTTGTATGTAGGGGTGTATTCGGTTTTTAACTTTTGAAACCGATAATTGCGATTCGGTTCAATGATAATATTGCATTTCTAGATTTTTTTCACAACAATCATAATACATGCTCTAGCTTCATTTATAAATTTATAATGTGAATTAAACAGTTAAATTAATACCATAATCATCCATAAGATCATTTAAAAAATCACTTTATGTTAAGTTATTAAGTTGATAAATCATTTAGGTAGCGTTTGGGAACGGAAATTTTGATTTTGATTTCAAAATTTTAACTTTGAAATTTGTGATTTATACATTTATTATTTCCATATTCTTTGTTTGGAAATTAAAATATTTGAAATTTAAGATTTTGAATTAATCCAAATTCATTGTTTGGATAAATCAAATTTCGATTTGAATTTCAACTAATTTTAAGTCTTAAAAACATTTTTTTAATTTAATTATTTTGAATGATTTTTTTTTGAACATTGTTGTTCGAACCAAACTAGACTAGTCGGTTGGACCGGGAATCAGTTAAGGTACTGGTTTGGAGAAAGGCATTAGATCAATTGACTTGGGAATCAAAATGGACCGGTTGATTAGGCGGTTGAAGTACCATTTATTTTAATTTTTTATAATTTTTATGAATTTTTAATAATTTTTTAATAGAACTGAATGAACTGGTCGAACCAATTGTACTAGTCAAACCAATTGAACTTGTTGAATTATTCAAACCGATTGGACCAACAAACCAAAAGCCTAATCAGTTTGAGCACCAATTCAATTTTGAAAACTGGACCAGACTAGCTAGTTAGGCCGATTGCACTAGGTATAAGTGGACTTACTTAGGTATGACTTAAAAGTCAAGGGTTTAAAATTAAAATTGTGGAAATTATGGTATAAATGAAAATTTTAAATATTTATACTATATTAAATTAAATGCATAAAGCTTCATTATTGTTTTCAGAACCGGACTGGACCAACCTGTCAGATTAATTGGATCAAGAATTGGTCAGGTTACTAGTTGGGAATAAGGAATCAAATTGGTTGACTCGTGAATCGGTCGAACTGATGATCGAATTGGTTGAATCGATTTTATATGCTTTAAATATTTTTAATAATTTATTCAATCAAACCGATTAGATTGATCGAATCGAGAACCAGTGGTCTGATCTGTTTGCCTATTGATCAAATTCTAAAAACCTTGAGTTTCGTTGATGACATATTATAAGTAAGATTAATTCATTATTGTTTGGGTTCTGAAGGAAGTATGAAATAAGAGAGAACAAAACAGTTCTCAAGTTATTTTAAACAATCTTGGATTTTGAAAATTCCAAATTTTAAAATGGATTTTGTAATCCAAAATTTAACTCTCATGAAATTGGACTTGGATTTATCCAATTTTTTTTATTTGTTATCCAATTTCATAAGAGTTAAATTTTGGATTTAATAACTATTGTTTGAGATAGGATTGAAATTTCAAAAATTCGAAAAGTATGAGAACTAAAAATGATAAAATTGGGAAATAGGGACTAAATCCATGGTTTATGAAATCAATAGTAGAATTTTATCTAACAAATTTAATTTCTACCGTTTGGTTCAAGGTTAAAATTTCAAATTTTGAAAAGTACAATAACTAACATCGCTTAAATTAGACCAAATTTATAACTTTGACATAATACAAGGACTAATAGTAGAATTTGACCGAAAATATGTCCAGTATGAGCATTTGAAAAAAGATAAATTCACCAAATTGAGGACTTTTTGGTCCACCATAAGATGGGCTCGATAGATATATTCCATTTTTATTTGTTCAACCCCCATCTTGGATTGGACCTCGAGTCAAACCCAACGAATAACCCAATGGACTTTGAAGCCCAGGTTGCTATGCATATAGATGGGTTCATCCAACCTATTTTTAGGAAATAATATATCCAAATATATATATAAAATGTTATTTTTTTGGGTAATTAAAATATGTTTTATGTCTATTTTATGTAAAAAATCAGTTGGTATTAATTTGGATAAGGATGGCTTGAATTTTGAGACAGTGGAATACTCTCATCCGATTAAACACATGTTTTTGGCATGTATGGACAAGCACACTTTTTTTCTTTTCCCTCCAAATGTAAAAAGTGTAAAGTTTCATGTGCTTAATAATGTTTAATAATGTCAGACATGTAATGATTGCAAGATGTAATAAATTTTGTTAAGGGGTGCTCAATTTTATTTCTTTTTTGAAAATTTCTTTGAAATATCATTTGTTAAAAATCGGTGGAATTCTTAATAGTTCAATATTGTCTCAGGTTTAGTTAGAGTTTTGTTTCTTCAACTCTACAGAGAATTTGAATGCTTGAAGAGACCCAAGTTCATAAAGTAAGAGCGCCTCGTCAAAAAGGTCCTTGCGTGGTGTACGATCACCTACCAAAGGAAATGGTGATCATTTACCTATGGTAGGGTTTGATGCTTGAACCCAAACTATAGGCTATAAGTTACTAGAGGAGAGGCATGCTCACGCTTTATAAACCTATGCCCCAAGTGGCTTCTTCAGGCACTTGGACTTTCCACGAAATCGAGAGACAAACCTCAACTCGAATTGTGAAAATTGTGTAAAAAACACATACACTAATAAATAAGGTCCAAATGTTGTAGGTCCTTGTACTGTGATAAAAATTGAAATTTAGTCATTAAACTTAAAATTTTAAAAACTAATTCATTCTACTTTTTTCGATTTAAAAATTTTTAGTCCTCTCATTATTATTGTTATCATCATTTTTTTTAAAATTTGCTAATTTAGGATGTCGATGAAGTTGTCCGCATATGATGTGGCATATGATTAACAAAAAAAATAAACATACCAAATTGATAAATTTTGACATGAGCTGCTAATGATGTTAATGATTAGACTGAGATTTTTAAAATCGAAAAGAAATGAAAGATTTTTTTTAAAATTTTCTTAACTTTTAATGTATAAGAACTAAATCTTAAATTCTGTAAAAATTAGGGACTAAAAACGGAATTTAACCTTTATATATAGCGTTGAGGATATGTCGTCGAGAAAGTTTGACCGACGAGCGCAGCCATTGCCGTTTTCAGATTCAATGGCACATAAAAGAATTTCACATAATTTTCTTTAAAAGAAAAAGTTTTAAAAACGACAGCAAATCATATATTATTTTATTTATATTTAAATATATATATAGTGTGAAATATAAATTATGATTTTTTCTTTAAAAAAAATTATATATTATTGTTGAAAGCATGATTTTTTATTATGTAATGGTGTTACATCCTTCTTAATCGCAGCTATTGAGAAATAAATTTAAGAAATCCCTCAAGAGAACCTTTCAGGATCATCTTCCGAAAGTATCCTACTATTCAACAATTAAAAGGGCCCTAATTATTAATCGTCATACTTGACTCCAACCATCAATCTTATTTGAAATGATTGAAAGTACATTCAATTGACACCTTATAGATAAACCATTTGACCACTTATCTTCGACTCACCTATAAGAATTTTAGGTATAGCACGTTGAGACAAAGCTGTTGCAGAAAATGGATCCTCTCTCCCTCTTCTCTCACTTTCTGTCACTCCAGTTTCGATATCCCTTCATCCTCGACTACCCAATCTAATGATCCTCTGCCTGGTACTAAACAAAATAAACCATACATCTCCACCATCATCTCAGCCTTGTTGGATTATCCCATTAAAAAATGTCAATAGTTAATACACAAAAGAAGTTTTGGTGGTTCAGTACGTTCATCCAGTGAAGACTAAGGACTGGTGGAGAGCCGTAGGAAGGATGAAGGCATTAAGCTCTGAGATCAGAGGCCATTGAGTGTTGGCCGAAAAGTGCTTGATACACTAGCTTATAGATGACGGCTCTTTTAATCTAAATATGCCATACGTTGAACTATGATTGAGGCTTAAATACACTGGTAAGTCGTAGCAACTGGCGTAAGCACTGTGACGCTACAACATGTACGAGAGTCCATGGATTGGGCTTACACAATCTGTATGCGGGTTTTTAAGAACAAAGTTTTAACTGTCAAACCATAAAATAATAATAATAAATGCAAAATTAAAGAACCTACATGGAAAGTAAAGGATGGTGAGGTGAGGGGTCCCACCTGGTATTGAAAATTCCAGAAATGGTTTCAGGTTCATGCACCTTCCAATTCCAAAACAAGCAAATGTAGTATTTCAATTATATAAATTATTCATTTTTTATTGATTCCCAATTTTAAATTTATTTTTTGTCACAATATATAAATCACTTCTTGCCTTTGCTTCTTCAACATGAACATCACCAACAACAACTTAAGAAAAAAATCCTTTCTTCTTCCTTCATCATTTTAAAGATCTCTACTTTATGGCAGGTTAGTGAAACTAAAAGCTTTTCACCATTGGTTCAAAAATTTCATTTTTCCCTCTTTGCTGAATATGAATTACATGGACTTAAAGATCTTGTTTTTATTTAATGTGTTGTGATATTTTTTTATGGGTTTTGCTTGTTTTGATTGAATATGAATTACTTGGACTTAAAGATCTTGTTTTTATTTGTTGTATGATGATATCTTTTCTGGGTTTTGCTTGTTTGAATTGAATACTGTTAGGTAGAGAAAAATGATTTGTTTTTGCAAATTTCCTAATAAAAATTGTAACTTTTAGTGTTTAATTTGATTTAAAAACAAGATCTGTTAAGTTGATTATCTGTTTGAAAAATTGCAGATAGTTATATGTTAGCTTTGATATTTGCCTCCTTTTTGCCCTTTCGTGATTGGACTCGATTTTGAATTTATTTGGCTCCAATGTGATTACTGGGTACCGAAAGGGGTCTAAAATTTACCAATTGAATGAATCTTTATTTAGGCTATAGAATTTTTTGGGGATCTTGTGTATTTATTCTTAGATTCTATGTCACTTTAGTGTCGGACTCGGGTTCGAGCTTGTTAAAAGCTTTTCCATGTATTTGATTCCTTTTTTTTTTTTTTTTGTAGAATGTAAATCTATCATCTTTGTGACTGCATGATTGCTTTATGAAATGGTGATAGTTCACCACCAAGAACTACATAGACCCGACCCCTGTGTTCCCATAATGGATCGCAAACAAGGTTACGATATTGAACTTATGAGTTCCACTTCTAAAGTTGAGCATGAATTATGGCCGTTGGATGGAATTGATTCGAAGAATTCCAAGTTTCCCTGTTGTCTAGTTTGGACACCACTCCCTGTTGTTTCATGGTTAGCACCTTTCATAGGACACGTAGGGATTTGCCGAGAGGATGGAGCGGTTCTTGACTTTTCGGTGTCGAATTTTGTCAATGTTGATGGTTTTGCTTTTGGTGCTGCAGCTCGATATGTTCAACTCGATAGAGAAAAGGTACATTCCTTCATGCACATGAGAGCATAGTTACTAGATTTGTTCGGGTCAGGCTACTCGCCCAAGTTTAAAGGTTCGTCCAAAATTTGTTTTGGGCAAAAATATTAGGTTAAAAAATGGGCTTTGGATAAAAAAAGTCTCGTTTAAAATATGGATCAGGTTCGAGCTTCAACATTCAATCTTTGACCCGGTTTGACCCATAAATACCTCTAGTTATAACCCTTTTTGTATGTGAGTTGGTTTTTCTCATTAACTATTTTGTCTTGTTGGATACAGTGTTGCTTTTCTCCATATATACCTCTAGTTATAACCCTTGTCATATGTGAGTCGGCATTAACTGCTTTGTCTTGTCGAATATAGTGTTGCTTTCCTCCCAACATGTCCGGGCATACATGCAAGCCAGGTTACCAACATTCCGAGTACGGGACTGCAATCACATGGGATGATGCATTACGGTCGAGCGCACGTAACTTTGAGCACAAGAGCTACAACCTCTTCACGTGCAACTCTCACTTGTTCGTAGCCAATTGTCTCAACCGACTTTGCTACGACGGATCGATGGATTGGAACATGATAACCGTGGTGGCTTTAGTAATTATCAAGGGGCATTGGGTCAATAACATGTCGATAATAAGATCATTCCTCCCTTCCACGGTGGTGCTTTGCCTCGGGTTAGTATCGGTCGGCTGGCCCTTTTTGGTTGGATTGTTCTCATTCTCTATACTTCTAATGGGGTGGTTTCTATTGGGAACTTATTTTTTCAAAACGTTATTGGAAAGATAGAGGTGCTGTTTTCATTGAAGTTGAAAATCTTTTTTGTTGCTTGAAAGTTGCATACCATATTTGTTAATGGTTATTTTTTATTTTCATTTTAACCTTATAATTGCATTCAAATCTAAACACATAATAATTTTATTTTTATTTTTATCTAACCTAATTTCACCCTTCATTCAAATGGAACTACGATCAATCCTATGGATGGATGGGGTTTGTGCTCCGATATTCTAGATATATATCTATTGGTAGTGTTTTATTTTTTTACAATATATTTATCAATCGAATTTAAAGGCTCCATTGGTAATGTGCTAAATATTTATTTTTATTTTTATCTAATATGTAATATATAAGTAAAATTACTATGTAAGACTTTGTACCATAAGTCAGATTGTATTTTGCCTCTTTTATTCAAAAAATGAGTAAATTAATCTTTGTATATTATATCAAAGAATAAAATGGTCTTTTCTGTTAAAAAATTCATCCATTTGTATTGTTAAAAACTAACTTGGCTGACGAAATAACAAAATGACAAGTTGTGTACCATATGTACGTCATGGTGATGTACAAGACTCGATTTTTAACCGTACAAATGAATGAAATTTTTAACAGAAAAATTTATTTGCACTTTGATCTAACGTATAAGGACTAATTTGTATATTTTTTTTTTGTGTAGAGGGACAAAATGTATTTTGACTCTTAGTATGGGGATCTCCATGGTACTTTTACTGTAATTTATATTATATGAAAATTTAATATATTAATAAATTATGTTTTAAAAAATTATATCAAATTATTATTTATTTGTTGTGGGGAGGCTGAGGAGTCGATAATGAGATTTTGTTGATTGACTTTATGAAATGTCTGAGGGCTTGAAAATTGAAATAACGAATTTAACGAAAACAAACGGTGCGTACACATGGGCACCTCTAGGGCGGGGCAGTGGGTGAGGTGGGCGGGAGAATCCAGCAAACTGCAAAGGGAAGTTAAAGAGCACGTGGGGTGTAAAGTTTGTTAGAGATGTCACATGAAATCCACGAATCTCCCAATTTTTAATTTGCCTTTTCAACAGTGGAAGACAACACCCCATCCCTTACATGTTCTTGTCATTTAACTGGTACTACTAAATCACAAACTTCATGAATTATTACACAATATATATATATATAGATGTTTCAAGAACAGTCTCACCTTGTGTTTTGTGTTCCTTTTTTAGGGCAATGAGCTTTGCTTTTGTTGTTCTTGGTTAATGAGGATTGACGAGTAAGTAATTATTTTTGGTTTATTTCTGTTTTTAGTCCCTATGCTATGCTTACTTTTAATTTTGGATAATTTTATTTTCTTACTTTGATACTGTTTACTTTTAGATGTTAATCGAATGTCAATTGTTGTTTTAAAGTAAATTTCAAGTTACCACTTATTTTTAAAAGTTTACTACTAAGAATTGGAACCACCTAGATTAAAGTTGATTAACCTAAGTAAAACCTGCACATTGCAATACACGAACTCAGGTATTAAAGACTCAGTACGGTGCAGGAGGAGGTAAGGGGTTATGGCCCCATAAAATAAAATATTTTAACCTTTTAAATTTTATAATTATAGAAATATGTTTTACTTTTAAAAATTGATAAACTTTAGATTAATCCTTTAAAAATATAAGTTAATAGAATAGTAAAAGTGCGTATTAACTATACAAAGTCTTTATTGGCAATTTCAAATTTTGGCTTTGATGTTATCATTTTAGACTTACTTATGACATTATAGATTAAATTACAGCTTTAAAAATGATAGAAGAATTAGACATAATTGATATTTTTGTTGGTTTTAGAAACCCAATTAATTTAGATGATAATTAACAAGTAACAATCATTATTAGTTTAAAGATAAGACAACATCACTTATTGGGTTATTGCACACAAATTGAGTTATGGTGGTTGGCAGATACAAAAGTAATTTTGCCATGATTTCATTTCAACCCAAAACTTCAATGCTGTCAAACAAAGGTTGGATCTTTTACCAATAAAGGGTAACTAAGATAATAAAATGACATTAACCCAGGTAAGATTTCACCATTGGGTTATGAGATTTGAAATTAAACTATGCATACAACTTGTTAAAAAATTATATATATTGTCATCTTGCCAAAAGGGAAAATCCCAACACAAATGATGGAATCTCAAGTAAAGCTAGAAGACAAAGTCCTTTCCCAATATAGCCATTCTAATTTTCTAACCATGAAATCTCTTACATAACTTAGAAGTGAGCATATTATTATTATTATTATTATTATTATTTTAAGGAAATCACAAAAACACAAACTACTCACTTGTTGGTTCAAAAGCCCCCAAAGGGCATATATGTCCATAAAAAACAATGTATATATATGTCAAAGTATTTTTTTATCGATCTGGTACGCTTAAATTTAAAAATTGGTCCCTATATTTTAATTTGACATGATTTATTCTTTTAGCTATAATATCATTAGTTAGTCTAAGTATTTAAGATAAAATACTTATGTAATTTTTTTTTAAAAACCCTCCTTCCTACAAATGTTAAAATATAATTCAAGTCCTTATAGTTTTAGTATGCATTTAGAGCATACTTTTATTTTCAAAATTTTAGTGTTTTTACTTTTTTAAATTTAAAAATTTAGGTCAAATTGGTAATATTGTTCAAATTCTTTTATTAAATTCGCTATATATTTATTTGGTAGCTATGTAATAAAAAAATGATATTCTGACCGACTTGAATTCAACAAAAAAAATTTGTTATGGTGGTACTCACTTATATTTTTCAAAATCTAAAAAGCAGACGAGTAAATTCATAAAAGTAAAAGTAAGGTATTGAATTACAAATATATAAAGAATACATGAACATATAATAACAAGGAAAAAGTCATGGAAGAAGTGTTCTTAAGAAAAAAATCCACATTAGCAATTTAATCAAAATTGATAAGGTGACTAATGATGTTATAAAAGTAGAGATGTTAAACTATAGGGACTAAAACTCTAATTTAAGCATAATAAAAGGACCAAAATCATAATTTGACCCATATATATGTATATATAAAAGCCATTTAACCCATTCTCGTAAGCTTTGTCATTTAGTCTCTTTTCCTTCTATATGAACTCAAAAGCCTCCTTTGTTTTTTCTTCATCGTCAACAACAGGCATGGACTCAGCGGAGCCACCCCCTCATGGCCTAACCAAAGAAGAATACACCGAGCTTAAGCCATTGATCCAAACATACCACAAATTCGAGCCAATACCCAACACATGCACGTCCCTCATAACCCAACGCATCGACGCTCCGGTCCGAGCCGTATGGCCATTCATTCGTAGCTTCGAAGCACCTCAAAAATACAAGCACTTCATAAAAAGCTGCAACATGAGCAGCGGCGACGGCGGTGTAGGAAGCGTTAGGGAAGTCACCGTCGTTTCGGGTCTACCGGCGTCGAAGAGTACGGAGAGGTTGGAGATGTTGGATGATGAGAAGCATATATTGAGTTTTAGGGTCGTCGGTGGTGAACATAGGTTGAGGAACTACCGGTCGGTGACGTCGGTGAGTGAGTTTAAAGAGGAAGGTAAGGTTTATACAGTTGTTTTGGAATCTTATATCGTTGATATACCGGAAGGGAATAGTGGAGAAGATACGAAGATGTTTGTGGACACGGTGGTGAAGTTGAACCTACAAAAGCTTGGGGTTATTGCAATAGCCGGTTCAGTTCATGGACATGATTGAATATTATTATTAAGGGGTGGTTTTTGAGAAGATGATGATGTTGGGTTTTTTAGTTTGATTTTACTTCTTTTTATTTTTTTACTAAATCCATCCCTTTTTTTTTTAATTTTATCTTTTCCTATATGTTAAAGTTTGGTCTTTATATGTCAAGATAAGGTATATGTGATATATCACATGTAACTGTTTGAGTATTCTATTAGTCACCTAACTTTTTAACAGTAAAATAAATGAGATTTTAATTGAGATAACTACTTTATTCTTTGATCCAATGTATAATAATTAATTTATTTATTTTTTAGGTAAAGAAAACAAAATATAATCTAACTTCTAATATATTAATTTCAATGATATTTGGATATTCGAGGTTTGAAAATATTATTGTATATCTTTAGGTTTTATTTTGAGTGATTGAATATTTAAACGTTTCATATTTTTTATTTTGGAAATTGCAAGTTATGGATAGGTTAGATTTTGTATTAAATATTTATCGTAATTAGTATGTATATATATAAAGGGTTATATTATAGTAATAAAAAATTAGCTTGGGATGGGAAGTGGTGAATTGTATTTTTTAATTAAAATTGAATGTTTCATGAATAAAAAATATAAAAAATCAAAGTTTATTTGAATAAAAAAGAGTACGACCTTACAAGTTTAATCTCTTAACTTGATTAGCATTAGTATTATTGTTGGTGCAGAAAGATATAGGTTCGAGTGCGCTGAAATGCATTACCCTCCTATTCAAGGGTTGGGAAAGAGTTACGAGTAGTTCTAGGTATTGTATCAAGATTCTAACTTATATTATTTAATGTTGAGATAAAAAGAGAAATAAATTATAAATTTTTGGGTGCTAAAATAAGTTACTATTTTTGTAAGGTTTCGAGAAGAAAAAAGGTTTTTCATAACAATCGAACTGTCATATTTCATATTATATTTATAGAGATCATGCATGTTAAATTGGATACATTTATTTTACATAAAAATTGTCAACCATTCAATAAATATTAATATATACACAACCGATATGATAGAAATATTTGATCGGTTCAAAAATTTATATACATGACAAATACAATTATATCGATAAATTCAACCGTTACAAAAAAAAACATAATTTCATAATAGTGTAAGGGAATCCTCCCATATATTTCGATACTTGGAATTCACGAGAATTGGATGTATATATAGTGCAATTTATGAGTGATGGTTTAAGTAGGTGAAAACATGGTGTGGATTTGAAAGTCAACCCAAAATTCAACATCAAGAGGCATGAAAAGATGAAAGTCAAATATATTTTTCAAAAATGTGAGCAAAAAACCTGTGACTATCAAACAAATCCCATTAAAATAAAGCTTCTCTTTCATTGATTTTCTCAAACCCCATCTTAGCCAATTACTACTGTTCATGTATGTATGCCAATGGCATAAATAAAGCTTTCATGGATTTTCTTTTAAAGAGATAAAATCCGTAACTTTTCTTTTCCGTGATGCTATCACATTAATTTTGATTCAAGAAAAAAATGAGTGGAGTTCATCAGCTTTTTTTATTATTCATGTTTCTTTTATTATAATTACCATATTTTTATGGTACAAGTTTAAGTTTTTCTTTGTCGAGAAAAATAAATCCTTAGATTTATCATTAGCAAGGTCTTCGATCAAATTGGGGGAGCTCTACTATCATATTGATACTCTCTGAACCACCGTGTACCATATTAACAATCCGATCTGTAACTTGATTAGTACAAATTAGAAATAATATTCAAGTAAAACTCTCTCGATGTTTATATATTTTATATAAGCGTTGACAGGATGTGCAAATATTGTAGGTTAAACTTGTTAAATCATGACTAAATTGAGGGAATGTGTAAATGTTGTGGGTTAAACTTGTTAAATCAATACCAAATTGACATAATGTGCAAATTTTAAGAGATGATTTTGTTATTACATCGATATAGTATATGTAGATTTAGAGTTATCCATGGGCCGGGTCGAGACCCTATTCCAAAAAAAGTTTAATGTCCAGGCCCACTTTTAGGCCGACCCGATCAGCCCAAAAAGTCCATTTTATTGTTCAAAAAATAAGAAAATAATATATTTTTAATTGATATTTTATATCTTTTATAATTAAATTTAAAATAGTAAATATTTTTTTTATTATTTAAATTGAATTCTTGCTGAGTCAAGGTACAAAAATCCATATCCAAGCTTGACCCAAGTCAGGCCGGGCGGGCTACTTAACCCTTGAATAGGTCTATGTAGAATTGACGTAAAACATTAATGTTTTGATTAATTGTTCTTAGTTGCTCACTTTCGAAATTAACAAGGATGAAATTTGCTTTGACTTTTTTAGAGAGACCGATTTACTCAATATCGAAATTGAGAGGGATAAAAGAGGTATTTTTACCCCACATATGCATGCTTTAAATATGCCATGGGTCCCTGTACTCTTCACAAATTTAAAATTTAGTCCTATACTTATATTTCTATAAAATTTGTCCCTCTACTTTTTAGATTTCATAATTCAAGTCCAACTATTAATAAAATTAAATTTATTTTGTTAAATTTAGGTTCATTATATTGTCATTTTTTCAGTTACACTACTGTCAGGTGATTTTTTATAATTTCAAAATGTCACGCCAACTAATTTAACAAAAAAAAAACAATGTTAACAATTAGACCTGAATTTTGAAATCTAAAAGATAATAGGACTAAATTCTTATAAATAAAAATATAGGGACTAAATTTTAATTTTATTAAGAATATATAGACATGACATATTTTAACACACATATATAGAAGGAAAGTGTGACATTTTGAAAATGTGGGTAGGCAAGTATTTGTTGGGTCTAGACTATTTATGGGCTGAACTACTTGCCTAAGCTCCAAGGCCCGATTGAAATTTAGTAGGATTTGAGTAAAAACATTATGTACGAAAAATGGATTTAAACAAACAAATAAACCCATTTAAAATATGTTCAACGACTTGAACTACCTTGTTTTCTTAAATTTATAATATTTTATATTATATTATTTTTGTATATTATGTAATTTATAACACAAAAATTAAATCTACAGTAATATATAATACTTCTACAATGTAAACATTAAAAATATTTAAAAAATTATATATAAAATTATAATAAATAAAAAATATTAAAATAAAATAAAATAAAATAAATATACATTTAAAATAATGCGAGTTTAAATTAACTATTTGTAAATATGATCGGGATTAAAAGAATTTTTAAATTTATATTTAAATTAGATTTAATTTTAAAATAAAAAATATATTAATATAATCCGAAGATGTACCATAAACGCCTATAGTTGGGTTTAATCTTAAAGGCAAGCAACACTCGCGGCCTTCGAGTTTAGACCCATTAAACTAAAGTATTGTTGCTTGCTCCCACTTTTCTTCCCACTGCTTATAAAATCGCTCTCTGTATGCCATCTAGGGTTTCCTTTTCCATACTCTCTCACAAATGGCGACAGCCACCAATGCAAATATGGTGGCCAGACACTTCCCTCTTCCGGTGGTTGGCCGCCTGATCTTGCAGTGAAGCCAAGCGTCCTCGTGTCGAGAACGCCTTTTACGGTGGTTTCTGATTTAGTGTACTTATTTTTTTGGTTTCCCTCATCGTAGCATGTATTATTGTATATAGTAGAAAATGATTGATATGGATATGATGGGTGTAAAGTAAAAGGTCTGAGCAAAAGGGAAAAAGCTTATGCTGGTAGTTGATAATGGCGTCGAAGTTAAAAGCAAAGGGAGAGGGCCCTAGTCCTTGTTTTAAAGTCATTGCAGTGCGACTCGCGCAACCTCTCCCACAACAAAATTCAAATATGCCTAAAGCTTATTAGCAATGGCTGTTGATATGGGTTGAAATAAAAAGGCGTGGGCTGTGTTTTTAGTATTAAACGCTAGCCTAGACTTCTCCCTACATATCTAATCAGTTGCCTCATCATAATGCTTTTTCCCTTTGCGTTTGATCAAAAATCTTCATTGCTGATCCATTGCAATCAATCGATTCCCCCCCACTTGTCGTGCGTCTTTTACTTGTTTTTCATTAATTGCTGAGAATTTTTGAACTTAATGATGATACTTGTATATATGTTCTGAATTTGATGCAGTGTTAAGGAGGATACATTGAATTGCAGATGAAAGGCATTGGGGCATTGCATGTGGGTTAGATTGTTTTGCTCAAAGCTGCGAATGGGAGGGTTAGATCATTCAAAATTGAGGTTTAGGATTTTTGAGTCAAGTGATTATGTATTTCCTGAATTTGGTCCATTCAAGTTGAAGTTTTTTGGATTTGTACGAAGTTGAGGAAACTGTAAAAGCAACTAACTGTTAATCCATATTTGTTGGCCTCTAATATCTATTACCTTAGATGAAAAAGTAATTTGATCCTTTTTGTTATAAGATTTCATCAATTTATATTGTTAATGGTGGAAATGGATCTAATTTTTAAATAGAAGGATAAGTTTGTACTTTTTATATATAGTAAAAAGATTAACTTATCCATTTTTTAATAGAAAGAACAAGCCCTCCATGAAAAATTGTTTCTTGTAACCTATCAAATTGACCCAAACATGTAATTTCAAACTAGATTAATTCGAATACAAAATCCGATTCTATCTAGTTTGATCACAAAAAGTTGACATAAAATGCTCCACACTCGAGTATCAAACACAAAATGATTCGATTGGCTAACTTGAAAATACCCTAAACTCAACAAAATTGAAACTTAGTCCTCAAAAATCTCTTTTTTCTTTATGCAAAGCCAAAATAGTGGCATTCAAACAAGTTCCTGTAATTTTTATCAAAATCAAAGACCCCTATAATCTTGATGAACATAGTAAGCTTTTTTTTTTTCCTTTAATCTTCTATCTAAAGGAGGCTATTCCTAAATGCAAGCACTACCTTTGGTGTCAATAGCAAGAGAAATGCCAATATCGAGCCGAAGAACATTTTGACAAGGTATCTTAAGGGATCATATTCGGCTTCTTCGTCATTTTCCGTTGAGGCTGACAGGGCTTTTGCTGATGGTAGAGCTTCGACTACAGCATCAGCTAAGTCAGTGATGAATAAAGAATTGCAACCTAGAGCAGGAACACGACCCCAATTCTTGATTCCGGACTCGAGGGCTAAATGTTTATATTCCATGTCGATCTCTTCGAGAGTCTCTATGTGTTCACTCACAAAGCTGGAATTTGAGATGGGAAGTTAAAGTTAATATAACTAATACATAAACCAGTATTAAAGCAAATATTATCGAACGAACTCTTCGAACTAACGCACCTTATAGGAACGGCTAGAAGACTCTTCACTCCTTTTTGACCAATCTCGACAAGAACTTCATCGGTATAGGGCTTTAGCCATTGGACAGGACCGACTCGACTCTGAGAGGATAGCGTGAAGAGTAAGTTGAGTATAAAGATTTCAGTTTTCCGAAGTGAAAGCAGAAACTCGGTTCTAAAACAAACCTGGTAAGCGAGGGTATGATCGTTTCCAATCCCTCTAGCTTTCAGCTCTTGCATGATTAAGTAGATACACTCCTCCATTTGATCTTTGTATGGATCTCCAGCTTCCTCGACATAGCTGACAGGTACCCCGTGGGCACTAAAGAATATCATGACCTAAAGTTTGAAGGAATATTAGAAACCGTCATGATAAAGTTGTTCAGAGGACCATAATTTGAGGATATCAAATTACAATTAACAAATTTGTGCAACAAACCTCTTCAGGCTTTGCAAATTTACCCAACTCTTTCTCGATCAAGTCAGCCATAGAGTTAATATAACCTTGTCGTTGATACCATGAAAGAATGACGGATACAGGTAGTCTTGATAAATATGCATCTTCCCTGAAACATAAACCCGCATTTCAGAGCCATTTACGAAGGAGATAAAGTAAAGGATGTTTTAAGCAGAAAGGTGCAACACAAATTATCGAAAACCTACTTGAATATACGTTCGAGAACACGGATGCTGGAACCAGTTGTGGAGATGGAGAACTGAGGATATAGAGGCAGCACAACGAGCTTTGTTATTCTGTCCCGCTTAATCTGTTCCGTTAAAAGAAAAGCTAAACAATTTAGACTCGATGCACTTTGGAGATAGACCATTAAGTGTTAAAACGAGAGGTATAATTTCAATTTATATGAATTTCGACGGCATTTTCATATGATACCAAGAACTTGCACCAAGACATGTCAATGTGTTCGTATATACTCAAACTCAAGTGAGAGTTTCTGATACGAATTTGTTTTGGAGGATCCTCGGAGTGTCATATCCCATGCTCATGTCCACATATATGCATTGACACAGCTACTTCAAGAAAAATAAAAACTCGGAGCAACATAAAATTTTCCTTTTCGATATAATATCACAAAAGTTCATAGCATTACCAATGATTATGAAACTTAAAAACTACGCAATTTTGCTTGACCAACAAAATGCCGAACCTGTTCAATTGCTTCCTCGGTGAAGGGGAACCAATATCGCATTCCAACATATACATTAGCACGTATGTTCTTTGCCTCCAAAGCCATTCTAAGAGCATCTGCCTGCACCCAAATTCTTGAAGCTATAAAATATGATAATCAAATGCAAACAATGAAAGCTTTACCATAAAGCACAAATCATAACACAGTTCACTTCAGAACAAATATCCATACGAAAAACAAAAGCATCAAAGCTAAGAGCATCCACCTGCAACAAATTCTTCAAGCTATATAAATACACTTACCAAATGCAAACAACAAAAGCTTTACTGTAAAGCACGAGCGCCTTAGTAAAAAAATATCCATACAAGAAATACAAACTTCAAACTAAGAGCATCCAACTGAAACAAATTCAAGATGCTATAAATACACTAATGAAACGCAAACAACAAAAAAATAAAACAAAAGCTTTACCATAAAGCACGAACCGGTAACATTGTTCACTTCGCAATAGATATACATAAAACAAAAGCTTCAAGCTAAAGGCAACCACAATACCATAAAGCACGAATCATAAACAGTTCAGTTTGGAAGGAAGAATATATCCATACAAATAACAGAAACTTCAAACAAAAAGAATCCAACCGAAACAAATTTTTGAAGCTATAAATACACTAATGAAATGCAAACAATGAAAGCTTTACCGTAAAGCACAAATCATAACATGGTCCAATTCGGGGGGAAAAAACATCAAGCTAAGAGCATCCAACCAAAACAAATTCCTGTAGCTATAAGTAAACTAATGAAATGCAAACAACACAAGCTTTTACCATAAAGCACAAATCATAACACGGTCCACTTCAGGGAAAAAACAACATCAAGCTAAGAGCATCCACATCTAAGAAATTCTTCAAGCTATGAAATACAATAATAAATGCAAACAACAAAAGCTTTACCTTTAAGCACGAACCAAAAACGTCATTCAGTTCATAACACATTCACTTTCATACAACACTATCCTAGAATCAAGTAACATGCCAATTTTTCTACAATGAAGGATTTCTATTCTTGCCTGTTCATCGGTTATTTTACGCAAAGGTGAACCGCCACCGATAGCAGCATACCCTTCTTTGCTCTTAGGAGCTCTAAGAACAGATATTAACTTTGCCAATGGTCGTTGAAGAAACCTCAATAGCCGAGGCAACCGTATAATATCCTACATAAAACAAACGTTAATCACACCATTGAAACTTAAAATTAAAACCCCGAAATGTTTATTAAAAGGATCAAAGGAGACCTAACATACAGGATCAGCAAACAAGTTATACAAAAAGGGTTGAACATCATTAAGTGTCTCGGGACCTCCAAGGTTCAAAAGCAAGACCCCAAGTTTCTCTTCCACAATATGTGAGTGATGAGATTCCATAACATTTTCAGGGAAAGTACAAACACCCAGAGCGCAATTCATTTGTAGCCTCAAATTTCTCTTTTGAATTTGTACATTACTGAGATTGGGTCCTTTGAAAACGCTATGATTTTGAGTATTCAAATCAGAATTTGAGAAATAGCGTGACCCAGAAGCAATATATCTGCGCCGATTAATCGACCTGGAAAATAAAACAAAAAAAATGGGAAACAAAAACTTCATATATAAATCTTTGATCAAAACCCAGAAAGAAACAAAGGGCTAACCTTGAAAATCTATAATTACGATGGAAGATATTGGATCCAGATAAAGATGCTGCTGCTGCTTCCATGGTTTATTGATCTGAAGAACTATTTCTCTTTGGGATAGAAAAGAGCAAAAGAAAATGATAAAAAAGAAAAATCAATGGAAACTGAGTTTTAGGTGGAATTCTGCGGGGTTAGTTGAGAAGAAAATGGATAAATTCTTATTATGAAAAAAAATAAAAAAGTCAAATGAATACAACTACGGTCTACGGTCCCAATGAGTAACACGTATTGTTTAAGAAAGTTAAGAGCTTTATTAGTGTTTTTATTAAGACGTTCAAAGGTAGGCTTTTTAATGTGATGGAGAGGCCTAAACCTCCATAGCTTCCTATGAAGCTCAAATGCTACGGCACTGCTTCTCATTTTATACTTTTTATATATATATTCCCAATTTTTTGGAATTTTTCAGCACCCAAGCTTGATTTTTTTTTTGCAAGCATAAGTTAACTTATATTTCATATTATGATCTTATTTTATATTATTAAAAAATTATATATATCCTATTTTTGAATATTTTAAGTAAAATTATAAGCTTTAAGCAAAAAAATAAAAATAATTATAAGCACTAAATATCTATTCAAATTAACTATAAATAAGAATTAAAGATTACATGCCACAATTTGATTAATAATTGGAATTATCCAAAGTTAAATTATAATAAGTCTTTGAGAGAACTTGTACACAATAGTGAGTTTAGAATTTTTTTTCGGGTTATCGGAATTGAACTATAAATTGTTGAGAGATCAACATATTGAGGGTGTTTAATAAATAGAGTTTTAGATTTTTTTTAATAAAACTCTCTCATTATAATATTTGGTAAATGAAGGTTTCCAAAAACTTAATAATATTTTAGCTCAACGACTTTTTGCAAGCCTTTAAAACAAAAAAAAAAGAAAAAAGAAAAAGAAAAAAAAGTATATATAGATAATTTTTTTCACAACTGACTTATTTTAAATAATTAAGCTTTTATTAATTTTAATCATAATTCGGTAAAGGTGGAGATTTTTTTTTATAAATATTTCCAAAAAAAATCAAATTATCAATTAAATAAATAATAATTAATAAATCTCATATAATAGTTGTTTTGAAACATAATTTTTTAATTAAAATCAAATATAAAAAAAATGAAGAAGAAAATAAGAGTGACCAAAACGAAAATTTATTAAAGCTAAGTGACTAAAATATGTGTACAATAACATCGCCTAACCCCAAACAAATAACAAATGACCAAAATAAAAAGATCTATAAGAACAATACCCTTATTGCAAAATTCTTATTTCAATGCCTAAAATAAAAACTTATAAAAATTAAGTGACCAACTATATAATTTACTCATTATTATATGATTAGTTGATAGGATAAAATCTATGGTAAGCTATACAAATGGTCATTATTAAGTGACCAACTATATAATTTACGTATTATTATAAAAAAAACCTCTCTCGATTAACAAGTCATTTTTCAAGTTAATTCCCGACACCAATGGGTTTATATTGAAACTTTATTTTCTTTTTCATTAGTTTTCTTCTAAATATAATATTTTATAACCCTTTGATTGATAAAATTTTGTCTAAAGAAAATGGAAAAACCTTAAAAAAAAAAACTTTAGATTTACTCTTGTTGTTAACGTTATGATATTTCCTTCAAGGTACATAGAAATAATCCTCGAAGTTGGCCTTTGAATTTGGAAATAAAATCCAGAGTTAAAAAATATAGCTTTGAAAAATCCAATTGTTCAATCAATAATTATATAAGAAAACATTATGAACATTTAATTTTTCATAAGAAAAAATGTAAAAGAATTGATTAATAGTGTTTTTTAATTTTATAAATTGATTAAGAGATTATCATGTGTTCTATTTATTATTTATTATTAATTTTTAAATCCATAATAAGTAATACGTATCACTAATAATATAATTTAGAGTTAAATTATTTACCAATGGATTAAAAACAAAAATTATTTTTTACAAATATTAAATTTTTTATATAATTTTATTATATATTATATATTTAAAAATTGTATTTTCTATTATATTTAATTAATTTCTAACTTTAATTTCTTAAAAACATAAACAAAAAGGGTTATGTACCGAATTGGATAATTTCAACTATAAATAAAGACAATTAATAGATATGGAATGTCTCTGTTTTAAGAGCTAAAAGTTTTAGTTAGAAAGTTTAAGGATCAATTTGATAAAATTTATAAATATGAAGGGTTAAATTTATTGAATTGTTCAAAATTAGGACCAAATTGATATAATAACTAAGAATTGAGGACTAAATATGTTATTATACCAGTTAAGAAAAGACTTTCCATTATCAATTTAGAACAAATTTAAATACTAGTGCCTAAATTGAAAATTTGTAAAGTTAAGTGGCCAAAACAAAAACACAAGCACAATTAGGTGACCATTTGAACAATTTACCCGAAAAATATAAAACATTCTATACCAGATTAGATTATATATAAAACCACAAGCAATTGTCAGAGAACAATTATCTTTTCGTCTCGAACCGAAAAAAGAATTATCGGAAGTGCGTACCCACAAAGCAGTTTTCCAGATTTAGAAGTTAGAACTTAGAACCAAAATTATATATATATTTTTGGTAAAGTTTTTAAAATCGCTTTAAAATTAAAAAAAAAAAGAAAAAGGTTTTGAATGATCAGTGATAGCGGCACACACACACAAAAAACAAGGTAGTGGACACACTAACTAGCATTATTGCGAGAACAATACAAAAACACTGAAAGGGTAAATTCGGCTTCACAAACAGATCAAAATTTCAGATGAAAGTAACATAGTTGTAGAGAATGTAGCTGTTTTTTATTGTTTGGCTGCAGAGAAAACGCAAGAAAATATAGTAAAGGTCCTAACAGAGTTGTATATGAAGAGAAAATATCTCTCGTTATACTAATAAGAACATTATTACTCCATAATAATACTGAATATAATTGAAATCCAAAACATCAACCATATCGATAATCTTTGATGTGCAAATAGCATAACTACCTCACTTCATATATATAGATCTGCTACTAGAACTAAAATTCAAAGCCGATTTAAAATGAATTATATAGAAAAATGAAAATCCGAAACACTTTCTAGAGCATCCATAGCCGTAAACTCATGGAAACGCCGTAACAAGATGCATCATACTCAGAGCACGAGAGTGGAGCCGAAGAGCAGAGCCACGGCGGCGGCGAAAACAGAGACGAATGAGGGAGTGATAGAGCCGGTTCCTGAGGTAGGACTTGGAGCTGGAGCTTCAGCAGCCATGGCAGAAGCCATTAGAGCAAAAACAGAGACGAAAACAAGCAAAAAAAATTCCATGGAGGAAGCCATTTTTTGATGAAAAATTGAAATTCTCTCTTTAAGCGATAAATCGAAAGGAAGAAAAATATTTGAAATTTTTTGAGGCCAGTGAGAGGCGTGAGACAGGTGGGGTCGGTATATATAGAGGGAAAGTTCGGGCAGCTGCCTGGATTTCCAGCGTGGTTAGAGTTGGCACATTGCAAGGGGCTTCTTTTTTGGGGGCAAAATCCAAGGGGCTTCCTTAATTTGGTTAATTGCTTATAAAATTTCCATTTACAGATTTCGGGTAAATGTACGGCCGAGGGATAAGGGTAAGATTGTACTTTCTCATTCTTAATTTAAAAAATAAGTCTGTATGTTAGACTAAATGTGCCATGTATATCTCGTAAGGTATAGTGATTAGTTTTTAAGAGTTAACTTTTTTATTTAATATATATAAACTGATTTACTCATTTTTTTTAATAAAATGAACAAAATATAAATATAAAAATTTTTATAATACTTTTACCTTCACAGTAATTTTTTTGGTATGTTAAAGTTTTCACCATTAATATTGGTTATGTTTATTTCAATGACAATGACTTTATGGAGAAAGAAATTATAGTTGGTAGGATTCACCAACCGTTGACATGAGCAAATCACAAAAACAGTCATATCAATGACAGTTAATTACATGATGTGTGGGCTTTGATTAATGTACTAATAGTTGGCGTTCAAACCAAAGAAGTACCAATGGTATCGGCTGGTACATCTCATACCAGTAGTAAAACGGAACCTCAGGGTATACATTCTATTCCGGTAAAGTTTCCGGCCAATATGTTTCGTCAGATTTCCGGTAAAGTATCCGCCCGAAATGCAAGAACTAGAATTTGTGGCTTTGTTTTGTTGGTAGTTTGATGGTTTCTCGGGTTTATGAGTTTATGCTATAAGCTTTAAGCTCTTTCGATGGCTTAAAAAAAGAAATAATAAAATATAAACCGATACGAATGTAGATTATTTTCGCTCAACATACCTTAATTATAAGTTGATATAGAGAGTTTATTATCTCCAAATAACTTCATACAATGATTAGATTTGAATAAAATGAGCATAATTTTATTAGAGAAAAAACTGAACAGACCAAAAGAAAAGTCTTTTCATTCTCCTTTTTTCTCAGTTAGAATATAAGAATAAAAGACAAATCAAAATCGTGTGGGATTTTTTTAAATTTAAACGATTATTTATAATAATAAAAAGCATGAACTTAAAAAGGTACCAAAAAAAAAGTTCAATAAAATATAAACCATTAAAAATGGTTATCAAGTAGCATCAACTTTTCGTCTCGAATCCACGAAGTGCGTAACCACGAAGCAAATTTCCAGGTTTAGAAGTTAGAACCGAAATTGAATTTTTGGTAAAGTATTTAAAGATGCTTTAAAATTTAGAAAGAAAAAAAAAAGAATGTTTTGAAAGAATAGTGGTGAGCAAGCACTAACTAGCATTATTGCGAGAAATGTGAAGCAATGAAAGGGTAAAGTTGACTTTACAATCTGAACAAATTTCAGAGGGAAGTAGAATAATCAGTAGCGTGCAATGTAACATAATTGTAGAGAATGTAACTGCTTTAATTGTTTGGCTGCAGCGAAAACGCAAGAAAATATTCAAAACTACGTAAGAAACTATGAAACAAAACGGAGAATATATAAAAAGTGAAAATACCACTCATAATACTAACAAAATAATTGAAGTCCAAACATCAACAATCAAATAATCTTTGATGCACAAAATTACATCTCTCTCATATTATATATAGAATCATCCCTTAGATCTACTATTATTATTGAAATTCAAAGCCGAATATATATATAAATCCAGGAGCCTCTCTACAGCAACCGTAGAAGCCATAACAAGGTGCACCACCTTCAGAACCGGAGAGCGGAGCCGAAGAGCAGAGCCACGACGGCGAAAACAGAGACGAATGAAGGAGAGAACGAGCCGGATCCTGACGTAGGACTTGGAGCTGGAGCCTCGGCAGCCATGGCGGAAGCCATTAGAGCAAAAACAACTAGGGAAAGAAGCATCAGAAAATTCATTGAGGAAGCCATTGTTGATTGGTTACTGAAAAACTTGAAAATTTTCTTTTTAAGCTTTAAATCAAAAGAAAATTGTGCGGGTAGTGAGAGTTGTGAGATAAGTGGGGTCGATATATAGAGAGGGAAAGTTCGGGCAGCTGCCCGGATTTCCAGCGTGGTTACAGTTGGCATTTTCGAGGGGTTTCCTTAATTTCGTCAATTGTTTATACGTGTGTAAAATTTTCATTTAGCGCCCCATCACTGTGTTTTATTCACCCGCGTCCATATTAGTATTTTTCTTTGGGTTAATATACTATTTGGTATCTAATTTTAATTTCAATGTGCAATTTAGCATCTGAGATTTTTTTCTCAATTTGGTACTTAAACTTTTTTAATTTGATACTTGACGTATTTTTTTCTTTAATTTAGTACTTAAATTTGGATTCAAAATTCAATTTGGTATTTAAGTTTTTCTTTTTCCTAATTAAGAACCCTTTTTTTTTCACTGAGAGCATATATGTCAAACATTCATTGGCCACATGATATTGTTTGGTTTGGATACCAAATTGAATCTTAAAGCCAAACTTAAGTACAAATTAGGACAAAAAAATTAGGAACCAAATTAAGCCTTGAAGCCACTTTCAGGTACCGAATGGTACATTAACCCTTTTCTTTTTCTTATAAGCTAAGGATTTTATTGGATTAATGTGCAGATTTTCCATTATAGTTTAGCTACAATTTGAAATTTGCCACCATTTTTTAGTTTTATTGATATTTGCCCTTATACTTTTGAACTAAAGGTAAATTTACCACTCTATTTTAATTCTATATCGAATTTTACCAATTCACTTTTGCTTGATTGAATTCTGAAACTAAAGTTTGATTTTTTTAATTGAATTTTACTATTCAATTTTGTTTTTAAATAGTTTGAAGACAAATTTAATAAAGAAATATTTTTAATATTTTATTTTAATAGTTAACAATAATAAATTAATTAATATAATTTTGAATATTAATAAAAACTCTTATTTATAAAAGTAAAATTAATTTGACATAGCTTAAATGTTAAAACATGTGATGATATGATTAGGGGCGAAGTAAGAAAATGTTTTTTGGAAGGCGGAATTAACTTGTAAATTTTTACAATAGTAAAAATACAATTTCACCATTTCAATAGTCTATATTATGCAACTTGCGGAAAAAAAAAATAGCTTCATGATTGAGAATACCACATTTCAAACATTAGAAAATTTAGAAATGGTCAATTATAATAGGGAGAACTGAAATCGCAACAAATACAAAGTACAGGGACCTTTCATGGAATTTACCTATATATTCAGTTCCAGCATGGCCGGGATCCATGGATAAGCCCATAATGGACCCAAAAAGTAAAGATTATAAAGACGTCCATTAAGCCATTTATTATTCTAGGCCTAGATTCACAAAATTCCAAGTCCATCTATATCAAAATGTTATTTTTTTTAATTTATCAATTCAACTACAAAATATTTATAATTCGAGTGTATTTGAAGTGCATTGTCCTCTTATTTATAATGAGATTGTTCAAAACAAAATCGGATTCAATTTTTTGAAAAGCTTACCACTGCCCTTGTCTATATGTACTATATTTAAATGCTCTGTTGAGTTGATGCCACGAGTTAACTAAACACCAAATTTATTATGAAAATTTTTAAAAAAATCAAATATACAAAAAAAAGTAATATATTAAGAATTATATGAGTAATTTATATATTCTTTGAAAAAAACTCTTACTTTTAGTTAAATAAAATATTTGGTGTACTATAAGACTAAAAAATATATTTCTCCAAAATTACTTACAATTTCTTTTTGATGGTTTAAAGTAATAATATTTTAGAAAAGAAAAAACCATTCTCCATCTTATTTTCCTAGCATGATTCAAAATTTTGAAATTGTAAATGGGAAATGAATGATTAGAAGGTGAAGCATGCAAATTTTATGTGTGATTTGATCATCTATAACATCTATATAATGGCAAATAATAATTCCTTGAGAAAAGATTGTATTTTTCATGATTAAAATCATTAGAAAAATGCTTGTGTGATCACATAAAAAACACCTATATACAATATTATATGCAATTATACATGCCATTGATGATCAATTTGAGAAACAATATCAAAATGAGAAGAACAAGTTTTAAACGAGTGATCATTTTCTTGGGGTTAACACTTTGTTATGTACTTGGAGAGGCTGATTTAGGGTTGGATACAAGAAAACCTAAGATTTTAGATGGAAAAAATGTACCAAACAACCCTACAAGGCATGCAGTGAAATCAATTCAGGTATAATGTTTTTTTATCCTTTGTTTTAGTCTTTGAAATTTTCGACTTAGCTCATATATTTCATATATTGTCACCTCTTAAGGATAGCATTAAACAAATCTGGAGTTAGGGGCGAAGTCAAAATTTTTTTAAAAATTGTTGAGATTAAGTTATATATTTTTACGAGAGTTAAAATGTAATTCCACTCTTATATATATTGACTTATATTTTTATGGATTTCAAAAGGACTAAATCAAAATTCTAGTACTTTTTGAAGGCCAAACTATAATTTTACCAAACATTACTTTTAAGGTTTTATAAACATTAGGGGGACTCAAGCAAGGATTTTTCATTTTGGGGGGCATCAAGGCCCCTTCCTGCCACCCTCCCTTCGCTGTGTTTGGGGTTTAAATCCCAACATTTGTAATCCCTTACTAGGGTTTATTGCTTTTATATTTCGAACATATCAAGATAGGTGGTTTCGAGTTTGACAAAACGAAAGCTGCAGAATTTAGTTTCACAATGTTAGTGACATTCGCATTTTAGGGGTAAAATTAGGATCATAATTGTTTTGGAGGGTTAACTTATAATTTTATGATTTTTTGGGAGTCAAGACTGCTACCAACCCCTAAATTTATCCCTTTTAGTGATCTCTAAAATATTATCACTTGTATTTGGAAATACAAAATTAACGAATAACGATATATGTATTTGTTTGCAGAGTGAAGATGGTGACATTATAGATTGCATTGACATTTACAAGCAACCTTCATTGGATCATCCTTCTTTGAAGAATCACATCATCCAGGTATACATTTTCATTTTTTTTTTTAAAATAAAAGCTTTATTTTCATTTGATTTTGTTTAATGTAGTTGGCACCAAGTTATAATCCAAACATGGAGGAAATTCAGACAAGTGAACAACCTTTGAGGAGTGTAACATCTCAAGTATGGCAGAAAAGTGGAAGCTGTCCCAAAGGAACAATCCCAGTAGTTCGAAGAACCCATAATGATGATGAGTTATTATCTAACTCAAGGAAGAAGAGTCCATTGACCGTACATCAAAGGAACCATTCGGTACCCCCCATCACTTTCGATGCTAGTTTCTTATTTGTTCAAGCGATTAAACATGGCAAATCTATAATTCCTAATTCGCACTAAACTTGCTTTTTGAGTAGAGCTCGTGGACGGTATCAATATCATATATAGTAGATTAAATTTGAATCGAGTTATGAGTTTCAAATTTTGTCCGAGATCATTCATAAAATGTAAGTGACTAACTTAAAACCTAGACATATTTAAGGGTTGGTTTACTCACCCAAATTCGAAGATTTGCTTAAAATTTAGAAGGGGTTGAATAAAAATATTAGAGTTAAAAGATGGGCTTGAAAAAAAAACAAAATAAAAAATTTAAAATATGGACTAGATTTAGTTTCCAATATTTAGTGTCCAAACTCAACTTCACTTGACTCGATTTCAAGTTTATACTATATTAATTTTAATTATATGAAAAACAATATATCATAAAAGTAATTAACTATTAAGTTGTTTATAGTTAGAAATTTAATAAATATTAAATAAAAATAAATTATTTTAAAAAAAATAAAAAATATGGGAGAGTAGACAAAATTTGAGGCTTATATTTCATGTTGGGTCAAGCTTGGGCAACTATGTATAATTATACCATGCATAGACCCAACCAAAAACCCCAACTCTACTCAACCTAGGAATACTTCTACTTAAATCTATTTAAGTCAAACATATAATTCTTTTAATATTTACATTATAGTATAGCATATTTAATATTCTTATAATATAAATTACATAATACATAAAATACAAAAAAAATCCCACTTTTTTTTCCAAATCTATCTTTCAGATTTAATATTTTAGCTAAAACCCTTGAAAATATCGTGTGAATCTTTAAATTTAGACAAATAATTCGATTCTCCAACAAGTCTGATAGGAAGTTTTGCATTGTTTTAGAAGGCAATATTGTTGACGGAAGGGTATAACTATGCGGGAGTGAAAGCAGATATCAAAGTATGGAACCCTCATGTTGAATCCGACGATGAATATTCCACCTCTAGAATTAGCCTCCGAAGTGGTCCTTGGTATGATTTTGAGAGCGTTGAAGCTGGTTGGGCGGTTAGTATATCAAACTCTTTTTTAATACCTCTAAGCTCTTTTTTATTTTTTTTTGATATCTTTCATGTTCTTTTTGTGATTTATGTTCGAAGTTTGTATCTGTTCCCTTTAATAGTATCGTCTCTAAAATTTAAATCTACATTCTTTTATTAAGAATGCAATGTGTCTTGTCATTGCACTTGTTAGATAAGCTTATAGCTGTTAATATGCTTTTGAAGTTTTCAAGATTTTTTAGGTGAATCCTGGTGTGTATGGAGATAGACAAACTCGATTATTTGCTTATTGGACGGTAAGTTCACTTTAACACCTTTACTAGTGTCTCGAAGCTTCATTGTCAGTGCTGAATTTTGGCATTAAGTTTAGGGTTTTAATTAATTTTTTTTAAACCTAAAGGTTTAACTTTCAAGAAGTTTAAAGGGTTTAATGAGAATTTTTGAAAAATTTAAGGGGCTTTGAGTAAAACTTTCAAAAAGCTTAACGGGAATTTTAAAATATTGAGGGACTCAATTAAAATTTTCAAAAAAATTAGAGGCATAATGAGAACTTTCAAAAATTTTGAAGAGTATCATTTTAAAGTTCAATTGGATAATCTAATTTGTTGACTTTTTAAGATTGAAATTTACAAAATTTAACTCTAAAGGTAATGATGTTAGAAATGTACCGAAATCCAAGTTTAACATATCAAAATAACCAAACATTTGTGTGCATGTATAGGTTGATGCATCAAAGAAAACAGGGTGTTTTGATCTAACATGCCCCGGATTTGTTCAGACAAGCCATGAAATTGCTCTTGGTGCAGCCATTTACCCTATCTCTGTCTTCCGAGGTCTTCCATATCAGATAACTCTCTTTATATTTAAGGTCAGCAAAATATCAAAGCTCTAAACTTTCAATTACCAAAACATTATTAAAATCCCAATATGTTTTAATCTGATTTGATTGTAAATAGTTAACAGCTTAATATTTTCGACTACAAATTAAAATGGACTTAAACCAAAAATAATTAGAACTCGAAATGTTTTGAGCTTGGAATGACTCGAAACAAGATGACAAACCCGAAAAACCCAAAATGACTTAAATCTAGGGATGAAAAAGAACTTCCCAAAACTAATTTGATCAATTCGAATCATGGTGTTTGAATGATTTATGGAATACCAAAACCAAACTGATCTCACCTCTACTCAAATATGAAGCTTACTTGAACTTGGAGTGACTGAATCCAAAAAATCGACTAACAAACCTAAAAAACCTGAACTCAAAATGACCTAAAACAAAAAAAACCCGAACACGAAACTACACGAAACCGAAAACGATAAAAAATATTAAAAAACCGAATCAACCATATCCAAATTTATCCCATCCAAAACCAATCCAACATACCAAAACATTTGACACAAAGCAACGATTGAAATTTGTGATCATCATTTACATTTCAATTCCCTTTTTGTTTCATATTCAGGATCCAAACACAAACAATCTATGGGTACAATACGGTGAAAGAACCAACATAGGGTATTGGCCACCGAAGCTGTTCACAACACTGACCTACGGTGCGGAATGTGCGGAGTGGGGCGGCGATGTTTACAGCTCAAAGTTGGAGCAAGTTCCCCACACGGAAACACAAATGGGCAACGGTAATTTCCCGGATTATATCGACGGGAATTCAGGGTATATGAAAAGAATGAGGATTCTCGACATATCGCTCAACTTGAAATTCCCGGAATGGGTGGGCACTTATGCAGATGAATATTGGTGTTATCAATCTCAATATGTTTCGGATTATGTTGTAGATCCTGAGTTTTATTTTGGTGGCCCTGGAAGGAATGAAATGTGTCCTTGAAAAGAGAGTGTCTTCGTCAATGGCTTCAAATTATCTCTTCTTCTTTTTTTCTTTTCTTTTCTTTTCTTTTTTATGAACTTGATGATGATTGTGGTTTAGGGATAGTGAGGAAATTGAATGTGTTGTTTCTTTGCTTCCAGAACTTGGATTGTATAATCTATTTCGTATTTGAGTTTTGATGTTACGAATTAATAGTTTTCAGCATTCGGAAGTCATATATTTGAGTCTTGATTAATCTAGAGTCAAATTATAAGCGAAGCTATCTTGATGTTGTTTTTCTTATCCACAATTTTAAACCTAGAATCTCATTTAAAGTGTATTGTGCTTCTTATTGCCTGATTGTTTAAAGGGATAAATATCAAAGCTATACATGAACTTCGATTCAATGTGCAATATCATCCATTAACTTTGATTTTGTGTAATTTTATACATGAAATTTCGATTTGATTCAATTTTTACAAATCACTAACAACATTATCGAATTCACACTATTTTACGTTAATATATTTCATACACAAACAATTATATTAATAAAAAATGAAAATAAATGTATGTATTCATTTCTTTAAATGTGTATAATTGAATCAAAATCAAAGTTTTATATATACATATAAACCACAATTCAAGTTTCATGTATATAATTGCATCAAATCAAAATTGTCAAGTTCAAGGGCTAACTTCTACAAGAAAAAATTTAGGCCCCAATATAAGAATAATTGTCAAGTTCAGGATCGATCTTAGACAAAAAATAAAGTTTAAGCCCAATGCGAGAATAGTTACCAAGTTTAGGCCCGAAAAAGCAATTTAACCTTTTTTTTATTCTTATCTGAATTTAATTCAATCATTAAAAATTGTGTATGTTTTATTTGCAGAAAGATTCATACAAGACAACAGGTTGCTTTGACCTCCATTGCAGTGGCTTCGTTCAAACAAGCTCCAAAGTTGCCTTTGGTGGAGCCCTTGAGCCTGCCTCCACTGAGTTTGGTCAACAGTATTATATCAATGTTGACATATTTATGGTAACCTTAACCCCTTTTTTTTTTCTCAGCTTTTTCTTTGGTCGAATTCTCATTTTAGTCCCTCTAGTAAATCGACATTAAATTGTCGTTATTAGAGTTATAATGTGGATTTATTATTAGTTGAATTTAGTTGACTGAATTTTCATATAGTCTTGATTGTATGATCCAATAACAGTAAAAAAAAATTCATCTTATCACTTGAACAATTATAACTAATGGTCTTATCAATTTGGACCTACTATAACATTATAAAAGTAGAAAAAGTTAGAGGGGGCTAATTTTCAAATTTGGTATAATTTGATTCCTTTACTTTTATAATATTATTTCTAGGTCTAAATTGATAACATAATAAGTTGTTGCTATTAAATTGATGACGTGATTCTTTTATAAAACAACAACAACATTCTGCTAATATATAAATTTAGATTAAAACATACTCAAAGTTCTTATATCTAAATTCCTTGAGCATAGACTAATCCTAAATCCGAAAAAATAGATACCTGAATTCCTTGAAATAAATATAGGGGGGCCAAATTCCAATTGTATAAAGAGTATAAGGACTTTGAGCATAGACTAACCCTAAATTTATTATTTTATCACTTTAAGGACAACTACTTACTACATTATCAATTTAAGCCTACTAATTGAATTCGGTTATCCATTTAATTTAGGGTTTAGGGCCAATTTTACTTTGGCTGAGAAAAAAAGTGTTAAATTGAAACAAAATGGTTAAATCTGAACATAGAACAAGAACTAAAACCAGAATAAAAATAAATTTTCTAAAAGAGTAATACTATTATAAACCTCGTTGGCTAATTGTTTATATATACATAAACCATCTTAAGATTTGACTGACATGTAAAATCATTATCGCTTTAACAACAACATCTAATCGATTGAGATGTTTGACTTGCAGGATCCAAACACGAACAATTGGTGGCTAAAAATTAAGGAAGATTTGATAATTGGGTATTGGCCAGCATCAACACTACTATTTTACTTGAATCATAGTTCAACGCTGGTTGAATGGGGTGGACAAGTTTATAGCTCAAATGTGAAGAAAGAGCCACACACAAAGACCGGCATGGGAAGTGGCCAATTTGCTTCTGGTCTAAGAGGGAATGCATGTTACATGGATAATATTGCCATTGTTGATTTCTCAATGCAACTCAAGTATCCACAGTGGGTAGGCACTTGGGCTGATGAACAGTATTGCTACACTGCTTTGAATTACCAAGAAGGATATGGAACTTTACCGGTTTTTTACTTTGGGGGACCTGGTCAAAATTTTAATTGTCCCTAGAGTCAACCCTAAGGCTCAGGTGTTCACTTTTTTTTAGAAATTGTCTAAGTTTGGATCATAGAAATGGCCTGTTGTGGTGTGTTAGTAGTGATTTGTTTTTATTAGTAACAAATTTAATAGAAGAATTTTAATAAGTATTAGTAATTAGACTTACATTTTTAAATTTAAATAATAATAAAGTATGAGACTAAAACGGACAAAGAATATAGGGACTTAGAAACATATCATATATATATATAATATAGCAATATGAGGTTACTAAAAAGGAAATAAATAGTCATATATATTCTCATTATAGTTTTTTTTGACACCGACACTCTCACACTAATTTACAATTTGGGTAAATTTCTATTTTCCTCGTTGCCTTTTAAAATTTTAAATTATTCCATGTTTTTGTTAATTTTTTTTATTTTTTATATGTTAAATATGAAATTAATTTTAAATAAATTATCTCTTCATTTTAAGATTTTACTTAAATTTAATTAAATTTTAATGTTATAATATTAAAATTAATAAATCTTACATTGTTAAGCTTAAAATATAGTTTAAGAAAATACACGTACTAATAACATTTATCAAATTAAATTTATACTTTGCAAATATAATAGGATTATATTCATTGATTAAATTAGAGCAAAGATAAATATAAAATTATAAAAAAATATAATATTAATAATTTTAGCATTAAAACGAATTAATTTAACAATATATATAATAAATAACCTATAAAAAATTATTAATAATATTATTTAAATTATAATATATTAATATTAATACTCAAACCATGATAAATTTTTATATTAAATATTTTTAAAAATATTTTTTAATTACATTAATTTTTAATTTATTAATTATTTTTGAAGAAATTGATTAAAATTTTAAGCAAAAACTAATATTATAAAATTAAACATATAAAAACGACCTGTTATTGCACCGAAATACAAACTAGTTTTAATCTATAAATATATATAATTTATCTTCCACTCGCATTATTGATATGTCATCCTTTAATATTATTTGAAATTTTCATCTAATTAATATACCTACATTAAGTTTTTAGATTTTTTTTTATAACCACGGGTGTACTCATACATTTTACGGTTAGAATATGTTTAGGTCAAAGGTGATAATTAGATAAAGTCGTTTTAATAATATTGATTTCAAAATTCAAATGCTGTTGGTGGTGATTTAAAAAATATATAATTTGGATTTGGCAGATAGGATTTTATTCATTACATCTCCAAATTTAAGGTAAATACAATTTTTTTTTTATGCTTGTAAGGGATTTTATTAATTACATATGCCCAACAAGGAATCTGAATTAAAAACATTCTTAAAAAGCACTTTGCCATTTATTAGAATTTAAAACTTGAAGCATTCAACTTCTTATATTACAGCAATTTTCAAGACCCCAAAGAACAGATTTGCTTAAAACAATGGCAAATTTTATTTTCGGGGTTTTCTTGATTCTGGTTTTATCATATTTGAGTAACAGAGTAACTGGAAAAGCTACTGTCAAAGAAATTCACGCAGATGTTGATGGGAAATTAAAGGAGCTTAACAAGCCTGCTGTGAAGACCATACAGGTAAAAGTTTTTACTAAAACCTGAAATAATATTAGACAGGATATAATTATATGAGTGTTGAAAATGAATATGGCAGAGTGATGATGGGGATATTATCGATTGTGTCGATATCTATAGACAACCTGCTTTCGATCACCCTGCATTAAGGAATCACGTTATTCAGGTAATTCTTTTTTCTATCATTACTTTTTTTTTTCTTTATCATTGCGACTGCTGATGTAATGGATGCTATTGAACATTGCAGATGAAACCCAATTTCAATTTCAAAGAAATGGAATTCAATTCGAAAAATGGGTCGTCGAAGCTAACTGTGTTTCAGACATGGCAAAAAAGCGGGAGCTGCCCGAAAGGAACTGTCCCAATTCGAAGGATTCGAAGAGAGGATTTACTGAGAGCGCAATCTGTCCAACAGTTTGGAAGAAAACCTCAAGAAGTTGTCTTGAAATCAAACACAACAATTGGCCGATTTCCATCTATTAATAGCAACGCACTCGCACTTCCTGCTATTGTTAACCGATCCGTAAGCATATTTTTGAGTATTTTAGTTCGGGTAACTTTATTGTTTAGGGTTTGAGGCACATTTTTGATTAATTATTTGAATGAATTATTTTAGATTCCGAATAATTTAACTTTGATTCCTTGACTTTCCTTGGTTTTAAATCCATTTAAATTGATGTTGTGTTTGAGTTGACCGCATTTTGTTCACAAATTCAAGTCAAAATTGATTGATGTAATTGAATTGGTGGGGTTTTTTGTTTTTTAAACAGGCAGCAATTCTTGCTACAGTTGGAGCCAATTACACAGGAGCTAAAGCGGATATCAATGTTTGGAATCCAAATGTTGAATCTGAAGATTTCACTACTGCTCAAGTCTGGCTTAAAGCTGGCCCTAATGATAATTTTGAAAGCATAGAATCCGGATGGACAGTAAGTTTTAATCTAAACTCGAAAATTTGCTTTCATCTAGATTTGATAATTAAATGTTTGACAAGTTAAATTAGTTTAATCCGAATACAAAACAATCTAATTTTCAAATGATTAATATAGAAATTATCTAAACTGATAATGATTTGACTTGAAAAATCAAATTCAAAATATTTGAACTCGAAATTAACCCAAACTGAAATTGATTTGAACCAAACCTAATTCGGATCGAATCAATTGAAAAGCAACCTCACTCAACACTGTTCTTTTTTTTGTTTGTTTGTTGTTCTTTTTGTTTTTCTTATTAACTTTTCAATATTTTTTCTCAGGTAAACCCACAATTATATGGTGACAAAAAGACCAGATTATTTGCACATTGGACTGTAAGTACATGAAAGTTTTTACAATTAATTTTTTCTGTATTGTATAATTATAGAGTTAGTGTTGACACATATCATGCAAGTATTATGGATGAATATCCTTTGACCATCGGGCTAATCATAAGAGTTTGCAATTAATTAAATCATTAAAAATGATGTGTTTTATCTTGTTGGAAGGAATTATATGGTTAATGTACACACTGATGATATCACATTATCCAACATATTTGCAGAAAGATTCTTACAAGACAACAGGTTGTTTTGACCTCCAATGCAGTGGCTTCATTCAAACAAGCTCTAAAATTGCCCTTGGTGCAGCCATTTCGCCTATATCCATGGAGTTAGGTCAACAGTACTATATCACCATTGGCATTTATATGGTAAGATTAACCTCTCTTTTTTCTCTCAGCTTTTTCTTTGGTCTAGTTTTAATTTTAGCCCCTCTAGTAAATTGAGATTAAATTGTCGTTATTAGAGTAATGATGTAAATTTATTTTTAGTTGAATATAGTTGAAAGAATGAATTTTCAAATAGTCTTGACTATATGACCAAAATAATAATAAAAGAAAATCAAGTTATCAGTTCGAATCTACTATAACATTATAGAAGTTGAAAAAATTAGAGGGATAAATTTTTTATTTTGATATAATTTGGTCCTTTACTTTTATCAAATTATTCCTAGGTCTAAATTGACAATTTGTTGCTATTAAATTGATGATGCCTTAACATTATGCTGATATATAAATTTAGGTTAAAATATGTTCAAAGTCTTTATACTTTTCGGATATTATTCTTAGGTCTAAATTGAGAACACAATTTGGACCTACCATGATATTATAGAAGTTAAAAAAAAATAGAGAGAGATTGCATTTTGCTCACTTTACTCAAAAAAATAGGTAAATTAGTCCATGTACGTTAGATCAAAGAGCAAACTAATTATTTTTGTTAAAAAATTCATCCATTTCTACGGTTAAAAATTAGAATGTTTGACGAAACAACTAAACAATTACTTATGGTATGTCACATGTACCTTATGCTAACATATAGGGACTAGGTTTTAACAATAAAAATGGATGAAACTTTTAATGAAAGAACTAGTTTGTTTTTTTATATAACATACAAGGATTGATATTTACCTTCTTCTTCTTAGTATAAAAGCCTCTATAGTACTTTTACCAAGTCTCATTGACTCAAGGCCCCAACCTTAACCAATAAACCAATGTATTTTCTTTGTTGTACGTAGATTTTATTTTGAATTGTTTGGTTTGTAGGATGAAAACACAAACAATTGGTGGCTAATATTTGGGAATGGTATAACAATTGGATATTGGCCAGCATCAACACTAAATGTCTTGAAGAATAGTGCAACAATGGTTGAATGGGGTGGACAAGTTTATAGCCCAAATGTGCAGAAATCGCCACACACCAAGACCGCCATGGGGAGTGGCAAATTTGCTTCTAGTCTAAAAGGGAATGCATGTTACATGGAGAATATTGGCATTGTGGATTTCTCAACGCAACTTCAGTACCCACCTGCGGTGACCACTTTGGCTGAAGAGAATTATTGCTACACTGCTTTAAATCACCAAGATGGATCCGAAAGTTCACCAACTTTTTACTTTGGGGGACCTGGTCAGAATTATAATTGTCCATAGAGTCCTCTAAATATATAGTTTTTGTTTTTGTTTTGGCTTGTGTCCGTGATTTATATTATAATACAATAAAATCATGGTTTGCGTAGGTGAAAGTATAATTAACTCTCTTTATAAAAGCTCTATTTGTCTACCAAGATTTAACTTATTATAGAGAGGCAGTTGTTGTACACCTATAATACCATCTTGTTATTGAGAAATAATTGTTGTAAATCTACTATAGAATTAATATAATGAATTTTTATAAAATAAAGAATGTAAAAATTATGTTAAGCCAAAATCAAATCAACAAAATAAAAATATATATAGCAGACGCATGTGCTATTACTTTTATGCATCTTTTATTTTGCATTTTTCACATAATTAATTATGGAGTTCTTAAATCTAAAATTTAATTAATTAGCACGAGTTATCAAAATAAATAAATTAATTTATCATGAGTTGTTAAATTCAAGTAATCATGTTATAAGTTTATGTCATTTCAAATAATTCATAGTAGAAAAAAAAACTTAATAGTTTATTGAATTGATATATTTAATTCCACTCGTTGAAGATTATTTTCATTTAATAAAAATTGATTAATAAAATTTTTCACGTGAAGTTTGAACATTTTATTGAAATAACATACTGATTAAAATAAGTTTTATTTAATAAATTATAATTAATAGGTTTTCTTATATAAAACAACTATAATTTTATTTCAAATTTTATACAATCTATTGTTATAGAAAATTAATTTAATAAAGAACATACTTCATAACTATGGTTGTTGCTGTTATAAGTGAGAATATGATATAGAGAGTTCAAATAAAACATAAAAAATCAGTTCTGCTAGAAACTTGGTTGTTTTAGCGAGTGACTGTTATTGAAAGGGTTTATTGTACTACGAATGCCATGTATTAGGAGTCAAATTGTCTTTATACGTCATATAAAAGAACAAATTAATCTTTTTATTAAAAATTCTATCATTTTCTACTGTTAAGCGGTAACGTGACTGACGAAGCAACTAATTATGTGGCTTTAATTAAAAACCATGTCGAAGACGACTTGGATAACCATTAGTCATATATCTTTAGTTTTACATACATATAGTAATAACAACTAATAAAGGAAATAATCTTTAGTTTCCAGAACATCACAGATTTTGGCATAAATCTTTAAGATTGTAACAGTTATATTTTTTCATGTTATATTTGTTTCAATCGTTCTTCATTTTTTAATAATTTGTTTTAGAAAATGGCAAATTTTATTTTTAGGGTTTTATTGACTCTGGTTTTGTCATATTTGTGTAATAGTGTCAATGGAAAAGCTAATTTTAAAGAAATTGACGAGAAATTAAAGCAGCTTAACAAGCCTGCAGTGAAGACCATACAGGTAAAAATATTTACTACAACCGAGAAAATATTAGACACGATATAGTTATATGAATACGAACAAGATTGAAATGAGTGTTTATTTTGAGCGTTGAAAATGGTTATGGCAGAGTGAAGATGGAGATATTATCGATTGCGTCGATATCTACAAACAGCCTGCTTTCGATCACCATGCGTTAAAAAATCACATTATCCAGGTAAAATTTTCTATTATTACTTTCTTCTTTGAGCATGATTGCGGACATGGATGCTATTCAAACATTACAGATGAAACCTAGTTTTGATTTGAAAGAGGAGAGATTGAGCTCGAAAAACGAGTCCACAAAGCTAGCAATCTTTCAAACATGGCAAAGAAGCGGAAGTTGTCCGGAAGGAACCGTTCCAATTCGAAGGATTCGAAGAGAGGATTTACTGAGAGCGAAATCCGTCCAACAATTCGGAAGAAAACCTCATGAAGTTGTCTTGAAATCAAATACAACAGTTGAACATAAAGATGGCCAACTTCCATCAATTAATACCACCGCACTCGCAATGCCTGTTATTGTTAATCGATCCGTAAGCATATTTCGTGTTAATTAAAGTTTTAAAATCTTCGTGTCATTTTAATTTGGGTTTGAGACTCATTTCAAATTAATTATTTGAATATTTTTGAGTTTCACTCTTTTCGAGTTTATATTGTCTTAGGTTCCGAACAATTTAAGTTTAGCTTATTGACTTTTCGTAGTTAAATCGATTTTGTGTTTGAGTTGACTTAATTTGTTGACGGGTATCAGTTAAAATCTACGGATCTAATCGAATGGGTGGGATTTTTTTTTTCTTTCTGAAACAGGCAGCAACTCTTGTTACAGTTGGATACAATTACATAGGAGCTAAAGCGGATATCAATGTTTGGACTCCAAATGTTGAAGCTCAAGATGAATACACTACAGCTCAAATCTGGCTTAAAGCTGGCCCTGGTGATAATTTTGAAAGCATAGAATCTGGATGGACAGTAAGTCGACTCAACCCCAAAAATTTGATTTAACTCAATTTGATAATAAAAAATCAATAATTTATAATAATTCGAACTCAAAATAACTCGACTTAAAATATCAAATCCAAAAGATCCGAACTTCAAATTGACTTAAATCTAAAATGATTCCAATTGAAACTGACCTGAACCAGAATGTCTAGTAAAGTTTTAAAATCCAAATTAGCCCTGATTCGGATTGATTCAATCTGAAAGCAACCCGACCCGACTTTCTTTTTTTCCTTTCAGTTTCTTTAATAACTTTTCAATATTGTTCTCAGGTAAACCCACAATTATATGGTGACAAAAGGACCAGATTATTTGCACATTGGACTGTAAGTACATAAAAAAGATTTTAAAGAGCAAAAATGTGCAATTAGTTAAATCATTAAAAAAGTTGTGTTTTTTATTTACAGAAAGATTCATACAAGACAACAGGTTGCTTTGACATGACTTGCAGTGGCTTTGTTCAAACAAGTTCCCAATATTTACTTGGCGGATCCATTGAGCCTGTCTCTACTGAGTTTGGTCAACAATATGATCTCACTGTTGGCATTTATATGGTAACCCTTTTTTCTCAGCTACTTCTTTGCTTTAATTGTGACTTTAGTCCCTCTAGAAAATCGAGATTAAATTGATGACATCACATCATTAATTGTTAAAATTATGGTGTCGGTTTTGTGTAAATTTAATATTGATTGAACCCTTTTTTTATAGGATTTTCAGATGTTCGTTAATGATTGAATAATAGTAAAAAAAATTCCACGTCATCATTTTAATAGCAACAACTAATAGTTTTATCAAATTGGTCCTACAATAACATTATAAAAGTAAACAAGAAGTAAAGGGATTAAATTTTGAATTTATATAATTTGGTCCATTTTCTATTACAACATTATTCATGGGTCTAAATTGATGACACAATTTGTCATTGTTGTTGTTAAAGTAACAATGCGATGAGATGTAAAATATTTATTATCAGTTTAGCCTAGTTGATTGAAATTTTATTTAATGTTGCATGTATGATCGAATATCAGTAAAAAGAATCCACAACATCAATTTTAACGTGTAATTGAGTGGTTTGATTTGCAGGATCCAAACACAGCCAATTGGTGGCTAAAAATTGGGAAAGATGTACCAGTTGGGTATTGGCCAGCATCAACACTACTATTTTACTTGAATCATAGTTCAACACTGGTTGAATGGGGTGGACAAGTTTATAGCTCAAATGTGAAGAAAAAGCCACACACAAAGACCGGCATGGGAAGTGGCCAATTTGCTTCTGGTCTAAGAGGGAATGCATGTTACATGGATAATATTGCCATTGTTGATTTCTCAATGCAACTCAAGTATCCACAGTGGGTAGGCACTTGGGCTGATGAACAGTATTGCTACACTGCTTTGAATTACCAAGAAGGATATGGAACTTTACCAATTTTTTACTTTGGAGGACCTGGTCAGAATTATAATTGTCCTTAGAGTCCTCTAAATATTTTTTTATCGTTTATATTAGAATAAAATCCAATGTGGTGGAAAGGTTTCCTTAGCATCGTTGTTCGATAGAATAAAAGTGTTTGTTTTTACATTAAAAAAAGGTCAAATTCTATTTAAAGTCCTTGTATAATACATTTTCAACATATTTTTTTAAAAATTAAGTCACACCAAATAAATTGATAGAATTCAAGGAAAAAATTGGCCTTTGTCTCGTTGCTCATTGCTCTCCCCATATAAAATGAAGTTGGAGGTACTTTACGTTGTACTCCTAGTACAAGGGTTTCCATGATATTTTTACGATAAATATATGCATTTGTTCCAAGGAAATATTTAGAATCTATATTATTAATAAAACCCATGATTGGATTGGCGCCACGGGTTAATCGTCTACCAAACTAGATTAGAAAATGACTAATATACATTTTTATTAAATGACTATTATTATTATTTTGATGGCATTTTTGTTTTTCCGTACTTTTATATAATTGTTAAATAAAATAACTAAAATTGACATATCTAATAATTGAACTCATGTTTAATAGATTTATAAACAAATTCTTTACCACTACGCTAATAGTAATAATTCTTGAGTAAACTTTAAAAAAATTAACTTTTAATATATCATGTTTTCTCTCACTAGATTTGTGTATATAAATAATATCATTGATTACGCTGGTGTTACAAGTCAATTCAATAGTTGATTTTTAAAAAAAAAATAGAATTTTAATATCGAATTTTATTTTTACTAACTTGATCTCTTTTTGATGTGCTATAGAAAAATGATGATTTCATTATGATGTATTTACCTATTTCAATTTTCTTTTACTCACAAGTTAAAATATTTTTTTATTTTAATTCCGTACATATGGCATATGTATACGTGTGTAATAGGGTTTCTTGTATATATAAAAACGACAGATATATTACCATAATAACTTCATTAAGGGTATTTAATTTAAATTTTTTAAAATAAAAGGAAACTGATGAATGATGAAAAGTAATTAATATTTGTTTTTAATGAAAACAATCAGTTAAGGAAAGTTTATTTTGATAAGGATTTCAATTCTAATAAAGAAATAAATAAAAATAAATATTCAAATTTAATTAGTAATTAGTGAAGGATAAGATAGTTAAAATAACCAATTAATTAAAGTTTATTCTAAAAAACGAAATAAATAAATTCAATATTAATAAAAAATTAAATAAAATTATGTAATAATTAAAATTCAACGAGAAAATCACGATTTAGGGTGGGTTTGGATGGGTGATTGGATGCGGTACGGTGCGTTTAGCTTACTTTTTGTCTCACGCTATAGGATTGCTACAGTATCTAATTTTACCGCCACCTCTGTTTTTACACTAACCGCAGATAAACGCACCGTCCATCCAAACTCACCCTTAATCTTTTGAAAAAAGAAAGACATTTTAATACGAAAAATGTAACTGGTTAAAGCTAAAGAGCATAGAAACTTATATGATTTTTAATGATAATAAAGGGATTGTTAGACAGTGTTGGTATTTTATATTTTTGGGAATTATTTTTTTATAAAAATAATAAGTAATAAAGGAAATAATCTTTAGTTTCCAAAGCATCATATATAGTCATAAATCTTTAAGATTGTAACGGCTTCTTTTTTCATGTTATATTTGGTTCATTCGTTCTTCATTCTTTTAGGGAGTAAAAGAAATGGCAAATTTTATTTTTAGGGTTTTCTTGACTCTGGTTTTGTCATATTTGTGTAATAGAGTCAATGGAAATGCGAATTTTAAAGATGTTGAAGAGAAATTAAAGCAGCTTAACAAGCCTGCAGTGAAGACCATACAGGTAAAAGTATTTACTAAAACCGAGGTAATTACGCACAAGGTCGATGGGTGTTTCTTTTGAGCATTGAAAATGACTATGGCAGAGTGAAGATGGGGATATCATCGATTGCGTCGATATCTACAAACAGCCTGCTTTTGATCACCCTGCGTTAAAGAATCATGTTATCCAGGTAAAACTTTCTATCATTACTTCTTTTTTTATTGTTGTTGCTGTAGATGTAATGCTATTCAACATTGTAGATGAAACCCAGTTTCGATTTGAAAGACGAGAAATTGAGCTCCAAAAACGAGCCTGCAGAGCTAGCAGTGTTTCAAACGTGGCAAAGAAGTGGAAGTTGTCCGGAAGGAACCGTCCCCATTCGGAGGATTCGAAGAGAGGATTTATTGAGAGCGAAATCTGTCCAACAGTTTGGAAGAAAACCTCATGAAGCTGTCTTGAATTCAAGCACAACAATTGAACATAGAGATGGCCAACTTCCATCTATTAATACCACCGCTGTTGCACTACCTATTATTGTTAATCGATCCGTAAGCATATTTGGAATTAATTTAAGGTCTAACTTTGGGTTTTTTTTGTTGTTTCTCGTTCTAGTTATTCGGATTTAAGGCTCATTTCTAATTAATTTGTATTCGAATTGACTGAATTTTGTTGACAGATTTAAGTAAAAATTGACGGATCTAATTGAATTGATGGTTTTTATTTATTTTTTTGAACAGGCAGCAACTCTTGTTACACTTGGATACAATTACATAGGAGCTAAAGGAATCTTCAATATTTGGAATCCGAATGTTGAAGCTCAAGATGAATACACTACAGCTCAAATATGGCTTAAAGCTGGCCCTGGCGATAATTTTGAAAGCATAGAATCGGGATGGACGGCAAGTTTTAATTTAAACCTAACTCTATTTGATAATAAAAAGTTAACAACTTAAATTTATCTAATTTGAATCCGAAATGGTTCACTTAAAATATCTAAATCCATAATGATCCGACATTAACCTAAATCTGAGATGATCTCAACTGAAATTGTCTTGGACTAAAATGACTCATAAATTATAAAATTCATATTAGCCGTTAGGAGCGAACAGGGAATATTTTAACAGGTGACAAAATTGAATTATAAATTTTTTAAATGTGTTTTTATTTTTAAGGGGTAAAGTGTAATTTTTTCTATATTAATTTATAAGAGGTTAGGATTGAATTTATTTTAATTTTGTGGGGGTTAAGGCCCTGTCTGTCCCTTGTATCTGCCCTTATTAACCCTGATTCAGATTGATTCAATCTGAAAGCAACCCGACCCGACATTTTTTTCCCTTTCAGTTTCTTTAATAACTTTTCAATATTTTATTCAGGTAAACCCACAATTATATGGTGACAAAAGGACCAGATTATTTGTACATTGGACTGTAAGTACATAAAAAAGTTTTTAAAGAGTAAAAATTTGCAATTAATTCAATCATTAAAAAAGTTGTGTTTTTTATTTACAGAAAGATTCATACAAGACAACAGGTTGCTTTGACATGACTTGCAGTGGCTTTGTTCAAACAAGTTCCCAACATGTACTTGGTGGATCCATTGGGCCTGTCTCTACTGAGTTTGGAAAACAATATTATCTCAGAGTTGGCATTTATATGGTAACATTAAAACCCTTATTCTCAGCTTTTCTTTCTTTTGTTTATTTATGATTTTAGTCCCTCTAATAAATCGAGATTAAATTGATGATATTATTAGTTGTGGTTATTAAACTTAAGAATTTAACTATAAACTTATTATTGGTTGAATATAGTTATTGAATTTTCACACAGTCTTGATTGTATGAATAAATAGTAGTAAAAAGAATCATATATACATGAGTTTATGAGTGAATAAAAGTAAAAAAGAAAAGGGTAAACCATGGTAGAGGTCACCCAGCAATGGTTGGTTGTAAAAACGGAAATACATAAAAATTCAAGATAGTTGGATGAGTAAAATTAAATAATTTAGTGGCTATTTTGTAATTGTTCATAGTTAGGTAGCTAAAACAGAAAAAAAAAATATCATCACAACAAGTAATCGTGATATCAATTTAGTGATTAAAAATCTATGTCCATCACTTTAACGAGAACAACTAATCTGAGTGGTTTTATTTGCAGGATCCGAACACAGCCAATTGGTGGCTAAAAATTGGGAAAGATATACCAGTTGGGTATTGGCCAGCATCAACCCTAATGTTTTACTTGAATCATAGTTCAACAATGGTTGAATGGGGTGGACAAGTTTATAGCTCAAATGTGAAGAAAAAGCCACACACAAAGACTGGTATGGGAAGTGGCAAATTTGCTACTGGTCTAAAAGGGAATGCATGTTCCATACTGAATATTGCCATTGTTGATTTCTCAATGCAACTCAAGTATCCACAGTGGGTAGGCACTTGGGCTGATGAACAGTATTGCTACACTGCTTTAAATTATCACGAAGGATATGGAAAATTACCAATTTTTTACTTTGGAGGACCTGGTCAGAATTATAATTGTCCTTAGAGTCCTCTAAATATTTTTTTTATCGTTTATATTAGAATAAAATCCAATGTGGTGGAAAGGTTTTGCTTGGCAGCGTTGTTCTTTTTTAATTATGATAGGATAAAATTGTTTGTTACATTAAAAAAGAGGTCAAATTCTATTTAAAGTCCTTGTATAATACATTTTCAACGTATTTTGCAATATTGTCAAAGCCAAATCAGATTAATTGGTTCAACCAAAAACTGATTGGACCAATGTCATGGAATCAAAACAAAGGAGAGAACCGGGAAAAGAAACCATTAAACTAGATAAATACGTTCCAAAAAAACTGTACGAACTTGTTTAAGAATTTTTTTAAAAATTTTTTATGAGATAAATCTTAATATTATACATTAACTTTAATTTAATGTGCAATTGTATTCATGAACTTTAATTTGATGCAATCATACACTGGAAACTCTAATTGTGGTTCAAATGTATACTTGAAACTTTAATTTTGATTTAATCATATACATTTAAAGAAATAAATACATCAATTTATTATTAATTAGGTAAATATAATTATTTATGTATACAATATATAAACATAAAATAATGTTATATCAATAATTGTGTTAATAATTTATAAGAATTGAATCAAATTAAAATTTCATGTATAAAATTGTACAAAATCAAAATTCATATATACAATTTCACATTAAATCATAGTTCATGTATAGTTTTGGGATTTATTCCTTTTTTTTTCATTTAACTATTGTTGAATCAAAAATTAATGGTTGGACCAATTAATTTTGACAAATGATTTAAGGTGATTTTTTAAAACATGTAATGACTTAACGTATACACATTGACATTCTCTTATATAATTAAGTAGACTTTTTAAAAATTTTATAATATATATGTGACATCATCACATGTTTTAAAAAGTTAAATCATAATTTAATAGAATTCAAGGGAAAAAAATCTTGAGATTGAAAGTATACATTTCCAAAAGTAAAGAATCAAATTATAATAAATGGACTAAAATTCACCAAAAACTTCAATACAATCACAGCCCAAAATTTGAGATCTTTGTTAATAATTCAGGACTTTCATTTTTTGGGGTATCAAGAATGTATGTCCATTTTATGATTGTTAAATATAAATCTGAATTTATGATTGAAACTAATTTATCAATAGGTAGGATAATAAAAAGGTGAGAGTAAAAAGGAATTTACTTCTTAAAGCTACTGAATATATCGTCTTCGGCAGTTGCTGATGTGAAGCCGGTTTTGCCGAACCCAGAGCCGGTGCCCATTGCTCTCCCCATATGTAATGAAGTTGGAGGTCCTTTGTCTCGTTTATCTATGTCGCTTAATTCGCCAAGTATGCCAACGTCTGCCAGTGAAACCTTCTTGACTGTGCAAGGTTCTGATATGATAGCCGAATTGTTAAAAGATGCTAATATGTGGTAAAAAAAAGTAGGTGTAATGTTGCATTTTTCGTTTTTCACTAAAAAAATAAGTAAATTATTATCTATACATTAGTTCAAAAAATAAATTGGTCTTTTATGTTGAAAATTTCATCTATTTTTACTTTTAAAAACCGGCATGGTGGGTAAAATAACCAAACAGTGACATATAGCATGCCACGTGTACCTCATGTTGACATATGTAGATCAGTTTTTAATAATAGAAATAAATAAAATTTTTAACTAAATGACTAATTTTCTTTTTAATCTAGCATACAGTAACTAATTGGTCGATTTTTTGAGTAGAGGTGACCAAATGAAACTAGCTCTCAGTACCATGGAAGTCCTTATATTGGGTTTTAGATTGCATTTTACCCTCTTACTAAAAAGATGGGCAAATTAGTTTATATACATTAAATCAAAGAGTAAATTAATCCTTTATGTTAAAATTTTATCCATTAGTATTGTTAAAAATTGATGTAACTAATGGAGTATCCAAATAGTAACACGTGGCGTGCCTCATGCTGATATATAGGGATCAATTTTTAAGAGAAAAATGTGATGAAATTTTTAGCATAATCAATTTGCTTTTTGATCTAAACTGTAAAGACTAATTTATCTATTTTTTTAATAGAGGAATAAAATGTAATCTAATTCCTAATCAGAGCTTCATCATACTTTTACCACTTATATGTACAGAAGGGGTTTATATAATGAGGGGATACTTACGAGCAGATATATTAAGATCGATTATTCCACGGCTCAATGAATCGGCCCAAATTCCGGACTTCACCTGAAAAATAGCATCCTTCTTTTGAGGTGGTTTAATGTCTTGTGAGGGTTTTGTGTTCATGTTGTTGTTGAGGTTTACGTCGTTAATCGGAGTTTGTGTTGGTTCTTTCCAAGGTGAATTGGAATGATGAGTGAATGAACCAAAAATGTCAGATGAACTATGAAAATTGCTGAGTGGAACAGTAGCGAATGGATCGATAATGCTAGCATTTGTTGGGTCGGGTTTTGGTACCATGATGTCTGGTTGGACAACTGGATCAGTGGCGGCAAAGAGGTCGACAGTTGGAGAGACAGCAGGAACGATGGCAGGCTGGGAAGCAAATAGATCAACCTGTTTCTGCACATACGAGAAAATCAGATTGTATGTCATCATTCTACATGCTGAAATAAAAGCAATGGTGTTTTTTTCCAGTACACATACACATATCCATATGTTTATATATATGTGCATTAAGATGAAACATGGGTCCGACCTGTGCTTGAGGACTTGCTTCAATTACTGCTTTGTTTGGTGCTGAGACAAAAGTTGCATCAGCAAATAGATCAACTTCTGTTGAATCAGTACTCGTAACAGAGTGTTCCATACGAGCAGATGCTGGTCCATCGAAGAGGTCATCCATTAAACTTTGTCCAAATAGATCCACTTGATTAGAATCTCCTGTCGCTGGATCTGCCAAAGGAATAATCAACAATGCATTGGTAAAACACAGCCTATCAAAAATCTCCAAAGATATATACTAAACAAACAAACAAAAATATCCTTACTAGACCTAGAAGCTCCCCTGGGATCGAAATCATCAAAATCATCATCGTCGGCTTCAAAATTATTTGTAGGGGCACTTGTGCTTTGACTATATTTATCATCTTCACTCAACTTCGCAGATAATTTATTTTTTGGATCCTTGCTGAAAAACAACATTACCAAATGTGTGTGTGTGTGAGTGTGTTTAAACATGTTATAGTAATAGAGCTTGAACTTCCATAATCAAGTTATTATGCATGGTGAAACACGAATCACCATATAGAATAAATGGATCCACAATGGTGATATGACTCCTAGAACCAAACATGGCATGCAGTGTATGACAACCCTGGATTTGACAATCAACAATGTAAAACATAAACCTGCCATGACGTCTAGGCTCCTTTGTGGAATTTGCTTGGCTCTCACTTGTAGTACTCCCTCGGCGTGGCTTCACGTAGGTATTTTTTGGATCCTTGCTGCAAAACAACATTACCAAGTGTGTGTGTGTGTGTGTGAGTGTGTTGAAACATGTTATAGTAATAGATCTTGAAACATGTTAATAGTAATAGAGCTTGAACTTCCATAATCAAGTTGTTATGCATGGTGAAACACGAATCACCATATAGAATAAATGGGTTCACAATGGTGATATGATTCCTAGAACCAAACATGGCATGCAGTGTATAATAACCCTGGAGTTAACAATCAACAATGTAAAACATAAACCTGCCATGACGTCTAGACTCGTTTGTGGAATTTGCTTGGCTCTCACTTGCAGTACTCCCTCGGCGTGGCTTCACGTAGGTATCTTTATCAAACTTTTGTTCTCCATATCTATCCCTCGGCTTATAGCTGTCACTTTCTCTTCTACCACTTGAGCCTCCGCACCTATCCCCCCCACCTTGGTAGCCTCCACCACTAAATGAGGATGCGCTAGACTTAAAGGTTACACCAGTAGATGACAAGCCAATGTACCTAGAAACAATAATAGATGCACAGTTTAATCAATAAAAACCTATAAGAAGCATACAATTTCATATAATATTGCACTTTACAGTTTTATCTAGATAAGCCCCTGAATAAGCCTTTATCCTTTTGATTTTACCCAAATAAGCCCCAAACCTTTAATTTACACCTAAACAAACCCTTAATATAAAACAAATAAGGGTTTATTTAAAAACAGAGAAACAGTTTAGGGGATGTTTCAGTGATATAGCGATTTCACTTCCTGAAAATAAACTTACTTGTCACGGTTGGCAGCAGCTTTATTTCTAGCTTCTTGTATTCTTTCTTTATTATGCAAGAGACCCACTATAGTTTCTGCTTTCTTCCGGACATTGATTCCCATATCTTTCCCACTTGGCTCAACATACTCAAAACTCATGAGGGACTGAAATGCAAAACAAGTAGGGAATATTAAACTTTACTCCCATAAAAGCATGCAATGGCAAGACTAAGAAAATATAAGGGTTCAGGCCTTACAGCGATCCGGAAAGTACGTCCTATTATGTCATCGACTGCACGCTCAGATCCATTAGAAATCAAATACTCAATAACAGACAATGCCTGATAGTAGTATTAGTTGTTGAATGCATGAAAAAAAAAGGTGCATAAGCTTTGGAAATACATATCAAATTTATAATTATACCGCGTAACGATATGCATACCTTGTAGACGTAACGCCAATCTTTTCCAGTCTCACCAAGTCTTGACCAAAGAACATTCATAACCATTTGACAATCAGAGCTGCAAGATATGATAGCCTATTCAATTAGCAATACAGCAAGAGACAAAACAGAATGAAAGGGAAATATGTGCAAAAGTTGATAACTACAATTTCTTTGTGGCCTGCGCTATTTCCGCCAATGCAGCGCCATGAGGACCCCATGGTTCATTATCTGTCGCATCCAATACCTACATATACATTTTCCATGAAAATTATGTAACCAGATTTTTTGGACATAAGCTGGATATCCATAGCCAACGGCAGTGACTAATCTCCTCACTGCAGTTGCTCTTTAAGAGGTAAATGGACTCCATTCTTATGAGTGGGGATATCCACCGCCCACATGATTAAAAGATGAGTTGAACAACTACCACTCCACAACTCATAGTTATCTTTCGAAACTTTACATGAAGTTGAAATGTATAGCCTACCTCATTACAAGAAACACATACTGTAACACATTTTTATCATAACTATCGCAAGCAACAGCAGAAGTAAAATCACAAATAATTTTGGATCTCCTGCGACATCGTACAATAACCATTTCCATAATTAAAGCAAAGTTGGCAGATTCATTTTGCAACACTAAGTTGATCGCAACTGAATTGGAAGATCCAAAATATCAAGTAAAGATTTATGTATGATATCTCTCAGCACGTTTAAAATCACGTATGCTAGCAAGCAATATGCAGCTTCAACACGAGCTTTCGATCATCTCATAAACTTTATATTCGTAGATGAATATGTTTCTATAGCTAAACACATTGTAATTTCCTTATGAACATTTCTGGTTCACGCTCAAATTCTGCAAAATCTATAGAGAACTCTACCTTGTACACCAAATTCAACGAATCTAATAACTAGTAAATAAGAATTCAAGAAAAAAAATTCAAATTGCAATTCAGTCTCACCTTCTGTTCGATCTCTGGAACCTTCAATACTTTCAGATTCACCTCTCTCTTTCTGAAAATTAAATGAATAAATCAAGTGATCATTGAAGATAAAACAGTAATCAACCAAATTCTGATTCAAAAATTTTGGAAACAGATGAGTTTTAGAGCTTACATTTCGCGAACAGTTTGATCGAATGCCTTCATGAAATCCATATCGGATCTAACTTTAAAAAAAAAAAACACACAATTGTGGAAGAAAATATAAGATCGAATCAGTAGGATGACGCAGATCTTATAGATTATTTATTCAGCAGCTAAGTTCAAAGGCTTCTAATATAATGAAAAATGTCGAACATTCGCTAAAAACTGTTTTCCTTTGTTTTCCCGTTTTCTGGTTTGCTCATTGATGAAAAAATTGAGATGATCATTCGCTAAAAAACTGAATTCGGTAGTCGACGATGATTTTTGTTTTTTATTAAAATAGAAAATCTAAACTGAATTCTGGTATTTAGAATGAAAATCTGGGCTGAAAACAAGTACGAAGAATGAAAAAAAATAAACAAATAAATTTATTCAAAACCCAAGAGAAGTATCCATTTTCCATTCGGCCTTGGTCTTGTTCATTGCTGGATTTGATTTGCTGGCCCAAATTAAGCATCCAAATCGGTTATCCCTTTCTTTCCTTCTGTTAAAAAATTAAAAATCGATGGTAAAAGTATCATGAAAGCCTTTATACTAAGGTTTAGATTGTATTTCGACTCCTCTACTCAAAAAATAGGCAAATTAGTCATTGTACATTAGATTAATGAGCAAATTGGTCATTCTATTAACAATTTTATCAATTTTTATTGTTAAAAACAAGTCATTGTATGTGACTATCTAGTTATTTCGTCAACCACATCAGTTTTTAATAGTAGCAATTAATGAAAATCTTAACATAAAAGACCATTTTTCTCTTTGGTCTAATGTATAAGGACTAATTTGCTCATTTTTTTAGTAAAAGGAGCAAAATGTAATTTAATTCTTAGTACAGGGGCCTCGATGATACTTTCACCAAAATTGATTTAATCTAGTAATAACTATTGACTAACTAATTAATTTAAATTTTATTTGATCTAATCGAATCAGCTTAACATTGGTCGATTAATTCAGTTAAATCGATCAATATAAATTATAATGAGTTAATTACACTAAACATCCTCAAACTATAATCCTCATTTTAAATTAGTTCCTAAGCTTCAATGTATTCTAATAACATCCCTAAATTATCGATGTTATATCAATCAAGTCCTTCCATTGTTAAAGTTGTTATTTAATCGTTAAATGGCAAGTCAAATCTTATGTGACATAATTTAAAATGACAATTTTAAAGAAAAATAAGACATCGCCACATAACTTTTAAAAGTAAAAATTGAAAATTAAGTAAAACAAAAAAAATAGATTCATTATTAAATAAAGCTTTTGTAAAAAGCTCAAAATTTTCAAAACTAATATTTTTACAACACCCATATTTACAATATTAATTTTTCTTTAAAATTTTCGATTTTAAATTATGCCACATAAGATCTGACATCACATTTAATGGTAAAAATAAGGAATTTAGTAACGGAATGATCTTATTGATATAACCTCAATAGTTGAGGATGTTATTAAGATGTATTAAAGTTTGGGGGACCAATTTAAAATTAGGGTCATAATTTAGAGATGTTTTGTATAATTGCTTCTTATTATATACAACTAAATGATTTATATTATACTCGTAGTTTTGTCCTTTTATATTTTATATAAAATCAGTAAAAATTCACATATTATGAAATTTGAACTTAGGATATTATGAATGTGCTAGTAATATTATAAAGCTGTTGTAACTTCTTGACAAAAACTCAATTAGGAAATTACATAAGTACCAAAACATAAAATATGACATAATGATATATTTAGTTCTCAGTGCTTACGTCTTTTGTCAATTTGGATGTCATTCTTTTTTTTTTCTTTCAGCTAAATTTGGTTATTAACCTTTCAAAACGAATCAAATCGCTTATTTTTAATAGAAATGTTAACTAAAACATTAATTTTTCAACGAAGTTGGTGTGACAACTTACATGGTAATTTATGTACACTTATGCTAGCATTGTATTATTTATCTTATATATTACGTTAACAATAAATTTAAATTTTGAAAAATATTTTAAAAAAATTCATAAAAATTGAAAAAAAATTGTATGAAGTACACGTGGATTGTCATGCAAGCTACCACATTTAAAATATTAACATTTTAGCTTGTATTTCAATTAAAAAATAATTCAATTCTTTTCGAAAAGTTGATGATGAAATTTGACATTTTTAAAAAAAAATTGATGGTCAAATTTAACTCGAAATAATAATAAAGATCAAATTAACAAAAAGAAAATATAAACAGTAATAACTTAATTTATCAATATACAAAAAAAATTAAAGTAAAAAATTAAATATCACTTTATCACTTTAAACAAGGATAGGTGTATGGAATGGATAACTGAAGAAGGTGGGGAACATAGAACAAAGAAGCATTTGTTTGTATATGTAGCGAAAAAGACTTGGGTCCCCTTTGAGGACTACTTGTCCCTTTGATGGTAACTTGATTTTGCTATACCTACTCTTTAGCACGCAAACAACATTGTGGACCTCTTTTAGATAAGGTTCCACGTTTCTTAAAATAGACTTTATTTTCCGGAATTGTTGAATTATTCGTTGCATTCAATAAATTCATTTAAAATTATAAATTAGTTAATTTATTATTAAATATTTTTATATAAAGCTAAATTAGAATCGATTTTAATATTTGTTGTTTAAAAAATAATATTTATTATTTAATAGATTTAATATTTTTAAGTTTTTATAATTTTGTAAACGAAATTTTTTATTTAGAAGGGAACTTATTTGATTTTTTTTAATAGTTCGAGGACTAAATTGATCCATTTAATAATAAAGGAATTGATTCAATTCAATCATTATAATGTAAGGATCTCCTAAGTATTTTAACGATTCATTTTATATTATAATAAGTTGTAAAGAAAAAAATTAACCATAATGTTTTAATCAAAATAATTAACAATATAATTAAATTAAGGTAGAAAGATTAAATTTTTAAATTTAATTATTATAAAGAAACAAAAACAGAAATATTTCTTTTACGCTTTATTATTTTTATTTAATAAAAAATATCATTGTTATTTTAAAAAATTATTTTATCATAATTTTAATAACAATTCAAGTGATTTTGCCATATTTCTCAATATATATGTGTTTTGAAAAAGATTTGAAACCATAAATAGAAAGAAGCCAAAGCTGTCAACATAAAGAGTGCATATGAGCCCCAATTTTTATCCAAACACAATCCCAATGGGGTGGTACGTCACTATCTCAATGTGATAATAATAATAATAATAATAATAATAATAATATTTAACTACAATATAAGTGAAAAACTCGAACGCCTTCAACTTAAGATTAGAGTATTGTGTTGGTTGTGTTTTAGCTCGATTGGCACATATATTGTTGTTGATGTGGGAAGATACGAGTTTGAATGCATATAAGTTAGGTAGGAGTTATGGATAGTTCTAAATATTATGTCCAAAAAAAACATATATGATCAAAACTTATAATAAAAATTATTTAAAAAAAAAGTATTAGAGTCTTTTGTATAAGAAAAAATATTAAGACAACCTTGCTCTCATTTACGAATCCAACTTAATCTGAGTTTAAGAGTTTATTTATTTCATGGAATATGACTTATTAAAAATGTTTTTCATATTTTGTTTGTTCGTTTCATGAAAAACATTTTGGTCAATAGAAAATGAGTTATAAGTTAACGGAAAATAAGTAAATTTTATTGTAAATTGACTTACAATTTTAAAAAGCGTAGATCATTTAAAAAAAACTCATTTATAAGTAATTTTATTTTTATATAAAAATTAACTTGAATCAAGTCTAATATTATTATGTTATTATTTTATTATATTTTTTAGAATATTTAAATATCATTATAAAATATTAAAATATTCAATATTATTAAAAATAAATATTTAATTATTTATATTTAATAATATAATAAATTACTAAAAATTTTATATATGATGTTTATTATAAAATTTAATTAGGCATATTAAGTTTATACTTTATATATAATATTTATTACTATAAAATATTGTCAAATTAGAAAAAAATTTATTAAGTTTATATATGATATTTATTATTATAAAATAAAATTTAATTTATTTTTAAAATTATTTTATAAATAGAATATATCGTAAAATTAAGGATGTCTAAACAAATAAGGTATTTGAAATTTTGAATGGTGCATAGAAAATGACACGAAGGTGAGGTCCCCCCAAGCCCCAAGGCACCGACTAGGTTCATTGTCCCCTACGAGGGCTCCAATTTTGGATAAAAAGAATGCTCGGACAAATTGGGCGATGTCTATTTTATATATTAGATTCCATAGCTTTCGAGAACAATATTTTTAATAAAATGTTTTTTAAATAAATAAAACTAAGATATTTTTTAATATTGGAGTTTATAGATATAAATAATAATATAATTATTATTAGAATAAACATAGTATTTCACGCATCATGAAACTCGAATTAAGATATAAAAAATTTTAGGACCATAATTCTATCATTTTTTTACCAAGATTTCTTTGACATTATTATATGTTTTTCAATCGAATTTATCTTAATAGAAAAATATTAAAGATGTACAATACGTAAAAAAAAAATTTAGACTTCACACGTGAGTTAAGGATATAACATATATCTTATAAGATATACTAAAATAATATTAATTTTTTTTCATGAATACGTATTTTAATGATCAAAATATTTATATTTCAAAAAGGATTTTTATTTAATTAAAAAAAAACGATGACAACCGTTTATATGGACTCACACTTCTGAAAATATTACTTTTTTGTGGTGTGTCTCTTTCGTTTTTATGCAATTTAATTTAGGTTTACACTCTTTTTCGTCTTTGTATTTTTGCATTTACATTTAATATATATTTTAGTAAAATTTTAGCCTTTAATTCTTAATTTTTATTATCCCATTTTAATAATATAAACTATAAACGGAAAGAAAATTCTACTAACAAAAACATGACACGTGCCACATACTTATTTTAGGTCTATAATCTTTAAAATTAAATAAAATATGATAATTTAAGTACCGAAATAAAATTAAAAAAAATCTAAATTCTAACATCGAAAGATTTAAAAATAAAACAACAATAGAAATATAATTATAAATTTAATATGATGATTATTGTATTAGTAATATGATAATATATATTAATGAGTTTGAATGAGTTGACATCTCAAAAAATGGAAATTCTTATTAAATCATTGTAATTACTTACCAATCAGGTTGGGATTACATGAGAATCCAACCAAACCCAAAGATAAGATCTTCCCACTTCCATTTCAGTATGAAAGCGAAATCACTCTTTGTTTTTAGTTTAACATTTTTCCATCCTTAATTTTATATTCTGTATTATCTTTGAATTATTTCAAATTTCAATATGTATTTTTATTTATCCGATAGAAAAATAAAACAATTAAATTAAATACTCGAGAAGAGAATGTAAATCGAAAATTGATTAAGTGACTTTGAATCTTGTCATACATGCCAAAAATAGAAAACAAAGCTCAAATTAAAACAACACTATATATAATAATTATTTGAAATTAGTTAAAATTCAAACTGCTTTTTAAGTAAAATAAAAATATAAACTATAGTTGGTATACGAATATAAAGGACCTCCAAACGAAATGAAATGGTAGACAAGACTTAACCCAAAACCACAATAAATTAATTAAAGGGTAAATTGTATTAATAGTCACTCGACTTTGAGTTAGCTAACAAAACAGTTACTCAAATTTCAAAAAATAACAAAACAGCTCCCACTAACCATTTTCCGTTACCAACGTGACGGAGCTACCGTTTTCTATTATAAACTTGACGAAGCTGCCATTTTCTATCCCTCTATTTGTGTTTTTTCGGTTTAGTGTTGTCGTCCAAGAGAAAAGATATGAATAGTATGATCATTTGGACCTAAGCAACAAGTTCCTATAAGCACGTTGTTCTTATAAGACCATGCCAACCCTTTTACGTCAAAATCTAACGTAAGGAACAGAGTAGTAACAACGACGACGGTGGTAACAATGGTGGGGATGATGGTGAAGAAAGAATAGGGGGAAGAGGGGGAGAGGGCAAAGGTGGGGAGGTCTACAAAAAAGTAAATAGCCTTGATTGATTAAAGCAATGGAGGGAAAAAGATAAATGGGCTATATATTAATATCATGTCTTCTTTTTCAGACGCATCCAACTCTTATTAATCTCAGCCTTACGAAGGTAAACATTTTAGGCTAGTTTGGTAATGTTTTTGCTTTAAAAAGTTTTGGTAATGTTTTTGTTTTAAAAAGTGATTTTGAGAAATAAAATATTCATATTATTATCAAGTAACAAATATACATTTAAATAATATTTAAATTAGTTAATATTATTATATTTTAGTAAAAATATAAAAAATTATTATAATTTGTTGTTAATATTTTAATAATATGAAATATAAATTTTAAATATTTTTAAACAATAAACATTAATTATTAATAAAATTTAATTAGAATATATAAATTATATTTTAAATATTTAATATTTAAATATAATCATTAAATATTTATAATTAATATTTTAAAAAATATTTTTTTATTTTTAATTAATAATTTTAACATATTTATAATTAAACACCAAAAAGAAAAAAAATACTATACTATTTAAAGGATGAAAAAATAATTAAACATTAAAAGTATTTTAAAGAGAGAATAAATTAAAATTATTAACTCTCTTTTAGTATTTTTAAGCAATGGAGAATTAGCCCTTCCCTTGTGACTTCTCACTTACATAAATTTTCTTCCAATTTTTTTATCGTTCAAACAATAACTCAAATTTCTTTGTGTTTCCCGAGAAAAGAAGAAGCACAAGTAAATCAAAAGAAAAATGACATATATTACATTGATTAACCATGACAAAAGAAATTACAGAGATAATCCCAAGAACAAAATGAAGAAACAAATTACCATCTCCGATAATTAGAAATACTTGCTTTTCTTTACAAACGTCTGCAATTTTTTTTTCTTATTGGTTTTCTCGGAAAGAAAATTTTAAAAACGAAAACGCAGTCGCACCACAAAATAGAGACTTTTCTCCGCCATCTCTCTTTTCCACCGTCGTCTATTTACACAGTGCAAATGATGATCGAAAATCAGATTATAAAAAAAAACCCCATTAATATTCACAAAAGGTCAGATTATAGCCACCGATTTGTTTTTTTTAATATATAAAAAGAATTCCCGAAATAAATCATAACAGAAAGCTGAGTTGGGTGAGTTGCCAGTATCGAGTTCACTTCACTAACTCGGAGACCCAATCGAGATCCAGATCCGGTTCGGTTGGATCGAGTCCGTCGAGGGAATTTTCTTTACTAAGCTTCGCGTACATTCTGGCCCTTAAATCTCTACCGGATTCAACCCTTTCCATTGCTGGTTCTTCTTCGAAACCGTTGTTGCATTCCCAGAGATCGAACTGGCCTAACCCAGAACGGGTCGGGGTTGAAGGAGACCTGCAAAACCCGGGTCGAAGCGTGGAGCCCCGAAGGGAACCGTAACCCGATCCCATTTGCATACCCCATGAACAAGCGCCGGCGCCGTTCATTTTGGACTTACCGAGCTGCATGCTACGCATGGAAGCAGCGAGTTCACTCACCGAGTAAAACGAGCCGCTTGGGGATAAAGGCGGTGAATCGGAAGGTGGGGATAACGGAGGTGAAGCTAAAATGGAAGTCGGCGAAGAAACTATGTCGAAACGGTGACGTATTGGGGACCCAACGTAATCCAAATCTCCCGAACTCGACCCGTTTCCTCTCGGACTCTGTTGTGGTAACAACCGGAGCTGTTCTGGTGTGTGAGCGAAAAAACAGACCCTCCTTTTACAACTGGTACCATCCTTACACGGCTGAGTCCGGTACCGTGCTGGGTGCAGCCAACACTCGAAAACACCATGAGCGAACTCACACGAATCGCCTTTTTTGCAGATTCCTTTACGGAAATCAGGGCAAGCTGTACCCGAGTAATGAAACTTCCTCGGGTCTCTCCTCCGGGCTTTCTCCCCGGGGTGAGCGTACGGACACTCAGTCCAGTCATGTGACCTGCCACGAGCACACCTCCTCACTTTGAACTCATACATACGGAAATGGTCACACGAGAACGCGTCAACAGGAAAATCCGAATCCTCACTCAGAGAGTCGGACGACTCGAAATCGTTTGACGGGAGGTAACGGTGGAGCGATGAGAGGTAATCGACGGGACAAGGACTGGACGGCGCATTGCAGTTATAATTAACGGAAGAATAATTAGACGTCGGATCATTGAGTGGGTCCCACGCCGGGATTTTAACGGTGGGATTTGGTCGTGTTGGTTCTCCGATCATCATTTTTGTACATCGTTCTTTGGTTCCTAAAATGAACGATCGGTTCTCTCCCATTATAAACTGCATTTTTAACCCGTAGTTGTTTGAGTTAACCATGGTTAAGTTTTTTAACTCTTCCGCCTACACTTTCCTTTTAAAAGAGAAGAAAAAAAAACTAATGGTAGATGTGACAGTAGGACAATTCTCACGGGCTTTTATTAGCCGTTGATTTTTAAGTCATTAGGTATAGTCTTTTTACTGTTGCCATCACTGAGGGTCCCATGGAATTAGAGCTTTGTGCTTATCTCTTTGTCATTGGCTGTGATGAATAAAACGTCACGGCCTTGTCGTTTTATTATTTACCCGTCTAGTGAATTGAAAAAACTGGTTTTTGGCTTATGGGACCGGCTTTTGAGATTTTTTTTTAAAGAGGAGTTGTCGCTTATCGCGGAACAAACGAAATAAAATATCGCGAGTTTAGGTGATCTTTAACGGTAGTTTAAGGAAGTTTTTTATGGAGTAATTTCACCATAAGTCCTTAAACTATAACATAAACCTTTATATAATCCCAAAATTTGAAAACATTCTAACTTAATCTTGGAAGTTTTCACTACCATACCAACCAGGTCATTATGTTAGCTTACTCGTTAGATACAACATAAAGCTTGATCAAATGGGGTTTTTTTTTTTTGTATAACCACATGTTTTCTTATTTAGGCAGAGATGGTATTCGAGTAAAGCTCTCCAAATAATGATGACTTTAAAACTCAATCTTAGTTCAAATATATGACGAATAAGTCCATTATCACTTATTCTAACTGCTTACAAAATATGCCTTTACTTATCATAATAACAAATGCAATATGACCTGTTTAAGAATTTCTCCCTAAAATTCTAATAACACTATCTGATTTTTAATACATCATTTCAACGTCATCCATACAAGAACCTCATAAGCATTCATAATTTGATCCATGTGCTTCAACTATGCTCTATCCTCCATGTCAAATCTGAGCTTGCACATAACAATTAAGCTATCATTAAAATGATGGAAGAATCTAATTGATATAAAGATATTTTGAGAATTGGATTGGAACATTTTAAAATTTATAATCTAAAAGATAAATTGAGGATGTATGTTAGCATTAACCCTTTTTAAATTTAACAATCATAAAAAAACTCCAAAACTATTATTTTCACCATGAATTGTACTAAAACGAAATTACTAGTAACTTCTTAGGGCAATCTCGCGATTTCAATATAATAATACGAAATCCTAAGATATATTCGGTTTTAATGGATCAAGAACAGTGTTAATGCCACGTGGACGGGGAGAAGAGAGTGGCAGCCACGATCAAATGGGCTGATGATTCGGGATCGTGCATTGCAGCCAGGTGTCATTAATTTAACAAACTACTTGGCAGTTAAGAACCCGACAAACATAGCGGCAGTGACACGTCGTTAACTCCCCCTGCGTAGTTTAGCGTGATAAAAATGAATTAACACTAGTGTACGCCGCATTGGGTGGTAGATATTTTTCCAGTCTGTCAGAGAGCACTAAATTACTGGTGAAGTTAAATGCTTTTCTAGCTTAGGGTGGCTTTAACTTATTTAACCACTTTTTTAATGAATCCATTAAAAAGTAAAATAAATGTTGTATTAAAATTATAAGTGGAGTTTTAAAAAAATGAAAAGTTTAATTTTATATAGAAATTTTAATTTAATATGTAATATTATATTATATAATATAAATAACAATTATTTTTTAAAATGTTTACATTTAAATCAATTTTAAAGTGTTTTATGCCTTTAAATCACAATCAAATTTTCATATATATAATTATATAAAAATAAAATTTATATATTAAAATTTATATATAACTTTTTGTATTTACTTTTTTTTAATTCACAAGTTGGTTTTACAGTGTAATATGTTATATATGAGCAGAGGGGTAATATAAAAATAAATATATAAAAGAACATATAAATGTTTCTTTTTTGTGAAATTTAAAGATTTCATTATATAAAACAAATAATTTTATTTTAAATATAAATGAATAAAATATTAAAAATCAAACTTAAGTTGCAATTAACCCGTTAATATTTTTTTACTTTTTAATGAAAGTAAGATATACAGCTTATATTAAATCGGCGAGTACACGTAGGAGCATTAGAATCCAAAAACCGCCTCGATCTATGGAAATAAACGGCTGTGATGGCACCACGTCCGGGTCAGGTCTCACAAACGGACAAAAAAAACCGAGCACATGATCCGTACAAATAAAAATCCTTTCTGACAGGAGTTCGTACGTTGACACGTAAGAAAGATCACGTGACATGAACCACCCACCTGCGGTCAAAGAATATGGGTTCACGTGGTTGGTGGCACAGTGAGCTGGCGGCTGCATAAAGCTTTGGTCCGTGTGACTGACACCCGAACGAGGAGATTCGTACACGCGGCAAACGATATGGATTATTGCTTCCTCTGTTGATCTCTCGAGATCCCATGATCTTCATTTGCCTTCACTCTTTTTACTGTTCCCATATTTTGGATATGTTTTTCTTAAAAACTATGGGTAAATTACTTTTAAGGTCTGTAAATTATTAATTAATTTATATTTTGGTCACTTAATTTTTAAAAGTTACAAAATAGTTAATGAATTATTCAAAATATTTTATTTCAGTCATTGGGCTATTCAATTTTTTCATTTGGTAGTGAGCTCCAAACCACAATTCGATGATTGGTACAGTGGTTTATAGTTTCGTAACCCGTAAAAAAAATGAATTGTAGAAGATAAGGGAGGAAGAGTTTTCGATTGGTGCAGGCAATGTGAACGTAAAAGGCCATCCAATAGCAATTTTAATTGTCTAGTGACTTAAATAAAAATTTTCAAAGAATTCTATAATCATTTTGTAATTTTTTGAACGACTAAAATGTAAACTAACTAATAGTTTAGTGATCTTTAAGAATAATTCACTCTAAAAATATTGAAAATTTTAAGTTTTTCTTATAAATTCAAAGGTATTTATTTTGTATCTTATTTATAGAATTATATTTTTACTATGATTAATAAGCTGCGAAGGGTTGAATTTATATTGTAAAAATAAAATTAATTAAAAATAAGAAAAGAAGTAATTAAATTAGTTTCTGAAAAATTTTAATTTCACTTTTAATGTTTCCAATAATATTCTTGTATTTGATATGTTTATCATTTCCACTACCTATATGTGTTAAAAGTTGTACATAGATTAAAACACGTCTTTATATAACATTAGAGGTAAGAATAGTATCTGTCGTGGAGATAGAAGGTAAAACTCAAAGATAAAATCGAGCAAGGATATTATGGGTATAATATTTTTATAATCGAGAGGTTTGTTAACACTTAATAAACGACATTTCAAAGACTTCTCTTAAAAGAGATTAATTTTTTGTCTACAAAATTTAATATAATTATTAAATATAACCAAATGTAGGGATTGCATTTATAAAAAGGAGTAGTAGGAGAACTTTAGTGATAGGGAAGCATCTTGTGATCTTATCCGACTAGACTAGTCATTGGATTAGGATGAAATTGAAAATTGATTCCCATTTGCTTAGAATCTTAAAAAAAAAAAAGAAAAGTTTATTTTAGTCATTGGATTAGGATGTTGGTAGCTGCTTTTATTAACTTTTTACATTGGGGGATTCCAATTTGAGATTTTTTTTTGAACATCTTCATCTTCTTGTTTTATATATATATATTTATGTTGGTAAATTAATATTAACTATAAAATATTTTTAGAAAAAAATTAACCAATTTAAAATGGGTTATATTAATATTATTTAATCTTAAAATTATTTAATATTAAAAAAATACAAAGAATTTAAAATAGTTAATTAAACTGATAAAAGTATATATTTTTTGTAATGTGGATATATAGTAGATAGGCATTTCATGAAAAAAAGTGATATGAGTTAGGTCGTTTCTTTAACCCACAATAATTGCTTTTAAGACAATAGTTGATTATGTACTCATTTATGTTTTGATTAATGAGATTTATTTGTTCTGAAAAATCTCATTAATGCCGGCTTTTGTTCAATTATGTCCCGCGCATGACACCCAAAGTGCAACATAAACCCTAAATCTATATTATAAACATAAATACGAGATATTAAAATGATCTCTTTCTCGAAAGTATGTTATTTTATCATATCTATTTTCTTTTATATACATTGCTTAAAACTATTCATAATTCTTTCTCAACCTTTAAATAGAAGGATAATACGCTTCAGTGCACTCGAATCTACGTCCTCCTACACTGACAATAATGTCGATGCCAATTAAGTTAAGACTCAATCGACTATATTATTTGCATTTGTAATTTGTGATTATTCTTGTAATTGTACCTAAAATACGTATATGGGTTTTTTTTTCAATATATATATTGTTTGTATTGGGTGATGAACTGTGGGCTTTTTACTAATGGGTGTGCTTTGGGCAACTAGGAACAAGAAAATATGGGCCAGGAACTGTAACTGTACTATAGGAAAGGCTTAAAAGTTCTTTGGGTAAACTATATTAGTAGTGGCTCGATTATTAGTAATTTCTTTATTACTTAACTATGAAAAGTTATAAAATAGTCACTTAATTATTAGCAAATTTTTTTTAGTCACTTAATTATGAAAAGTTACAAAATGATCATCAAACTATTCGATTTTGTCTTTTTTGGTAGCCAGTTGATTAATGTGATAGCTTTTAAATTTGACATAATAGCTACTTTAACCTTCAACATTTATACGTCATATTAATTTAGTGTTTTTTGGTAACCAAACTCGATCACTATGATTTGAGATGAAATAAAACACGTTATGGGATTCATTTGCTTTTGGGAGAAAACAACCATGGATGACTAAGTAAGAAATGCGAATGCCCAACTCCATATAATCTGCCATAAATTAAGCCAAATCAAGAGGTTAAATCCTAATTTTTAACACAATAGGACTATAACTTTAATATTTTCCGGTGTTTAAGAATTTTTTATATCAAATAACCACATTGTATTATGATCAAATCCAAAGAAAAAATCATATCAAACTCTTAAATTAGCGATAAAACTCTCCCAACATTATTTTCTTCATTCAAGGAAATGGATAGAGGGTGGTCGGTAGTCTTTCTCACCCCCAAAAAATGGTAAATATCCTTTTTAATCCCTTTGATTATAAAATATAAGTTAACATAATGGTAAAATTGTGTTTTGCCTCTATCTTTGATCCTTTTAAAACATTTTTTTAGATTCATCTTTGTCTTCATCCATAAAATTCAAACCCAAAACAAATAATTAAAACCTATAATAATTTTGATTATTGGCCCAAAATGAATATGTTTCTCATCCCTTCCACTCTTCCAATTATTGGCCCAAACCAATGGACAAATCTTATGGGTTCATTGGCTGCCATATTGATTATAGAAGGTAGTAGAAAACAGATAGAAACAATGTGATTAAAAAAGGTGCTGCAAACATATCTACATGTCGGCTCAGAGGGATGAAATTGAACTGAAAAACACACCCTTTTTTAAAATCCCAACATGGCCAAGAATATGCCATTCCTTCTTACATATGCAAACTCTTTAACTTAAGCACTAAGGATAAACACTTGCTTGCTTGGCATCGTGGTAACATGTCTTTCTTCTTCTTTTTCTCACCTTCTTTTGCCTTGGAGAAAAAAGATTAAAAAAAAGCAAAACAAAGAGGAATGGGCTTATGATTGAAGCTTGTCCATGCCCATATTTGATATTTAACCCTTATACTCAACGGTAACATTAAAGAGATACGGTCTTGATTCTTTAAAATGGTATAATTTCTTTATATTTAGATTTGAGATTTAAACCCCATACTCAGGGCAACGTTCGAGAGTGAGAGTTTTAATCCCTAAAAATTGTATAACTGTTTTATAATCTCTTTAAAAACTATAAGATTATAAATTAGTATAATGGTAAACTTGCATTTTGGTCATTAAAATATTTATACTTTAATTCTGCCCTACATGAATTTTTTTTACTTTGCCCCTAGTACTTTAAATCGATGAGTCTTGATTCCTGTATTTTTTATAATATCATTAATTAGTTTAAATACTTAATATTATTAATTGTTTTGTAAAAATGTTATGTGGGTTTTCTTTTTTAAAAAAAAAACATCCTTCCAACATAAAAGAAAATTCAATGAGTTCAAATAAGTGTTTATAAAGGAAAAAGAAAGAAAGAAAGACAAGTAGGCGTCTTAAGTAGAATGGTTAATTGCCTAGATTAACTAATGATGTTATAAGAGTAGAATGGTCAAATTATGACAATAACATACATGGATCAAATCATAAATTTAAAAACAATCGGGACACCGAAACTATAATTTGACAATAGATACACACAAGTAAAATGGGCCTAAGACACACAAACACAAGTGAGCATTGAGCAACCAACTAGAACGTCCGCTCCCACGTGAGTTGTCTCTAAAGGGGGATTCTGAACACGTGCGTATTCAACCACTCACGTTCCCATCCGGCACGTGCTATCACGTTATAGTAAAATCATTTAAAATAAAAGTAATGTAAGGTAAACTACAACTAGTCCCCATGAGAAAAAGGCAATTTGACCGTATTTTATATTTTTTTTAAGAATATAACCACAAATTTAATACCATGTTGGATTGCAATTTTATTGTTAATTTAAATCTTAATTTCTTTTTTTATAAAATTGTTAGGTTGGTTTACGTATAATCATGTCGTATTTATGATCTGAATTATATTCACCAAAGTATTCACATGGGTGGCTGACACCACCAACCCCCTCCCTCTATCACCTGAAATTTTGGACCCTCCACATGCAACACCCATTTTTACAATTCAAAATATAAATCAATGGTAAATTATGGTCATTCAATTTCAAAAAATTATTTTATGTCACTACCTGCACCAATCAAAATCTCTCATTCCCCTTCTCTTTTACAGTTTAGTTAGGTGAACTTAAATCTAAGATATGTTCTACTCATTGATGGGTTCAAATCGACCGTATCGGTCATCGACTTGTCGCTTAGAGATCGCTAGCCGAACTTTTAAAAAAACTTAATAGCTCAGTGATTTAAATAAAAACTTTCGAATAATTAAGTTATTTAAATGAAAACTTTTAAATAGTTCAATGATCATTTTGTAAATTTCTGAATTTGAGTGACTAAACGTAAGCTTACTAATAATTTAATGACTTTAGTGTAATTTATCTTAAATAAAAAAAAATTCAAAGTGAGTGAAAAAAGAAGAAGAAAAAGTCTGGTAAATGAAGACCTCCACGCCAAGCAACGCCCTCTCTTTTACAGAAATTTCTTTTTAATTCAAGCAAATAAAAAAAAAGGTAATTGCAAAAGAAAAAGATATAATAAAATTAAAAATAAGTAGAAATTTGTTTGTATTATTATTTAAATATATTTATTTTTAATCTAAGATTCTTTGGCATGTTATACTCAAATTAAATCTCAATTAAATTCAAATATAATTGAGTTAAATCTTTCAATGTTATTTTTTTATTTATAAAATTCGATTCGAGACAAAATTCATTACCTTTCTAGCTAACAAAATTAAAATATTTATATAAATTTTATATATTATATTTATTTAAATGTGTATAATTGAATTAAAATTAAAATTTATATAAATACAATTAAAATTATAATAAAAGTTTTATTTCTATAATTACTTAAATCAAATTTAATATATGAATCATACAATTTTAAGATTTAACCCTCAAAAATAATAATAAACTCGCATAGGGATTGGTGTATTCAAAAGGGCCCACTTTACTATCAGTCGTCCACTTCTCTACCTGCCACGCGGGCGATTAGCGTCCAAACTGGTGCAATGCAATTTAGTGGAGTGTTAAGATTATTGTAAATTAAAAAATACAAATTCTAATTGAACTTTAAATTTGAGGTAAAAATTTAAATTATTGCAATTAAATTAAAATTCAGTTTGATTTTTATATTTGAGTTTGAATATAAATCTTTAAATATATTAAAAAGTTTAATCAAGCTTGCAAATTACTCGTGTGAAGCATATGACATGTGAATTTGGATAGTTTGATAAGTTACAAATTAATTATATGTGTTTGATTGATTATGAAATAATTTGCAAATACCAAATCGGTAAATTTTTGATGCACTGAAAAAGTTGTGATGTCCCTAAGTTTGCTCAACTAGATTAGAGACTTACAATGGTCGGACAATAATGGTGGTGTTTTAGTTAGGTGGAGAGTAATGGATTTGGGTTACTTGGCCTTTTGGGTCTCACTTTACTCTTGAGGTGCCACATGTTGCTTCGCAATTGGAACATTGTTATGCAGGCGGCTCATACTGAAATGTCTAAATAGAGTGACGCTATAATATGTACGAGGCTCCTTAAATTGGATAAAGTGAAATGCGTGTAAGTCCCACTAGATTGTCAACAAATATTCAAAAATCATGTCAGGCAAATGTATGTTTGACAACTCGCTAAGTATTTTCGAAAGAGGATTTGTCGTAAAATTTTTACGAGAATTCTAAATAAACTGTTTGCAAAGTATGAGACATTTGGGTAACTATCAATAAAAGAAGCATATTGCTTAATAACAAAATCCTAGCCATCCAATTCATCAAGTTGAGCTGTAATTATGGTGGTAGTTAATGGTATACTTAAAGTAAAGAAATAAAATAGGAAATATCAGAGAGGGAGTTAAGAAAATAAAAGAAAATTAATTAAAAATTATAAGCGCAAATCCCCAGAAATGAAAATAAAGCAAAGAATTGTTAATTATTAAACCTGCTGGATCGGTTGAATTTGATTAATTAAGATTATTTTTAAAATTATCTATTAATGATTCATTTCTAATACAGTAAATCATTGTTAATTGATTGTCTCGAAGCAATGAAGTAAATGATTATGTGCGGTACTTCGTATGATGGTTCTTATACACTTGGCTGATCATCACCACCTTCTTTACGTGCACGTGCGGTTTAGATTTTTTATCAGACTAAACAGCAAATCAGGGACCATCAAATCCATCCCTTGTTACTTTTAGCTCTATGATCTGTCTTTTTTAACTAATCTTGTCTTGACTTTTTTTTTTTTTGAATTTTAATCACATAATTATTGGTTATTATGTAAGGCAGCTACGAAGAGAATTTATATTTAAATTTTAAAAATGAGATTATTAAAACAAGTAATTACAAATATAGATATGATTTCAGCCCATCCTAAAATCTAAAATCAAATTATGTCCTCTTGGAAAATAAAAAAAAATTTATAGTGTAATCTCTTGAAAATTTTAAAAATTTACATTAACACAATGATGAAAATATCTTTTTAATTTACTCAAATTTTTAAGATTTAAATTCGACCTTCAAAAAAAAAATGATAACTTCACCCTTACTAATGGTATGTATGAGTTTTCTCCTAAATTATTCAAAATTTAAATCTTATCATATATTAAGTCGATATATTTTACCTTTAAGATGAATTTTGTAGAAATGTAAATTTGGTTTAAAAAGTACTACACTTGAACCACGAGAGTTAGGTAAGATGGTAAGGGTATCTCCTACCTTAACCAATGGTCGAGGGTTCGATTCTCGTATTGAGCATGGAGCATTTTAAAACTCGTAATCAGCATCTACCCCTTAATGGGCCTACAGAATGCGAAAAATTAATTACTTTACTAGTTCCGATAAAGAAATAAAAAAAAGTACTACACTTGAATGCCCTTGATTATATAAACAAATATGTGTAATAAATTCCCTACAAAACTTTGACTTTATCCTCACCATTTTCCATGTTTTGATTTTTCTAAAATTTACTTATTTTTTTATTTTAGTAATATAATCAAGATATTTAATACATATATATAAAATCAAATATATTTTTAAATGAAGGAAAAAAAAAGCACAAAATACCCCAAAAGAAAAAGGGTACTAAAGTAACTTCCAACTAGATTTTCCTACAACCCAATTAAAAGCTTTTTTTTAAATAAATAAATCTAGTCACAATTAATATTATTTGAATAATTAAAATCCCTGCACTAAAATAAATCTAAAAATAACTCATTTATTTCTAAAAGCTTGTTTATTTGTTTCTTTTAAATTCCATTGCTTTTACTTTTTCTTCACAATATTAGCTTTACTTTCTCAAAAGATGAAGATTATTAAAAGAATATTTTTTTAAACATTATAGATGATGTAGAGAAAAGTTAAATTAAAATTAAATTATTTTTTATTTAATTTTATAAATTTATGAACTATCATATAAAAATATATACCCAAAAAAATTATGAATATTAAATTATGTAACACTCATGATATAATTAAATAAATTTATATAGAATATATAACAATGCTTCAACTGCACTCAAAGGTTTAAATTACTTTTAATTTTTTTTTGAATAAATTGCTTTCAATTTAATCACTTACCTCTTTTAAAGTTGTAGTTTAAGCCATTTAATTAAAAAAATTATTAAATTTTTGTAAGAAATAAATACCCTTATAATATATATATTTTTTACTTTCTCAATTGAATTGGTATCCGATTAACTTGTGACACTAATCCAGTTAAAAACTTATAAGTAGAAAGCATGAACATAAATTATCGGTATATTATAACTCAATTAAGTCTAATTATGACTTTAGTTATTATATTATCCAGAATTTTGAGATTTAATTATTTTACATACACTTCACATAATTTGGTCATTTTTTAAAAAAAATATGTTATTAGTCAATCAAAATCAATAACATTGTTAGTTGTTGCCGTTAAAATGATTGTGTGAATTTTATTTTTTACAATTTTTCGATCATGTAATCAGTTCCATTTAAAAATTGAATCAACCATGTTAAATCCCTAATAAGATTTAGGTATGAACCGAACGTTCGACGTTGTTTTTCTTTTGTAAAAAATTCATGTCATTACTTTCTCGACAGCTACTAAATTTTGAACTTACGACAAATTAGAACAGGGAGATCGAATCTCAGATTTAAGAAAAAGGGGGACTAAAATAAAAATTAGACAAAAATGTTTTTATAGTAAGGAAATAAAAACCAGAGTTGAAATTGCCAAAATTATCCTTGTAGTTTTATCACCCTAGTCAAAATCCTCCATTTTAGCTGTCGGCCTGTCCCCTTCAAACGCAAATAAAACCTCTCTTTCTCTCACTCTCTCTCTTTCTCAAAAACCACAACTCCCTCACACATTTTTTTCCTCTCACTATAGTCTCTCCTTTAACGCCAAAAAAAAAAAAAAACTACATTCAAAATAAAATTTCATATTTTTTAAAAAAATTGAAAAAAATATATAGAAAAAAAATTATGGAAGCGCCAGAGTTCTTTCAAGGAACCGCTTACTGTTCTCAATTGACACCGGAAAAACCGGCGGCCGGAGGTGACCATTTCATCGTGGAGGACTTGCTCGATTTCTCCAACGAGGATGCCGTTATTACTGATGTCGCTAATTTCAACTCCTCCGTTGCCGGTCATTCTACGGATTCGTCAACCATTACGGCTGTCGAGAGTTGCAATTCGTCGTCGTTTTCTGGTCCAGAAACGAATTTAGGTGGTGGTATTGGTTGCAGGAGTTTCACCGACGGTCAGTTCGCTGGTGATCTTTGTGTGCCGGTAATTAAAATTTTTTCCTATACATGCAATGGTGTGATACTGATAGGTTATTTTTTGTGGTCAAATTTTAAGGGAAGTCCTTACACTAATTTTTTTTTCGCGGGGTTAGTTTTTCTTATAATTTGATTTTTCCTAATTTTGTTAAAAATTTTCGTTAATAATGTTAAAAGAATGCTTGATGTGATATAGGTTGAATCTGTTTGGAAAGAAAAAGATATATATATTTATGACTTGATTTGATTTGATAGAATTAATGGAAAACAGTTATTTTCAATTTTGACAAATAAAAGTTAAAAGTAATCAGATAATAGAGGGATTAATTATGAAATGTATAGTATAGGACCTTTAATAGGATTTAACCTTTTTTGTTTCTTAATAATTTTCCCGGCAACCAAACAAAGGTTAAAAGAGTTTCTTTATCAAAAAAAGAGTTCAAAATTCAAATTGTTTACAACTGTTGTTCATCTTTGTTGAAAACAGTACGACGATTTAGCTGAGCTGGAATGGCTGTCGAATTTCGCCGAGGAATCATTTTCAAGTGAGGACCTGCAAAAGCTCCAACTGATATCCGGTATGAAAACCCTACCCAACGTATCATCGGAGCCACGAGGGTTGCAACCTGAACTCCCTAACCAAATCGAAAACGCCATCGACGGCGGCGGAGGCGACAACAACCATGTTTTCCATCCAGACATGACGGTTCCCGCCAAAGCAAGGAGCAAACGTTCCCGCGCAGCGCCGTGCAATTGGGCGTCACGCCTCCTCGTTCTCAGTCCAACGGTTTCATCCCCCGAACCGGATATCATCGTTCCTGTTCAACCACTTCCCTCAAACCAACCGGGAAAAAAACCAGTCAAAACGACGTCGTCATCATCGAAGAAGAAAGACGGTGGAGAAACGAGCTCAGACGGGCGGAAATGCCTGCATTGTGCTACGGATAAGACGCCGCAGTGGCGGACTGGACCCATGGGTCCGAAAACTCTTTGCAACGCTTGTGGTGTGAGGTATAAATCGGGTCGTCTTGTACCCGAATACCGACCCGCTGCTAGCCCGACATTTGTGCTCACTAAGCATTCAAATTCTCACCGTAAGGTCCTCGAGCTTCGACGACAGAAGGAAATGGTAAGAGCCCAACAACATCATCAGCAACAATTCATGCATCATCATCACCATCACCATCATCAAAACATGGTTTTTGATGTATCTAACGGTGATGACTACTTGATTCACCAACCTGTGGGTCCTGATTTCAGGCAGCTGATCTAGTGCATGCTAGAGTAGGGAAACTTTAATGAGAGCTCTTTAAATTTTTTTTCCCAACCAGAGTTTAATTTAGCTAATGAATTCATTAGTGAATTCCAGTTTATAATTTTCCTAACTATTTTTTTTCTTAGACTATTTAATGTTCCTTTAGTTGTTTTTTTTTTCTTTGCCAAATTTGGCAAATTCTTGAAGCTTCGAAACCCAATCTTCTTAATTCCGGTAAATTAGTAAAATTTTGTTTATATTTTCTTTGTTCTTGGATTATGATTTTTTTTACTAATTAATAATAATATTAAAACACCGGTTGAGTCAAAAAACTGGATGCATGCTTCTTCTTTTTTACATCTTATGAGTCTGCATCGTGTCCCTCCAGTCTCACGAGTTGGCACCCTGGACTAAGAAGGACCGTTTCGCAAGTTAAAGACACATTTTGACATGACAACTTCTACCTTACATATTAAAAATCTGGCGTAGTAGAAATCAGTAGATGGCACATTAGGAATAACTAGAGATTTTCTTTTAAATATTAAGGATATCGATGTAAAAGATAATCCACACTTTCTTTCTCTCCCTTCCTTAACTGTTTAAATGAACCGTCACAAACCACGATAACCTTTTCCTTGTATATTAAGAACTTGGAACTATATATCAATCTTCGTAATATTAAAAGTTGCATCCTCATATCAAAAATAATATATAATAAAGCCGTAATATATAAAATATCCATGTTTGTAGACATACGTCTTTGTCACTTGATCACCCCCATAATTAGTTAAGGGTTTAATTCCCCTTGCCACCCACTTCGAGTTGAAGAAAAAAGGGTTTTGACGATTGATTCTAAAACAAATTTTAGATATATAAATTATTATTTTTAAAGTCGAATCAAGTCGGGTTGAAAAATAGATTCCAATATGTCTAAAACTTATATTATTATTCAAATAACATTGGTTTTTTTTTATATTGTAATAATAAATTTAAAGGAAAATAAAGTCCAAGCCAACTGGATTATAAGTCTAAAAGCTTTGATATAAATTAAATATATAAAATGAAATGGACTTATTTTGCATGAATTTCCACAATTCACATGAATATATTATTATTGTTAAATTCCAGTATCCACCGGCCCCCACCGACGTGAGGTGAAATGGAAAGGTTTTTGAAGATAACGTTTGTATTATTATTGAAAAGGGTAAGGTAGGATTATATTATAAGGTCAAAACATTAATAAAATATAAATAAAAGTTGATGTTTTTAAGGTAAAATGTTGAAAGCATTAATGCACCAATTTTTAGTTTATTGAAGTGATGGAAAATTATTACTTAACTGAATTTGTTATCATTAAGACTGTCGAAACTTCATCATTGCAGCTTTTTTTACTTACAATATTAAGTCTTTCGACTATTATTTATTATTTAAAAAATGATAAATCCTTTAATAAATTGATATTATCTCTAATCGGGATTTTATATTTTAACTTTGTGGAGAGCTTAAATGCTTAAAGTATCAACTTTGACTTTATCTCTTGTTGGCTGCTTGAATAGGTGAACCACCCATGACAAACGAACAACTATTAAGGAAATGTAAGCAACTATGCTAAATTCTAAACCCTAAATCTTACCAAATAAACAAAAAACAAAAAAAAACTTACATTTTCTTAGTACCTAATGAGACGCTTCTACTCCATTGAACTTGTTGCTTTAGGCACTCCTGCTCCTCATAGGGTCGAGAAATAAAACTTTGACCAAGGACAATACCATACATATTAAGGGTTTCATCGGTTGCAGACGAACAATACTTCGAAGACTTTCTCTTGAATGAGTGGGCCTCCCTCAATAATACCTTTCTAGTGAATATATTGGGTAAAAACATTTCTATGGTTTATTTCAATTCGATATTGAGTAAATTGATCATTCTCAAAAAGATTAGAGTAATTTAATCATTGCCAATTTTGAAAGTGAGCAACTGAGGACAATTAGTTAAGGCATCAATGTTTTCTGCCAATTATACAAAATTTGATTGATATAATAATAAATTTAGCATATTTTGTGTAAATATTGATAGAATGTATAAATGTCGCGAGCTAAATTTATTATTACACTAATAAAAATATGTACAATTGACGAAAAATATTAACACTGTGATTGATAGTTTAAATGTTTTTAAAGGAATCAATTTACTTAACATCAAAATGTAAAGATATGGGAATATTGTGTACTAAAACAGTATGTGATCCCATAGAATAGAAGTGATGTTATACTAAAAAAGAGGACTTGTTAATAAATTTAGTGTGAAAAAGAAGCAAAGTTTGCGGTGATCACGTGCCTCTCTTCTATCATGCATGCAACACAGTCAGTATCATGAACTCCTTATATTAAATGAATGGAAGTGATCTTATACTCAAATTGCTTACTATATTTTTTTTATATGATTTCTCTTTCATTAATTGTATAATTCATGCACATCAAAGTATCAAGGAGTCTTTACATTAAAAATTGGATTGAGTTTTGCCTCCTTATTAAAAAATTAGATAAATTAATCTCTATACATTAGATCAATGAGCAAATTAATTTTTTTTGCTAAAAATTTCATTTATTTTTATTGTTAAAAAAGCCGATCCCATATATCAGCATGAGATATATGTGGCACCCCACGTCTAACTATTTAATATTTTATTACTCACGCCAATTTTTAATAGTATAAATCGATTAAAGTTTTAATAGAAAGAACCATTTTGCTATTTGATTTAATATATTAAAAAGTATTAATTTACTCATTTTTTAAGTAAAAAAAAATCTAATCCAAACCTTAATATAAAGAGCCTCCATAGTATTTTTTATCCATAAATGTACTATATTCAAACATAATAATGATAATATATTTTTAATAAGAGATACATCATGATTCATTGTCGGTCAATAAATCATATTAGAAATAGTGAGATGATATATGTGGGGATTAAATAATGGTGGTTGAAAATATGGGCTTCCATGTTCATTTGTAAAGAAGCTGTCCCCTTCTATTAATCAATGGCTTGGGGATTTGGGGCAGATATTAAACTTTTCTCATTTGCCCCTCCATTGAACCAAGTTTGGTATAATAAAAGAAAATCGATAATAAACTCAAATCCCAATATTATTATAATCTCGATTTCCTTGTAACATAAATTATTATTTTCCGGAAAGCTTAGGGCAATGGAAGAATACAAATACATGAAATACGAATAGCCTTGGCCCCGATTGCAAAGAAAATCCAAATTTCTTCTATTTGCGACGAAGGTAGTAGTTTGAACATGCATGAAAGTACATGATTGTTTATATGAATACGTCTATATGCAGATATTACAAAATAAGAACCCAAAAAAATATATATATGTACAAGGCAGCCCGCACATGCTAATGTTTTGTTAGTTAAGGGTGGAGACATGGGCATCATAGCCAAGGTAACTATCAAAGAAATGGAGACACCATATTCATATCTACATATCATCCCTTTCTTTACAAATATAAAAATATACTAAGTCAAAATAGCATGCTTTCTATGATTAAAAAATCGAGGAAGCTCTTATACTAGGAGTCTGATTACATTTTGTCTTCTCTACTAAAAAAATGAACAAATTGGTCCACGTAAGTTATATCAAAGAGCAAACATGTTCTTCTATAAAAATTTACCCGTGTACATTAGCATAAGGTACATGTAGCATGCACATATAACTATCTAGTTATTCCATCAGCCATGTCAATTTTTAAGAGTACAAATGAGTGAAACTTTTAACAGAAATGATTTGTTTGCTCTTTGTTGTAACATACAATAGCTAATTTGCCTTGAATAAATAAGGCAAAATACAATCTGACTCCTATTACATGGATCTCCATGATACTTTTACCGATTTTCTACACAACTTTAAGCTTCTCCTACCAAGTCTTTACCTTATATTTATCAGGACATGGATGTGAAAGTAGGATCCTCCAATATATGAAAAATTTCAAAAAGTAGGCCATTCTAGAAGACATAATTAACTCTCACCCGAGTCTAGGACTTACCGTTTGATGCGGGATTGAAGAACATATCTCCTATAAAAAGTAAAACAAGAAACATGAATGATATAATGGACATGAGCTACTTGGATATGATGCTAAGGATTGTTACAATATGAATTTCTCTTAAACAAAAAGACTTGGTTAAGGGATTGATATCGATAAATTCGTTCAATCCACCATAACTTTAAGCCAAGCCCGACGTCGAGCGAATGGCAAAGCGGTTTATTCTTCAAAGTAACAAAGTCAAAGTGTTGCAGCACATATAGAATCCATGGAGTAAGCTTGAAATCTAGAGAGAATTTTCTATAATTGGGAGAATCACAAGGACATTGAAAATTCATTTCAATATGATATGAAATGGCATACTTGTCAAATAAACTAAATCTCCAAATGGACACACATAAAAGAAGGAAAAAACAACTACCCTCTTCCATCATGCATCACTTCCTTCGACTTCTGATACGTTATCGAGGCACACTGAGACCTAGTTCTGTTCAAGTCGAGAGAAAGAAGAACCTTTATAAATTAGCATTAGCAAGTGCCACAAGAAAGAAACTAAACACATGGTTCAATGAATCATTAAAAATATTACGGTAAATTAAACTAGTAGTCACTCAGCTATTAGTAAATTTCTTTTCATTCAATTTTGTCGTTTTTGGTCACTAGCGGGCTAATGATGACAGTTTTTTTAAATTGACATAATAACAATTAGCAACTTTAACTCTCAACATTTATAAATTATATCAATTTAGTCTTGATTTAAAAAAGATTAACCCTCAACATTTACACATTGTGTAAGTTGTTTCTTTTTTCAGTTTTTTTTTCAGTGACACAATGTATATACATTGAGGGTTAAAGTTGTTATTATGCCAAATTTAAAAGCTAATTGTTATTATGCCAATTTTAAAAGCTACCACGATTAGTCAGCTGGTGACCAAGAAAGACGACATTGAATAATTGGGTGATCATTCTATAACTTTTCATAGTTGGGTGACCAAAAAAAATATATACTAATAGTTGGGTGATCGTTTTGTAACTTTTCATAATTGATTGACCAAAAAAGAAATTTACTAATAGTTGGGTGACTACTAGTGTAGTTTACCCAAAATATTAATTCTTTAAAGACGATCACTCTGGTACGGGAGAAAAAAACAGTATTTACTAACATATTTCAAAGCATGGTCAATACTCAATATTGAGCTAAGCTGCTTGCATTGAACACATTGAAACAATGAACAAATACCACTGGCAAAATTACTTGAATGTTGGCCGTCGATAATGAAAGACAAAAAAAATATCGTTGCATTACATGAAAATGCAGACCACTAAACTGCAGATATCAAACAAGTTCGAATGATCCTAATGGCCTTACATTCCTTACCATAGATGATCTCTTGCAACCAAAACATGGCGATCCATTTATACGAGTCCAAGTACATTGACACGTACATAATTATATGTTGCGGAAAGGATCGATTCGAGAACTCCGATATGACTACAAGTAAATTGACCGGAACGAAAAATAAAGTGAACACAAGGATTTACGTGGTTCGGCTTTAATGCCTACGTCCACGGGCAGAGGCGAAAAGAAATTTCACTATAACAAGATGAAGATTACAAGTGTTTTACACTCAAGACACAACCCGAGAACCTCACAACTCTCAACCCCTATAGAAAACCCGAAAGCTAAAATCCTAGCTTTCAAAGAACAAGCTTTGCTCTCTCTTGGTTTGGGATGATGAATATGGCTAATGAACCTCTCTATTTATAAGAGAGTTCAAGGACATAATTGTCCAAAACTTTGGCAAAGATTTGTGGTTGAAAATGGACACCAACAACCATCCACTAATCCACTACCACCAACAACCCACTACCAACAACAACAATCCACTACCAATTTTAAGCCATTTCTTAACAAATCTCCACCTTGGCTTGAAATTTACCAAGCTGAACATCATAGTGAATTCCTCGAACTGGATCACCTCTTCCAAACGCCTCTCTGGCGCTAATCAATCCCGAATACCTATCAAGTCCAAGCAATGCTTGAACTTATATGCAGGGATCACCTTAGTTAACATATCTGCAGGATTCTTCTCGGTAGCAACCTTGCTGATAACAATGTCACCTTGCGTAACATGTTCCCGAACAAAATGATATCTGACATCAATGTGTTTGGTCCGTTCATGAAACATCTGATTTTTAGTCAGATGTATGGCACTCTGGCTATCGCAAAATACAACAGTGAAATCCTGTTGTAAACCCAAACTGCTTACTAGACCTTTCATCCACAATGCTTCTTTCACTGCTTCTGCTAACGCCATATATTCCGCCTCAGTCGTAGATAAGGCTACGGTAGACTGTAACACAGCTTTCCAACTAATGGCTCCTCCAGAATAAGTGAAAACATAACCCGTCAGAGATCTTCTTTTGTCCAGATCTCCAGCATAATCAGAGTCCACATAGCCCGTGACACTGCTAGTGCAGTCACTCTGATCATATACCAAGCATAAATCTGCAGAACCTCTCAAGTACCTGAGAATCCATTTCACGGCCTGCCAGTGTTCCTTGCCAGGACAACTCATGTATCTGCTGACCACACTAACTGCATGTGAAATGTCTGGACGAGTGCAAACCATTGCATACATCACGCTTCCAACTGCACTCGAGTATGGAATGTGAGACATTTGCTGCTTTTCTTCATCAGATTGTGGTGACAACTCTGCAGAGAGTTTGAAATGTGGTGCCAACGGAGTACTCACAGTTTTCGCTTTATCCATGCCGAAGCGTTGAAGAACCTTTTCAATGTAGTTCTTCTGCGACACACGAAGCTTGCCCGCCTTGCGATCTCTGTGAATATCCATGCCCAAAATTTTCTTGGCAGCACCCAGATCCTTCATCTCGAACTCACCACTCAACTGCGACTTTAACTTGTTGATTTCCGACATGTTTTTGGAAGCAATTAACATGTCATCAACATACAGCAACAAATAAATGTGCGAACCATCTGAGAGCTTCCGATGATAGACACAAGCATCATAGTCACATCTTGTGTAACCATGCTGAATCATGAAGCTATCAAACCGCTTGTACCACTGCCTTGGGGATTGTTTCAATCCATATAAAGACTTCTTTAATAGACAGACATGGTCTTCTTTACCAGGAACTGTAAAACCCTCTGGTTGACGCATGTAGATTGTTTCCTCGAGCTCACCATGCAAGAACGCCGTTTTTACGTCAAGCTGCTCAAGTTCTAGATCAGACTTGGCCACCATGGCAAGTAATACACGAATAGAAGAATGCTTTACGACTGGGGAGAAAACTTCATTGTAGTCAATCCCCTCTTTCTGAGTGAAGCCTTTAGCAACCAATCGTGCCTTGAATCTAGTTGCTTCAACCCCTAGGATGCCTTCCTTTTTCTTGAAGACCCATTTGCAACCAACTATCTTCTGGTTACTTGGCGGCTTAACCAACTCCCAAGTATGGTTCTTGTGAAGAGATTCTATCTCCTCACTCATAGCAATTACCCACTGTGCCGACTCATCACACGTGACAGCCTCATTATAACTGGAAGGTTCTATACCAATGGACTCCGCCACACTGAGCGCGAAAGACACCAGATTAGCGTAACGCGGATTTGGTTTGATTTGTCTCTTCGTTCTTCCAGTGGCAATGCTATATGGTTTTTCTTGAGGTGACTCATCTTCATCGGAATCTTGCACCTCAACTTGATCATCCTGGACTGAAGTACCTTCCGTAGGAATTGGAGCGTCCACCTGACACTCCACCTGCTTATCAACACCGTGATCTCCCATTCTATCTGACTCCTCCTTTTCCCGGGAATTTGTGGTGGATCGAAGCATGGATGACTCATCAAAAGTCACATCTCTGCTGATGATGAACTTGGACGAAACCGGATCAGGACACCACAACCTGTATCCTTTCACCCCTTGGCCGTATCCAAGAAATATGCATTTCTTCGCCCTCGGTTTGAGTTTTCCCTCATTTACATGAGCATACGCAGGGCAGCCAAACACTCTTAAACCAGAGTAATCAGCAGGAGAACCAGACCATACTTCCTCAGGAGTCTTCAGCTCAATAGCTGTTGACGGAGATCTGTTAACCAAATAACAAGCAGTATTAACAGCTTCAGCCCAAAATTCTTCACCGAGCCCAGCATTTGATCGCATGCAACGAGCTCGCTCCAAGAGAGTTCTATTCATGCGTTCTGCAACTCCATTTTGTTGTGGTGTTCGACGAATAGTGCGGTGTCTCACTATTCCTTCATTTTTGCAGAACTCATTGAATTCACCTGAGCAAAACTCCAAGCCATTATCCGTCCGGAATCGCTTGATCTTCTTTCCTGTTTGATTTTCGATCAAAGCTTTAAATTGCTTGAAGTTGATGAGAACCTCATACTTGCTCTTCAGAAAATACACCCAAACCTTTCTCGAGTAATCATCGATAAAGGTAAGCAGATATCTGTAACCACCTTTAGAAATTGTCGGAGAAGGCCCCCAAAGGTCAGAATGGAAGTAATCCACTGTGCCTTTTGTCTTGTGAATCCCAGTGCTGAACTTTACCCGAGTCTGCTTACCGAAGACGCAGTGCTCACAGAAATTCAACTTTCCTGTACACTGCCCAGACAATAATCCTCGTTTGCTTAGCACCGATAAGCCTCTCTCGCTCATATGCCCGAGCCGCATATGCCATAACTTCGTGGTGTCAGAATCTAGATCATCTGATGATGACACTCCCGCAACACCTGTAACCGAGGAACCATCGAGGAAGTAAAGGCCCCGCTCCAAATTACCACGTATCACAGTCAAAGCACCCGAGAATATCTTGAGAACTCCACCTTCAGCAGAGTACCGAAAGCCTTTCTTGTCCAACGTACTCAAAGAGATCAAATTTTTCTTCATTTCTGGAATGTGCCGAACATCAGTTAGAGTTCTAACAATACCGTCAAACATCTTTATACGAACTGTGCCAATCCCCATGACTTGACATGCGTGGTCATTTCCCATTAGTACTGAACCAGAATGCTTCTCGTATGTTGAGAATGCATCTTTCGAAGTACTTATATGAAATGTAGCTCCCGTATCAAGAATCCATCTCCCACCAGCGTAAGAGTCGGATACTGCAAGAACGATCTCGGCATCACTTGAAGAATCTGCATCAGCTACATTCGCACGATCATTTTGTTGCTCCTGTGATTCTGATTTCTCCTTCCTTTTCGGACAATCTACCTTCATGTGCCCGTACTTCTTACAGTAGTAGCACTGTATTCTATTCTTGGACTGCGATCTAGGATGGCTTTTACTTGAACTTCCACCCTTTGCCTTGGATCTTCCTCGAGCAACCAAGTCTTCGCCTTCATTGTTTTCGACCACCTTACCAGTGATTTTCTTCCTCAACTCACTGGAACTTAAGGCATTTTTCACCTCCTCTAGAGTCAGGTCATCACGACCGTACATCATTGTATCAACAAAATTCTCATACGAGGGAGGCAAAGAACACAAAACAATTATTGCTTGGTCCTCATCATCGATTTTGTTATCGATATTATTCAAATCCATGATAATGGAATTGAATTTATCCAGGTGCTGGGAAACAGGTGTACCTTCCTCCATCTTCAGGGCATAGAGTCTTTGCTTGAGGTAGAGCCGGTTCGTCAATGACTTCGTCATGTACTTGCTCTCTAACCGGAGCCACAAACCGGACGCGGTTTTCTCATCCGCTACTTCTCGTAGCACTTCATCTCCTAGACATAGCAGAATAGCACTATGTGCTCTTTCTAGCATGTCATCCTTTTGCTCTTCCGAAAGCGTGCTTGGTAATTTATCTTTACCAGACAATGCTTTTAGCAATCCTTGTTGAACCAGCACTGCCCGCATCTTGATGCGCCATAAACTGAAACTATTTTTCCCGGTAAATTTCTCGACATCATACTTAGTCGATGAAACACTTGTAGCCATAATTTGGAACCTTTGAATGAATGATAATATTTTCTTCCTGATGTGAAAGATCAGACAAAGCTGCAGTCACAGGGCAATTCAGAAAATATTATCACTCCTTCAACTACGCTCTGATACCAATTTGTTGCGGAAAGGATCGATTCGAGAACTCCGATATGACTACAAGTAAATTGACCGGAACGAAAAATAAAGTGAACACAAGGATTTACGTGGTTCGGCTTTAATGCCTACGTCCACGGGCAGAGGCGAAAAGAAATTTCACTATAACAAGATGAAGATTACAAGTGTTTTACACTCAAGACACAACCCGAGAACCTCACAACTCTCAACCCCTATAGAAAACCCGAAAGCTAAAATCCTAGCTTTCAAAGAACAAGCTTTGCTCTCTCTTGGTTTGGGATGATGAATATGGCTAATGAACCTCTCTATTTATAAGAGAGTTCAAGGACATAATTGTCCAAAACTTTGGCAAAGATTTGTGGTTGAAAATGGACACCAACAACCATCCACTAATCCACTACCACCAACAACCCACTACCAACAACAACAATCCACTACCAATTTTAAGCCATTTCTTAACATTATACACGAATCATAATGTACATTCAGTTATTCATTTCAATAGGAGAAACCTACAGAGTCTTGCATCCCACTGTTCCATTAAAATCAATTGACAATAATGTTAAGAAATGGCTTAAAATTGGTAGTGGATTGTTGTTGTTGGTAGTGGGTTGTTGGTGGTAGTGGATTAGTGGATGGTTGTTGGTGTCCATTTTCAACCACAAATCTTTGCCAAAGTTTTGGACAATTATGTCCTTGAACTCTCTTATAAATAGAGAGGTTCATTAGCCATATTCATCATCCCAAACCAAGAGAGAGCAAAGCTTGTTCTTTGAAAGCTAGGATTTTAGCTTTCGGGTTTTCTATAGGGGTTGAGAGTTGTGAGGTTCTCGGGTTGTGTCTTGAGTGTAAAACACTTGTAATCTTCATCTTGTTATAGTGAAATTTCTTTTCGCCTCTGCCCGTGGACGTAGGCATTAAAGCCGAACCACGTAAATCCTTGTGTTCACTTTATTTTTCGTTCCGGTCAATTTACTTGTAGTCATATCGGAGTTCTCGAATCGATCCTTTCCGCAACAAATTGGTATCAGAGCGTAGTTGAAGGAGTGATAATATTTTCTGAATTGCCCTGTGACTGCAGCTTTGTCTGATCTTTCACATCAGGAAGAAAATATTATCATTCATTCAAAGGTTCCAAATTATGGCTACAAGTGTTTCATCGACTAAGTATGATGTCGAGAAATTTACCGGGAAAAATAGTTTCAGTTTATGGCGCATCAAGATGCGGGCAGTGCTGGTTCAACAAGGATTGCTAAAAGCATTGTCTGGTAAAGATAAATTACCAAGCACGCTTTCGGAAGAGCAAAAGGATGACATGCTAGAAAGAGCACATAGTGCTATTCTGCTATGTCTAGGAGATGAAGTGCTACGAGAAGTAGCGGATGAGAAAACCGCGTCCGGTTTGTGGCTCCGGTTAGAGAGCAAGTACATGACGAAGTCATTGACGAACCGGCTCTACCTCAAGCAAAGACTCTATGCCCTGAAGATGGAGGAAGGTACACCTGTTTCCCAGCACCTGGATAAATTCAATTCCATTATCATGGATTTGAATAATATCGATAACAAAATCGATGATGAGGACCAAGCAATAATTGTTTTGTGTTCTTTGCCTCCCTCGTATGAGAATTTTGTTGATACAATGATGTACGGTCGTGATGACCTGACTCTAGAGGAGGTGAAAAATGCCTTAAGTTCCAGTGAGTTGAGGAAGAAAATCACTGGTAAGGTGGTCGAAAACAATGAAGGCGAAGGCTTGGTTGCTCGAGGAAGATCCAAGGCAAAGGGTGGAAGTTCAAGTAAAAGCCATCCTAGATCGCAGTCCAAGAAGAGAATACAGTGCTACTACTGTAAGAAGTACGGGCACATGAAGGTAGATTGTCCGAAAAGGAAGGAGAAATCAGAATCACAGGAGCAACAAAATGATCGTGCGAATGTAGCTGATGCAGATTCTTCAAGTGATGCCGAGATCGTTCTTGCAGTATCCGACTCTTACGCTGGTGGGAGATGGATTCTTGATACGGGAGCTACATTTCATATAAGTACTTCGAAAGATGCATTCTCAACATACGAGAAGCATTCTGGTTCAGTACTAATGGGAAATGACCACGCATGTCAAGTCATGGGGATTGGCACAGTTCGTATAAAGATGTTTGACGGTATTGTTAGAACTCTAACTGATGTTCGGCACATTCCAGAAATGAAGAAAAATTTGATCTCTTTGAGTACGTTGGACAAGAAAGGCTTTCGGTACTCTGCTGAAGGTGGAGTTCTCAAGGTATTCTCGGGTGCTTTGACTGTGATACGTGGTAATTTGGAGCGGGGCCTTTACTTCCTCGATGGTTCCTCGGTTACAGGTGTTGCGGGAGTGTCATCATCAGATGATCTAGATTCTGACACCACGAAGTTATGGCATATGCGGCTCGGGCATATGAGCGAGAGAGGCTTATCGGTGCTAAGCAAACGAGGATTATTGTCTGGGCAGTGTACAGGAAAGTTGAATTTCTGTGAGCACTGCGTCTTCGGTAAGCAGACTCGGGTAAAGTTCAGCACTGGGATTCACAAGACAAAAGGCACAGTGGATTACTTCCATTCTGACCTTTGGGGGCCTTCTCCGACAATTTCTAAAGGTGGTTACAGATATCTGCTTACCTTTATCGATGATTACTCGAGAAAGGTTTGGGTGTATTTTCTGAAGAGCAAGTATGAGGTTCTCATCAACTTCAAGCAATTTAAAGCTTTGATCGAAAATCAAACAGGAAAGAAGATCAAGCGATTCCGGACGGATAATGGCTTGGAGTTTTGCTCAGGTGAATTCAATGAGTTCTGCAAAAATGAAGGAATAGTGAGACACCGCACTGTTCGTCGAACACCACAACAAAATGGAGTTGCAGAACGCATGAATAGAACTCTCTTGGAGCGAGCTCGTTGCATGCGATCAAATGCTGGGCTCGGTGAAGAATTTTGGGCTGAAGCTGTTAATACTGCTTGTTATTTGGTTAACAGATCTCCGTCAACAGCTATTGAGCTGAAGACTCCTGAGGAAGTATGGTCTGGTTCTCCTGCTGATTACTCTGGTTTAAGAGTGTTTGGCTGCCCTGCGTATGCTCATGTAAATGAGGGAAAACTCAAACCGAGGGCGAAGAAATGCATATTTCTTGGATACGGCCAAGGGGTGAAAGGATACAGGTTGTGGTGTCCTGATCCGGTTTCGTCCAAGTTCATCATCAGCAGAGATGTGACTTTTGATGAGTCATCCATGCTTCGATCCACCACAAATTCCCGGGAAAAGGAGGAGTCAGATAGAATGGGAGATCACGGTGTTGAGAAGCAGGTGGAGTGTCAGGTGGACGCTCCAATTCCTACGGAAGGTACTTCAGTCCAGGATGATCAAGTTGAGGTGCAAGATTCCGATGAAGATGAGTCACCTCAAGAAAAACCATATAGCATTGCCACTGGAAGAACGAAGAGACAAATCAAACCAAATCCGCGTTACGCTAATCTGGTGTCTTTCGCGCTCAGTGTGGCGGAGTCCATTGGTATAGAACCTTCCAGTTATAATGAGGCTGTCACGTGTGATGAGTCGGCACAGTGGGCAATTGCTATGAGTGAGGAGATAGAATCTCTTCACAAGAACCATACTTGGGAGTTGGTTAAGCCGCCAAGTAACCAGAAGATAGTTGGTTGCAAATGGGTCTTCAAGAAAAAGGAAGGCATCCTAGGGGTTGAAACAACTAGATTCAAGGCACGATTGGTTGCTAAAGGCTTCACTCAGAAAGAGGGGATTGACTACAATGAAGTTTTCTCCCCAGTCGTAAAGCATTCTTCCATTCGTGTATTACTTGCCATGGTGGCCAAGTCTGATCTAGAACTTGAGCAGCTTGACGTAAAAACGGCGTTCTTGCATGGTGAGCTCGAGGAAACAATCTACATGCGTCAACCAGAGGGTTTTACAGTTCCTGGTAAAGAAGACCATGTCTGTCTATTAAAGAAGTCTTTATATGGATTGAAACAATCCCCAAGGCAGTGGTACAAGCGGTTTGATAGCTTCATGATTCAGCATGGTTACACAAGATGTGACTATGATGCTTGTGTCTATCATCGGAAGCTCTCAGATGGTTCGCACATTTATTTGTTGCTGTATGTTGATGACATGTTAATTGCTTCCAAAAACATGTCGGAAATCAACAAGTTAAAGTCGCAGTTGAGTGGTGAGTTCGAGATGAAGGATCTGGGTGCTGCCAAGAAAATTTTGGGCATGGATATTCACAGAGATCGCAAGGCGGGCAAGCTTCGTGTGTCGCAGAAGAACTACATTGAAAAGGTTCTTCAACGCTTCGGCATGGATAAAGCGAAAACTGTGAGTACTCCGTTGGCACCACATTTCAAACTCTCTGCAGAGTTGTCACCACAATCTGATGAAGAAAAGCAGCAAATGTCTCACATTCCATACTCGAGTGCAGTTGGAAGCGTGATGTATGCAATGGTTTGCACTCGTCCAGACATTTCACATGCAGTTAGTGTGGTCAGCAGATACATGAGTTGTCCTGGCAAGGAACACTGGCAGGCCGTGAAATGGATTCTCATGTACTTGAGAGGTTCTGCAGATTTATGCTTGGTATATGATCAGAGTGACTGCACTAGCAGTGTCACGGGCTATGTGGACTCTGATTATGCTGGAGATCTGGACAAAAGAAGATCTCTGACGGGTTATGTTTTCACTTATTCTGGAGGAGCCATTAGTTGGAAAGCTGTGTTACAGTCTACCGTAGCCTTATCTACGACTGAGGCGGAATATATGGCGTTAGCAGAAGCAGTGAAAGAAGCATTGTGGATGAAAGGTCTAGTAAGCAGTTTGGGTTTACAACAGGATTTCACTGTTGTATTTTGCGATAGCCAGAGTGCCATACATCTGACTAAAAATCAGATGTTTCATGAACGGACCAAACACATTGATGTCAGATATCATTTTGTTCGGGAACATGTTACGCAAGGTGACATTGTTATCAGCAAGGTTGCTACCGAGAAGAATCCTGCAGATATGTTAACTAAGGTGATCCCTGCATATAAGTTCAAGCATTGCTTGGACTTGATAGGTATTCGGGATTGATTAGCGCCAGAGAGGCGTTTGGAAGAGGTGATCCAGTTCGAGGAATTCACTATGATGTTCAGCTTGGTAAATTTCAAGCCAAGGTGGAGATTTGTTAAGAAATGGCTTAAAATTGGTAGTGGATTGTTGTTGTTGGTAGTGGGTTGTTGGTGGTAGTGGATTAGTGGATGGTTGTTGGTGTCCATTTTCAACCACAAATCTTTGCCAAAGTTTTGGACAATTATGTCCTTGAACTCTCTTATAAATAGAGAGGTTCATTAGCCATATTCATCATCCCAAACCAAGAGAGAGCAAAGCTTGTTCTTTGAAAGCTAGGATTTTAGCTTTCGGGTTTTCTATAGGGGTTGAGAGTTGTGAGGTTCTCGGGTTGTGTCTTGAGTGTAAAACACTTGTAATCTTCATCTTGTTATAGTGAAATTTCTTTTCGCCTCTGCCCGTGGACGTAGGCATTAAAGCCGAACCACGTAAATCCTTGTGTTCACTTTATTTTTCGTTCCGGTCAATTTACTTGTAGTCATATCGGAGTTCTCGAATCGATCCTTTCCGCAACAAATAAGGATAGAAAAGGGCCATGTTGAAAAGAAAAGAAAAACCAAATGTTACAGAAGCTGAATCTAAATCAAAATAGAGAGTCATGAACTTATTATGATAATATTCGTATTATATGAGGATCCTAGTAGGGGTATAGCATACACAGAAAGTCAACATAGCTAGAGTTTGCATTTCCAATCATATTAATGTAGCTGAATTTAATAGACTTCAAATTTGACTAACAGAAGAAGAACTATCAATCATGCTTTTCAATGCTTAATTGTTTTCTTACTTAATTCAGAATAACCCTTTATGTAGTTCAGTATTCTCTTGGTTTATGTTCAAAAAAGCTAAAACTTATATATTAAGAGCTGTAGGTTTTTTTTTAAAGGTGGCCAACAAAGAACATATAAGTGTTCACAAATTGATAGCTGTAGACTGATAAGTGACTGGAAATGAATATTATGGTTATGAGATAAGACTAACATAAACAAAACAGCGTTGGCATTGTCAATTAATTATGGAGTTTAAAAAAGTACAAACATTGTGGAGATTATCAAACTCCTGGATTTGCACTGCAAAGCATACCCTGAGACAACGACCTGGAGCTCATTGAATCAGTTCCTAGGCACGACTTGAGCCGAGCTGAAGACACTGCTGAGTGAAGTGGCAGCAGAGATTGAAGACAACCCAATCGAGAAACAGACCTGAAAAAGTTTAGTAGCACAATCAAATGGTGAATTTGAATGAAACCCAAATTTGAAAAAAAAAAAAAAGAACAGGAAAATAGAAAACTACAGAGCTTGCCTAGAAAATTTGGGAGAAGAAGAGCGAGCATGAAGGAGAGGAGAGGCGAGACTGGGTTTAAGGGTTGGCTTGTTAATGGTAGATTTGAGGATAGAAAATGTTGGGTTTGAGATAGATCTAAAGCGCGACGCCATTTTTGAGAAGCAAAGCAAGAGTTTGAATGCTGGGCGAGAGGATTTTTAAGGGAAAAAAGAAAGGAGAGAGTTCAAAGGGCTTTTGTGGGTTTTTAGATTTTATTTGGAGGGAAGGGAAAAATATTTTAGCTTTAGTATTACTTGGATAGAATGACTCACATGTTTTATTAAGTTTTTTCATTTTAAATATTTTTATAGTATTAAATTATATTATTGCCATTAATGTATATTGTTGACCCTAAATTTAATTATCGAGCTGAGTTTAAACTTAAATGTGCACAAATTTAATCGAGTTCAAGTATAAAAATTAATAAGTCAACTTAGTATGCTCAAGTAACTCAATTATATCTCGCATTGAGTTTAAGCTTAGAAAAATATTTGATCAAATTCATGCCAAATATCAAATTTCAAATTGAGCTCGAATTTACTAACAAACAGTCTTCAATTATAAAAGTTAGACCGATTCAAATTATTTCGTAATTTTTTTTAAAAAGATTGTGATGCATTGTAAACGAAACACGTAGTTGTATGTTCACGTAATAATTGTATGTTTACGATAAATGTATACAAACGCGTAACTCTTTCTGCAAGACTTTTGCTATAATATTATATGATAAATCGTGGATAATTTATTTGACCAAAGTGTTTAAAAACTTGGGAACAATGGCGCCATTGGACTTGTGAAAAATAGGTTCATTGAAGCTGAGTTAAAGTAGCTCTTCTCTGGGATGTGCTATCCTAGACCAATGAATCTCTCAACAATATATAACCTGTGTCTGAACTTCCGCGAATCCAACGGCCAAGTTGTAACAGCTGAACCAGGTGGCCTTTGTGTAGCTGGATGGTCTGCCTGAGCTGCACCTTCCGGTGAAAAGGCTTTGGGAGACCTGTGGAGTGCTCAAAGAGGACAATACCAACTTGTGACAAAAACTGCCGGGGGCAAACCTGCTTATAAGTCATTTTGTTCACTCGGAGAAAAAATACCCCCCAAATGAATAGCATCGTTCAAAGGCAATCTATGTAAAACATTGGAATAAATGGTCCAAATGCAGTTTTGTCCATACAGTCGAATCCGTATTTGAATGCGGATGAGCTTGGAAGAGCTGCAAAATGGCATGCTAAGTTCACATACAAACAAAAGCAAGAAATAAGAAATATGTATATTCTTTTGCAATAAATAAAAGCCTGTATTATGATACATGCCAAGACCTGGTAATAAAATTATATATGGCAAAAGACAGTGGCTAAAAGCAATTCATCAAAAAAAAAAAAAAGAAGCAAAATAACACGCAATGACAGATAAATGAAATAATGAACAAAAGAATCTCATAAGGCAAACAAATTCTCCTAATCCCTCTAGAGAATAGACAAAACTAGATCTCAAACAGTTATATGTTTCATAGTAATGAATGGAACCCACCAACCTATGCTCATAGGCAAGCCATTGAAAGTCTGTTCGGACTCTGAAGCATAGTAAAGAGCAGTTGGATTTCACCCGAATATTACCGCTGTATGCTATACATGATTAACGCCACGTCTTTAGGTCCTTGCAGTCAACTGGCAATGACATGCTACACATCTTGTCTAGGCCATCTCACAAAATATATATAATCACATGAACATTGCAAGCTCAAATTTTCCATAGGATGCAGCCTTGGTTCGCTATACACCAAACCCAGGTTATTACAGTTTCTTAGGTAGATTGTAAGTCTTCTTAAGGAACCTTGAAGCTGCCTCATCATTCCGGTAACACAACACCCGCAGGAGCGTGTTTGGTTCAGTAGGATTCCACTGTCCTGATGTTGGAGGTAGTGGAAGCCTAGACCTTGCGGAGGAGCCATATGCCTCCAAGGTCATACGTTTGAACCGCTCAATTAGGCTCTCTGTATCGGTTCTGAATAGGGGAAGGACATCTCTCACTGTAGCTGAAAACTTATCTATGAGGTCAGCAGGCAAACCATCACCATTGGCCCAAAACAGATCTTTAAGGGCTTTGAAATCGTCCTCTATAATTTGAGAATCCTGACGAGAGAAAGCACGAGAAGGGCCTCCAGCTAGTAAAACCAGCAAGAATCCATCACAGGACGCTTTCATGATATCAGTTATAATCCTTGTACGAACTCTGTCATGCACGGTTTCTGAGATTACCAGTAAGTTCTGCTCCAGTTCTTGTAATAAAGGGTCGATCCTAGAAGATGAAGGCTCCCCTACATACAAACCATCCCATAAAACATGACTTAGGTCATGGAATACAATTTTGTAAGCTACTGCCTCAGACAGTTGCTGAACCCCTTCCACACAAGCAGCTGGTGTTAGCTCAAATCTTTTGCTCAAGCCATTTGAAAAATCTTCCAAATGAGCAGACTCACAGTTCCTTAAGTGGGTTACAATCCTCTTCTCTAAAACGTCCATCTCAGATCGGATGTGGTGCAGAGTATTTATACGAACACACAGCTGTGGTATCCCAAATGACTTATCTCCATTCATGGTTGCAACCTGAGAATTTCTTTTCTGAGTATTTTGTGACTTTTCTTTCTTCTTCCAGACACCTTGGAACTTTGATCCAATCTCACATCTGGTCAAAGCAGGCATTGTTGGGATATATGTATTGCGTGAAGCTGCAAGTCAGATTTAATGGACAGCAATATTAGAAACTATAAAACCCCTAAACATCGTATTAAGATCATTAATGAGATTTGCAAGCAATTACCACATCCAGATTTTGCCTTGATCACATAATATTGAAGACACTTGTCAAGGCCAACTATCACATCAGGTAGCAATGCAGGATGTGCTGGTATTGGAAGCTGGAAAAATGCATCTAAAGTCTCATCAATGATTCTCAAAGTTTCGACAGCAGAGAGTGCAAATCCTTCTTGATTAGCTTGTGGATTCCAGACCTAACATAACGCAATATGTTGGTTAGCAAAAACAAAAAGAACAATAACAAGTTCCCATTCTAACAAAACTACAAATACCAATTCAGTGGATAACCATGTCATGAATGAACCAGCAACTTTCAAAAGGAACATAAACTACCTCTACACAGGTAGTGAAGTGCTTCATATGATAACATAGAATTCGAAACTAAAATAAATGAAATAATGCACCTATTGAGAAATCATCTCCTACTAACATATGTAGGTTAGGGTTGTAAAGCACAGTGCTATTTCTTTAATAAATATTAAAAAGGAAACTTCTTTAAATCTTATGCAAAGCAAACCACTAACAAGACATGTTACTATATTAGAGCTGATTTATATACTCTGCAGTCCTTCACAATACCTTTTTTTGTACTCTTATAGCCTTAGCATGTAATCCAAATGCTTAGGAAAAGTTAATTCTTAAACATAATTACTTCTTCCCCTTTTTGGTTTCCTGTTTTACTCATTTGTAGTCAAGCCATGCAAGCCTAACAGAATTATCCATAAAGAGAGAAATCTATTATGACATTGCCAGTAAAGAGACTCCAAAAATATTTTCACAATGAATATATAATTACACAATATAAAACTAAGTAGTTGTAGAACTTGGATTTGAAAGATAAAATTTTCATCCAAAAAGAATAGCAAGTGCCTACCTCTTGTTGCAAATTCCTGTCAACCCATTCCTTAAGTCTGTCTAATCTAGTCTTGATCCACCCTTTAACAAGATTGGCAATTGCAGTTTCAGCTTCATAAGGAGGCATCTCTCGGATTATTGCCTTCCCACCATCATCACTGTCTACTGCATCCTCGACTGCAATCTGCACAAGATCTTTCTCCAGTTTATCTGCAGCTCTAAGTACTTGAACAGCATCAGGGGTTAACTCTGTGATGCCTGATATGAACTGTTTTATCTCATTAGCATAACAAGAATGAAGGGTGGCCACAGCCACACCTGCTGCCAAAGGATGCCAACCCTTCAGTATTGGACTGAAAACCTGCTTCTCATGAACTGCTAACTCACCAACATCCTTAGCAAGGATTGCAAGGACAGGAAGAGGATTTGGCTGGTTTTTGGAAGCTCTCCTGCTTGAGTCTGCCTTCTCCATTCTCTATACAACAACAAAACAATGTATATGCTTAGTCATGAAACCAAGTAAAATGGAGAATTGGGGGGGATAGAGAAAAAAAGAGAGAGAACACAAACACATCATAATATTTGTTGCATTCAAAGTCTCATACATGTTAGGATCTTCTACATATGCAATGAAGATTCAGATACTAGACATGAGCCATTGGTGCTCAATTTTCCTTCATTCTGAGTAAGGGGGCTAATAACAGATAGTAAAGACTTGCCTGAGCAAAAGCAGTGCGTAACGATGACCTGATGTAAGTGTCAATTCTATTTCGAGCTACATCAACTTCTTTCCTCTTTCTGCGATACTCAGTAGATACATCCTCAACCAAAATCTTGGCCGCTGATACACCTAAAGAAACAATGCCCTGCATGGTATAGACATTTCCACTATCAAAAGTGTCATGGTATGCAAGGAGTCTTTTCTCTGCCCAGCCCAATATTGAACTCAAGGTAGAACTTAATATCTTGGAGTATTCTGGATCCCTGGTTGTCTTGGCATCTTTTGCTACCTCTGCTAGCTGACCATCAGCAGCATATAGCAAGTCCATTTCGACTTGCCCAGTGGAAACAAAATGGTGAAACAGAACCCATGCAAAGCAGAGATTATGCAGCATTTGATTAATCCCAAGGATCACCCACGTCTTCTTTATCTGTTCCATAAGCTCATCAACTTCCTCAACAACGGATGTTTCATCATTAATATCAAAACACATCTCGAGAAGCATTTCATAGAGTCTAAGATTCAGTGGAATGCCATTAGCCCAGTGGCATGAATCAGAGAGAGACCCATCAGATCTAGAGGCAAGAGACATTACAGCACTGCGAAGAACTTGCATTGACTCATTGTTCTTCCCAGTTTCTATTGGCCTATCTAGAGCTGCATGAATGATTTGCCGTAGCCTTTGTGATGCATTATTCGACTTATCGAGTGGCACACGAGGATGCAACAGTAACCCAGCCTCAAGAACCCTGAGGTTTCTTTTCTGCCATGCATCATATTCTTGTTGATCACTAAAATCTGATTGCTTAAGCTGCTGCAGTAGCTCCAATGGAAGAACCACTGATTCAATCCGCCTTCCAACCTGTGATATATAAAATTATAGTAGATCATTATCAATACAGTCACCGTAACATCACAACAAATACAATTCATGAACTTCATCAAAATTCTATTACACTAAATTTGATAATCTGGATGGATTTTACAATAACTTTGAAGAATTTACATTACTCATGATTGAATTCTAGAATTAAATTAGCTTGTAACTTAAATTATAATATAATCTACTTTTCAACATCGTTGTCATCGGATCCTAGCTCATCAACTTTTATATTATTATACAATCCAAATTAACTTACTCACAAGCAGCATTATCTGGATCAAATAAATTGCAATATAAAGCAAGATTTCCAGATCAACCAAAATTTCAAGTAAACTAAATCTTAAATAGAGCTAACCAGACCACCGCCAATTCTCAAAAGCGCTCTTCTAACACGCGCATCAACGCTCTCAGGTACCCGCATTTGAATCCTCATAAGCTCCCCTACAGTCGTCGGCCGCTTAGACTTTCCCTGGCCCGAGCTTGGAGCTGAACCGGGACTCTTCTTCGAGCCAGGAGATTTCAAACCTAAAGCCTTCTTCATCTTACTAGCAGCTGCTGACGTAAGCGAGCGTTGCAACGCGGGGGAGCTAGGCGAGTGGTTGTGGTTTTGACCAGGCGAGTTCTGACTCGGCGAATCGGCAATGGAAGAGGCGGAAGTGGAGAGAGGTTTGGAAGCTGAGGTACGGCATACGGCGAGGAAGACGTCGTAAGCGGTGAGTCGAAGGTCGGAATCGGTGAGTTGAGAGGCGAGTTGGCCGAGTGGAGATTGGAGATCGGGGGAGGTAAGCTTGTTCGTCGGCATTGGTGGTGGTTTAGTTTGAAGTGGCGGTGGCGGGGGCGTTGACTCTCTCTTTGAGTGGCCGAGTGAAAGGTCTCTAAAGAGATGCGCCATTGTGTGTGACTCAGTGAGAGAACATGAAACTATTCGGACTTAAAACGGATTAAAAATTGCAATATAATAGCTGTTTATCGACTTTTAAAAATATTTAAATTCGAATTAATCGGTTATTAAATTAATTATTAATATTCGATAATCATACCATGAATCCATGATTGAAATACCCATATATATACACTTCAATCCATATTTTTTTTTATTTAAGGGAAAGTGAGTATGGATAAGGTATTTGTATTAAGAATGAGGTTGTATTTTGTTTTTTTATTTAATAAAAATTAATACATTAGATCAAAAAATAAATTTATATTTCTATTAAAAATTAGTCTTTAGACATAATCATGAGGTACATGCATGTGACTATTTGATTATTCTATTAAACATGCTGGTTTATAACAATATAAATAAATGAAACTTTTAACAGAAATGATTAATTTGCTCATAGGTCTCGATAGATGATTGTCGAATTATTGCTTGAAATTTACTAATTGGATTTAAAAAAAACTATGAAATAGTTAAATGAGGATATTGGAATATTTTATGATGGTATATGACATTTGATTTTGAAGGAGAGGGCAGCATGAGTTTTGATGGAAATGGGAGATATTTTTTTATCAAAAAGAAGAGTGGATTGTGGATCGTTGATTGGTGGGGTCCAGGCGCACCTGTAAGCAGAGTAATGCACAGCAACAAACAGCCTAGATTGAGAGTTGAGAGTTGCAAAAATTAATATTATTTGCCTCACAGACCAAAAAGGAAAACAAATTCCATCCTGTTGAATTTGTTTGTTTTAAATTGTAGTGAATAAGATAAAAGCCAAAGAGGGATGCGAAACTGTGATGAGGATAGTAATGCTTTATGTCGGCAGCAATGTAGAAGACCAACATGTACCACATGCATGTGCCCAATGAGCCTACATTCAGGCTTTTAAGTAGATTAATTGGCCTGTTCAGTTACTACAAATGACAGGTCATTAAACTTAAAATATTTACAAAATGATTATCGAATTATTCGAAAATTTTCATCTAAGTTATTGGACTGTTAAAATCGATGTTGTATGGCATTTTCTATTTGCACCGTCTGCACAAATTGAAATTTCTCCTTCTTAGTCTCTTTTATAGTTCAATCTTTTTTCATGAAATAGCTTTTATCATCACGAATTTGTGAATTAAAATCCAAATAGTTTTCTTCTCCGATCTTTGACACTAATCGTCAGGTCAACTTAGATCTAAGGTATGTTCTTTCACTTGTTGATGAGTATCGATCCACCGTACTAATCATTAAATCGTTACTTGAAGCTCGCTAACCGAAAATTTTCAAAAAACTTAACAACCCAGTGACTTAAATAAAACTTTTGAATAGTTCAATGGCTTAAATGAAAACTTTCGAATAGTTTAGCACTCATTCTGTAATTTTTAAAAGCTAAGTGACTAAAACGTAAACTCACTAGTAGTTTACTGACATCGGGTGTAGTTTACCCAAAAAAATTGAAAAATTGAAAATATGAATTAATAGTTTTTATATTTTAAGTTGATCCTTAAATTTTAAAATGTTCTAATTGAATCTTAAAAGAATAAGTATGTATCATGAATCAAGTCATTCCGCCAATGTAACTATTAGCTTGAGCATCAAAAGGTCAACTCAAATTTGACATGAAGCACATTTAAAACACTTGAATTAAATTGTAAACATGTGTGTACCTACCATGTATATAACATGAATCTTATGCATAGTAAAGCAAATAGTGTCAATAAAATTTAGAAGGGCTAATTATTTTAACACATTATATCCAAACTGTCCACATAATAGGTACATACATATTTATAATTTAATCCAACTGTTTTAAATATATCTCATGTCAAATTTGAATTGACTTTTTAATGCTCAAACTAATAGCTACATTAACGGAAAAACTTAACTAATGCAATTTTAATACATCAAGGGCTCAATTAAAATGTCTTGAAATTTGAAAACCATTTTAAAATCATAATCATATTTTTGATGTCATCCGGCGAGTTTATAAATTTAGTGTTTGGACAATTTATTGTGGATTTATAACAATTTAGATGTCATTAATTACATTTCACGAATAATTTTTCTTCAATTAAATGTTTTATATTGCGTCGATTTGGTCTTATCTAGATTGACATCGATATTGTTGTCAGTACAAGAGAACGTGGATTCGAGTGCGCTAAAACGTATTATCCTTTTATTTAAGGGTCAGGGAGGGGTTATGGGTAGTTCTAGGTATTGTATAAAAAAGGACAACTATGATAATAGCCTATAATGAGACTAATGTTAAAAAAATGGCTTAGATCACAAAGTATACTATAATTTTTTTATTGTGATGATATTAACAATAATATTTTGGACAAATCCCTAGGATTTATCTTTTTTTATTGAAAATTAGTATAATTTTCGGACCATTCTTTGCATTGAGTTAATTATTTATTTGTGTTAACTTACAGAGCAAAAATTTTTAGGTTAAAATTTATTTTAAGTCACTATACACTTCATATATTTGGAATTTAGTCACCTTACTTTTATGAATTTAGTCCCTTTATTTTTTGGACTTAATTACTACTAAAATTCTTCTATTAAATTATCTGACGTGACATTTTAAATTTTTTAAAAAAATTCACTTAATAATAATGTAACAATAAAAATAATGCTGGAAATATAAATTTAGATTTTTTTTTCTTAAAAACACTCATTTGAACTTGTCATGATAAAAAATATAAATTTTTTATTGGAATAGTGTTCTTAAAAAAATTGATGTTAACATTTTAATTAAAAATTAACAGTATTAACTATTTAAACTAATTAATATTATTATAAATATATAAGAATGAAATTATGTTATAAATTAATTTAAAGAAATTTTGGTAGGTTCAAACATTTTATATATCGGTATATAAATTTAAAGAATGGACCAATCGTTTCCAAGGGATCTGTCATGTTGCATTATGGTAATCTTTAATTCAGCAAATTACAAATTAATAACAAAATATTTAATATAATTTTTTGTATATTTTCATTTTTTTGCTACTTTTCATCATTTTTTATAGTTTTTGACATGCTTTCTAATTTTTTTATGCTTTCACAATTAAGTTTAGAAAATAAAAATAAATTTTTGGTATAAAAAATATTACTTTTAGGTACTAAGAAATTTGGTTGAGATGAACATACAAAAATATTATTTTTGCATACTAATAAATTTATTTATATACAAGGATAAATTAACAAATATTGAAAAATAAATAAGTAAATTAATCAAACTTTCAAGTTTCAATTGTTAATAAATTGTTAAATCGAAAATTTGACACGTATAATTTTTATTATTATGTTACACGAGCTGTCACATTAGTGTTTAGTAAAATTTGGAGATTTAAGATCAAAGTGATACAAAAATTAAGAGTAAAAGTGAGAAAATAAAGGGTAAACTACACCCATGGTCACTTTTGTTTACCTTAGGTTATGTTTTAGTCACTTATGTTTGAAATGTTACGTTTTAGTCATTTACGTTATCATGTTGTAACATTTTAGTTACTGAGCCATTAATCGTCGTTAATGGTGTAACGGTAAGCTGACGTGGCACGTTAAATCATTATTTCAAACAAAATTTTAAGTTAAATTATACAATTGATCCCCATATTTTTTAATTTTAAGTAATTTATTTTTTTTTATTTTATGTTCTTTAAACTTTCCTCTTTTTTTCCATTCTCTTTTGTTTCTCCCTCTGTTTTCATATCTTTCCCATTTCTTTTTACATATTAGGAAGTCGAATTGGCAGTGAAAAAAGAAGTAGGAAATCGACTATCATCATTTGCCTATAACTAAAACCCATAAACCCATACCATGCTTCTTTCTTCATTACCAATTCGACTTCCTAGTATGTTAAAATAAATAAAGAAGGTAGGAAAACAGAGGGAGAAGCAGAAGAGAATGAAAAATAAAGAAAACAAATAATGAAAGTTAAAAGAACATAAAAGAATTAAATTGCTCAAAACGAAAAATTATGGGGACCAATTGTATAATTTAACCTAAATTTTTTGTTTGAAATGATAATTTAACGTGCCACGTCAGCTTACCATTACACCATTAACGACAATTAACGGCTCAGTGACTAAAATGTTACAACACAATGACGTAAGTGACTAAAACGTAACATTTCAAACATAAGTGACTGAAATGTAACCTAAGGTAAACAAAAGTGACCATGGGTGTAGTTTACCCGAAAATAGATAAAGGTTAAATTAATTATTATAAAAAAACATTAAAAAAAGAAATCAATTACATAGTTGAATATAAACATGATTATGACAAGGTTGCCACTACGGAGAAGTCTATGTAATTGTCTGAATTCCTTGTGGTTTGGTGACATCCATAAGCGGATGACTCCGAAAAGTAGGGCAAAGGGGATAGCAGCGGTTACATTGGCAAGAATATAATTAACGTCTACCCAAAACGACGAGGGTGATATTATTGTCATCGAATAAAAGTAGGAGACGCTTAGATAATAAAGCGGGATCAGGAGTAAACGAGGAACATTGGAGAGGAGAAAAACTGTTAGAAGAACCGGCAAGCCATATGCTATAAGATAATAAACCCAAAACCCATAATACATGTCGGGATTCATCACTGTTGTACCGGTTTTCCTTGTTTCTTCACCCAACAGGTGTTTGAATCTGGATTTATTGTAATTGTCGTCTAAGATTTGAAGAGTATTTGAGTTGGTGGTGGGGATACTGTTATTATCACCTTGCCAAACACCTCTTGGTGGGCTTAAAGATGATTGGTAAACTGCTGTTATAACTAGCGTCGCAACCACCAACGTTGCGTTGATCATGTCCCCCGACAACCCGTTTCTTGCACGAACCAACATTGTTAATCTTCTTTTATGCCAATGGGTTCCTTTTTTAATGTGTTTAATCTTGGTGGCGGTGGCGTCACTCATGTTCAAACCTCTTCTTTCGACCTTTTCTATGATTTCTCGACTTGTTAAACCATCTGAGTTCTTAGCTGTTACGTCTAAGTATTTCCCGACATATAATAACATTTTTAGTGCCTGCGTAATTAATATATTATCACACTATTAGATAAATATATCAACAGCTAGCATAAATATATATTATCACACTTTATAGCTGCAATGTGTAACACAGTGTTGCCATCATCATCTCTCCAATTGATAACCTTCTTTTCCAATTCATTGGCTCCTCTACGACGATTACTTTGAAGCCATCCGGTTAAGAGATTAAACGCTTCGAGGAGATCGTTTTTCAAAGCAAGATGTAACGCAGTCTCGTCTCGAACCGTCACATCTTCAATGCATTCAGGGCAAGCTTCGAGGAAGTGGAATAAAAGATTAGAGTTCCCCATTGTGGCTGCACAATGGAAAGGAGTCATCCCTTCCCTTCCTTTGACTCGAGCCAGATCTTTATCGGTCTTCAAGAGTCGAAGCAGTAGCTTGGTGTGGCCGTTTCTGAAGGCCAAGTGCATGGGGCTAAATCCATCTTGGCTTAGCTTCCTAGCAAACGAAGGCTTCAAGTTCATCATCTCCATTGCCAGCTTAATTTGGCCTTCAGTTGCAGCTATGTGAAGTGGAGTATCAATGAAAGGAATGTGGTCAATGCGCTCCAACATGTACGGATCCTTTTGAATTAAAGCATAAAAGGCATCAATATTTCCTGTTGCAGCTGCTTCTCTCAAGCTATCATTCATGCTCATCTCCTTGACTTGTAAAATAACATATCACCAATGACCCTTATTTAAAACATTATAAAGTACGTCCTAATTGCTTGACTTTTACGTAAAGAGTGATTTAAAGAATAGAATAAATTAAATATTAAGCAAGGAATAGAATAAATTACTCTTAGAAGTAAAAGTTGTTTTTATCCACCGCCACAATTACTCTTCTATAGTGAGAAAGAGTAGAATAACACAGGTAATAGATTTTATTCTATTTTTATTTTTAGAATTTTAACTTCTTTATTTTTTAAATTTAATTGTTAACACATGTAATATTTTTTTGTTACATTTAGGTTCGTTACAACTCTAAATTTTTGTTTCATAGCTACTAAGTGAATAATTTTCTTTTTATTTCAAAATGTCACGATAATGAATTTAACAGAAAAAATATAGTTAGAGTTAACAATTAGACTTAAATTTTGAAATCTAAAATATAGAAAGACTAATTTTTTAAAATAAAATAGAGGCATTAAACTATAAATATATAACGATACTGATCAAATCGAGAAATTATCTTAATTAGAGTGACTAAATTGACAAAAAAAATTTAGAGTGACCAAAATAGGAATGACACTATTTTAGAGTGAGTTGTGATGTAGTTTACCTTTTTAGAAATAATAAAACTTAACTTAATTAATTTAACAGTTATTGCTTGGTAAGGACTATACAAAGACTAAAAAATATCAAATTAAAGTATAAGGATTTAATCCATAACTTTTATAAAGTATAGGGACTAATAGCAGAATTTAACCCAAATTTTGTGATGTTTGATTCTCTTGCTTTACTTTCTGTTCTCTCCCATTTTTCTAATTCAAACATAAAGTTAGAAAAGGGGAGATTCCTATGCTGCTCCAAATTGTAAGGTTTATATTTTGTAGTGAAACAAAATTACAAAATTATAATTTTGTCATGTGCCCTTGGATTTTAATTTTTTTAATATATGGTAGTATTATAATTTCATTATCGATGTATAAAATAATAATCCAACTATAATTGAGACCCTGGTAAAAAGCCAGAAAATTTATCTTATCTTATCTTTCTGCTCTTTTAATCCTTTAATGATCTGTTAATTTTTGAGAAAGGTACAAATGAAATTCTACGTGTGACAGGAATGTTAAACTAAGTCGTGATTCTCTAATGGTTTAATGTGTAATTGTATAATTGTATACGTGAAATTGTGGTTTAATGTGTAATTGTATACGTGAAATTTTGATTTGATCTAATTTTTCTAAATTATTAACACAATTATCGATGTAACATCATTTTATGTTTATATATTGCATACATAAATAATTATATTCATCGGATATAAAAATAAATTGATATATTTATTTCTTTAAATGTGCGTGACTAAATCAAAATTAAAGTTTCAAGTATACATTTGAACCACAATTAGAGTTTTATGTGTATAATTGCACCAAATTAAAATTTATGTATACAATTACACATCAAATCAAAGCTCATATATAATTTTGAGATTTATCCTTAACTAATATAAAGAATGGAGATTTATTAGCGTAACGGTTTATTTCATTCATTAATTACTTAACTTTTCTTATTGTTGTCCATGATTATTATTTTTTGTTCACATTAGTACTAAAACTTGGTTATTTTTTTCAATTTGATTTCTGAACTCAAATTTTTTTAAGTTACGATGATGTGACATTATGAGATGATGCAATGTCATCACTTGAATATTTTAAAGTTTTCTTTATGGTTTCCTCCCTTAAATTGTTTCATTTTATAAAATTATTATTTTAATAAACAAATTTCATGTTAGAAACCGAGAAAAAGTATTTACTTATAAATATTTTTATAATTTTGTATTTTTTATAATCTTATGTATTTTTATCAAGAATGAACTTGTAAATAGTTTTTTATGTTTTGAAGTTTTTTAACTTTTAAGAATTAAGACTAAATCGATAAAATGTGTGAAGTTGAGGGTCAAATTTGTTAATTTTTTTACATTTAGAACTAAATTGATAAAATCTGTAAATATTTGAGGGCTAAATTTTTTATTATGCCAATAAAAAGAGGCCATTATTAGAGATTTAATGGATGAGTGACCAAAATATTAAATTTCAATAACATTACCGACTAAAATAGTGACTTTTAAACCTGCGTGAAACAAAACAAAAATATGCTAGTAATTGGATGTCTATTTTTATAATTTACCCATAATAATATTAAATGCAAGATGCAAAGGTAAGAAGAATCAAATTAAATTATTATTTTTTAAGAAACCCAAAAATACAAAATTAAAAGACTAAAAAAGAAAATAAATGAAATTATTAATTTTTGAGAAGGATCATCTAAAAGGGGTGAAGGCACTTACATGTTCCTTCGATAGTCTATGATTTGAGAGGAGTTAGACGTAAATTATTCTGATTCTTTGAATAAGATTCAGTTTATCACTTTGGATAGATTAAGGAAAAGAGTAGCTATGGAGATTGCTTAAGATTGTTTTTCATCTTATTCTACCCATCACTTTGAATCATTCTTTACTTCAAGTCGAGCAATTAGAACATACTTTACAACTAATTTTTGCAATTTTCAAATAAATGATAGTTGTGGTTCATGTCATTTTGCAACTCTCCTATTTTGTTCATCACTTTCATTACTTAAAAGAGTACGTACTATATAATAGTTCTTCACTTCACATAGCAGCTGGAACAGGAAATATTGATGCCTTTTACGCTATAGTTCGAAAGCATCCATACATGTTGGAGCATATTGATCAGATTCCTTTCATCGATACTCCACTTCACATAGCAGCAAATGAAGGCCAAATTAATTTTGCAATGGAGATGATGAACTTGAAGCCTTCATCTGCTCGGAAGCTGAACCAAGACGGGTTTAGCCCCATGCGCTTGGCGTTCAGAAATGGGCACCCCAAGCTAATGCTTCGAGTACTGTTGAAAATGGATAAAGATCTGGTTCGCGTCACAGTGGGGAACTCTAAACTTTTATTCCAGTTCCTTGAAGCTTGCTGATACGAGTCACAAAAGCCCAAATTCTTGAAGGCGAGGCCCAATAAGCAAATTCCCAGCCCAATCAAGAAATCCATCCATACTTAGTTGAAAATCAGGCCAAATTGTCAAAGTGGCCCAAGTTGTAAAGTTTTATTTTTATTTTTATTTATTTATTTATTTATTTACTTAGTTTAAATTTTTATGTCAATATTCAGTCCAAGAGTCCCAGATAAAATGACCTTTGACCGAATTTTCATATTAAAATAATTAGGAGTTTTTTTTTATTTTAGTTTTCTAATTAGATTAGGACTAGTTATAAGGCCTATTTAAAGGCATGGCTGTCCACCTTGTTAAACACTTATCATTATTATTAAAATTTCAGATTTGTTGAGAGCAGAATTTTCTTTGAGTTTTCTCCAAGATTTCTCTCTTGAGTTTTCTTTAGAAGTTGTTTTAACAATCTTTTGATTGTGGGAGCCATCTTCAATCTTCTTCTTGCCATTGATATTCTTTGGAGGGGAGATTAGAGCCATTTGAAGGGAGTTGTGAGATCTTTCGAGATTTCAAGGCTTCTTAGGACTTATCTTTTAATTTCTTACTGTCAATTCTTTCTTTATTTCTGCTTGTGCCGAATCTTTATCTAATTTATTTTCTGTTCTTATTGTGTTTTCAGCCTTTTTCTATCTTAAGGAATTAGCCCAAAAATCCCCAATTTCTAGGGTTCTTGCCGATTCATCCATACTCTGTTTGGGAGAAATTAGATTGCCGAAATTTGGGGAAAACTATCTGGGTGTTCAATTGGGCAGAATCGCAATCTCTTCTAGGGTTTCAAGATTCCTTATTAACACTTATTTCTATTCTCTATTTGATTCTTCACTGTTTTGGGGATTTTATTTCAGATCTGAAAATTCAAAAATCTAATCTTTTAATTTTCTGTTTCGTTTCAGATCTAATTGTTTAGGGTTTTCGTAGGAGTTTCTCGTGACTTGGCAACTCGATCTTGGTCCGCGCGCAACCCCGTATCATTTGGTATCAGATTTTGGACGTTTTGGGTGTTCTTGGTTGATTTCTAAACTGATCTCTATTTTTTAAATTACAAACAGCAGTTTTACCCAGAAAAATTTTCGAAAAAAATTCATTTGAGTGGGTAAACGTTTTCTGATTGATCTGAAATTTTACATACATATTTTTGGCACTGTTATTGAATATACAAAAATATTTCCCACAAAAAAATAAGTCGAAAAAGTCAAAAAATTGAAAAAAGACGAAATCCAATAAAAAATTAAAAAAATATTCAGCGGGTTGAATTTGTTGCCCAAATTTTCCAGATCAAAAATTCAATATTTGAATACATTCCAGATTTAATTTTGTGACTTTTGGAGATCGAGAACACCTCGAACGAAGTTGTCAAGTTACTTCGCAGTTTTTCGGGTTTTCTGTTTTCAGCAATTTTTATTGATTCTTAGCTGTAGATTTTCATTTGTTTGCTTTTTATTATCCTTTTAAAATATCTAACACCTTCTTGTTTCTTGTGTTAGTAGGATTTAAACGTGTGCACAATCCTTCCTCGGTGCAACACGAATCACTTGGTGTCTCGTCAGTTTTTGGCATCCTAGTGCAAATTAGGATTCTTTGGTAGTTTGGTTCACACTCTCTAATTGGTTGATATAAACTCTGATAAAGAACTCACAAGATTGAATTCGACCTCATTGAGAATTTGATTTTTCTTTTTGAGTGATTAATGGTGAGGTTTGCTAACTTTTATTTTTGAGTGTTGAGTGTTTATTTTTTACAGGTTTTGAAGATGTCTAAAGGTGATAATAATGATGCACTTATGAAAGTCCAACAACAGTTAGACAGACATACTGCTGCAATCACACAAATAAATGCTACACTTCAAGCATTGAATACTACTTTGAATGAGGTACGAGTGAATCAAAAACATCAATATCGAGATCCAATTAAGGAAGATAGGGATAACCAGCCCCATAGGTGCAACCCTCAACGTGTCCCTAGAATGGATGATGATTGTCATGATCATGGACAATCATCTTCGGCAAAACCAAAGAGCGAGCAGCAACGAGAACATCTCTTTCATACTCGCTGCCACGTACAAGGTAAGCTTTGTAGAGTTATTATTGATGGTGAAAGTTGCTCGAACATAGCCAGCACGACGATGGTGGAAAAGCTTTGCTTAACCACTACCAAGCATCCACAACCTTATCAACTACAAGGGCTTAGCAACGAAGGCCAATTTAGGGTCACTCAACAAGTGCGCATCGCCTTTTCTATCGGTAAGTATCAAGACGAAGTTGTGTGCGACGTAATGCCTATTCAAGCCTGCCATTTGTTGCTAGGAGAACCGTGGCAACTGGATCGAAAAGTCACTCACGATGGTCGTACCAATAGGTATTCTTTCAAGCATCAAGGAAAGAAACTCACCTTAGTGCCGCTCACTCTGGAACAAGTCCATGAGGACCAAATCAAACTGAAAAATTCTGTTAAAACAAGTGAGGAAAAAGAAAAAGAGAATGAAAAAGAGCAAAAAGAGATTGAGAGTGAAAAAGAAATTGAAGAAAGAAGAGAAAATGAATTAGAAAAAGAAACAAAAGAAAAAGACGTGGAAAGGGTAGTGAGGAATGTTTCCACTAACCAAGATATGAATTTTTCTTGTGTTGCTACTTTTCAGGTTCCCGAAAGATCGAAAGATAACTTTCAACTTCAATACCTCTCAAATGAAAGACGCTTTCATACGATCAACTTAGGCAAAGATGAAATCACACTACATGATCCCGAAGGTAAGCGAGGTAAGGAAATTTTAGAAACCGAGTCCAGTGCAGATTTGAAAATTATTGATAAAACTTTTGGTGACTTAGTTCTTAAAAGATCCCCTCATTTTGATCCGATTAATTGTTACTCTTCGATTGTGGTTGATAAAGTCATTACGAAAAGAAGCGTGATTTGTTATTCTCTTGATTTACCTTATGTAAAATCCTTGAATTTGTCCAAATCTGTTTTGGAGAATAAGGTAACGAAATTTTCCAAATTTGTTTTCAATTTATATTCGTGCCTTAAACAGTTTATGTGGTTGTACATGAAGTTTGAGTTCCATTTGACAAACGTTAACTCAACAACGAAGATTCGACTACACTATGCCCCCGATGAGCGAAGGTTTGTTTTAAATGAAAAAGGTAAAATCGACCCTCATTCTTCTGCTTATCGAGGTAAGATGCTTGAAACCTTTGAAACAGTTTTGTACTCCTCGGATAGTGATAAAGATCGTGTTGATGAACACTTAGATCGAAACGTGCTTAACTGTCCTATTTTATTTATTGATGATCTATCTGTTTTGATGGTTGATAAAAAGATTCTTGTTTTTGATAATGCATGTGTGAGTGAATCTATAGACCGTCGATTAATGCATGGTATGATTATGCAACTCTGTGAACCATGTGAATCTTTTCAAATACCTACTTGTGACGATTATGTTTACCATTTGATTTATTACTCGCAATTTATTTATGGTTTGTGGGAACAATGTGAGACGACTGAATGCCTTAAAACATGTCCATCTTTTTTTCAAATATTTGACGAGGCAGTGGTGAGTAAATTAGATTGTTTGCATGGTAATCTGAATCTGTCCATTCACATGCGTTATACCTGTTCTATTATGCTTATGATTGGACTACAAGCTTATTTCCGTTGCTATTTACTATCTCATGGCTATTCTTTTCAGTGGACTCAATTGCCATTAGTCCCGTTCGATAGAGGAAAGTCGAGTTCATTTGATTTTTCAGATTCGAGGACGAATCTTTTTGAGGAAGGGGGGAATGATACGAGTCACAAAAGCCCAAATTCTTGAAGGCGAGGCCCAATAAGCAAATTCCCAGCCCAATCAAGAAATCCATCCATACTTAGTTGAAAATCAGGCCAAATTGTCAAAGTGGCCCAAGTTGTAAAGTTTTATTTTTATTTTTATTTATTTATTTATTTATTTACTTAGTTTAAATTTTTATGTCAATATTCAGTCCAAGAGTCCCAGATAAAATGACCTTTGACCGAATTTTCATATTAAAATAATTAGGAGTTTTTTTTATTTTAGTTTTCTAATTAGATTAGGACTAGTTATAAGGCCTATTTAAAGGCATGGCTGTCCACCTTGTTAAACACTTATCATTATTATTAAAATTTCAGATTTGTTGAGAGCAGAATTTTCTTTGAGTTTTCTCCAAGATTTCTCTCTTGAGTTTTCTTTAGAAGTTGTTTTAACAATCTTTTGATTGTGGGAGCCATCTTCAATCTTCTTCTTGCCATTGATATTCTTTGGAGGGGAGATTAGAGCCATTTGAAGGGAGTTGTGAGATCTTTCGAGATTTCAAGGCTTCTTAGGACTTATCTTTTAATTTCTTACTGTCAATTCTTTCTTTATTTCTGCTTGTGCCGAATCTTTATCTAATTTATTTTCTGTTCTTATTGTGTTTTCAGCCTTTTTCTATCTTAAGGAATTAGCCCAAAAATCCCCAATTTCTAGGGTTCTTGCCGATTCATCCATACTCTTTTTGGGAGAAATTAGATTGCCGAAATTTGGGGAAAACTATCTGGGTGTTCAATTGGGCAGAATCGCAATCTCTTCTAGGGTTTCAAGATTCCTTATTAACACTTATTTCTATTCTCTATTTGATTCTTTACTGTTTTGGGGATTTTATTTCAGATCTGAAAATTCAAAAATCTAATCTTTTAATTTTCTGTTTCGTTTCAGATCTAATTGTTTAGGGTTTTCGTAGGAGTTTCTCGTGACTTGGCAACTCGATCTTGGTCCGCGCGCAACCACGTATCACTTGCCCTGAATGCATGGAAGATGTGACGGTTCGAAACGAGACTGCATTACTTCTTGCTTCGAAAAACGACCACATCGGAGCTTTGAATCTCTTGATTGGATGGCTTCAAAGGAACTGTCGTGGAGGAGCCTTTTATTTGTCAGAAAAGGTTGTGAATTGGAGAGATGGATATGACAACACCGTGTTGCACATTACAGCTAAAAAGGAACAACATGAGGTATCTGCAATGCAACTATATTATCGTTTACTTTGCGGTTTGAATTTCTTTTTGCTGCCGGTATTTATCTGATTGTGATAAGTCGGATTCTAAAATTCCTTTTGGTAGTATTTGTAAGAGGAATTTGGATTTGAATTTCTGTTTTATAAATTCATTATTTCTATTTTTTTTTTTTGTTTAGAAATTAAAATATTTGATATTTAAATTTTTTGTTTAGATGACTCAAATTTAGATTTGAGATTCAACAACTTAAATTTTTTTAAACTTCATTATTAAGGAGGATTTTGAATATAATTGTCTGAACCCGACCAGTTAGACCGGGAACTAATCAATGTATTGATCCAAAGAAAGACATTAAGTCGATTGAATTGGACAAAAAACCCCTTGATCAAGTGGTTAAAACAGACATTTTTATTTTACGAACCTTTAATGATTTATTTAATAAAACTGAACTGATCGGTTGAACTATCAATTTGATCATTAGTTTTCATAACAAAGTGGAAAAATCATTTTATTCATTCAAAATCTAGGTTTTCAGAACCAAACTATAGTGGTCAAACCTATCAAACTGATTGCTTTTTCCCACTTTGTTTCATTAAATCAAGGTTTTCAAAATAAGCAGTTTGATCGGTTTGACTATTAATTTGATTATGAAAACCTTGATCTTGAATGAATAAAATGATTTTTCCACTTTGTTAGGAACAGTTTAGGCTAAAACTAATTGGTTTTTGTATATTATTTGAAAGAGTTTTTTTTTTCTGAAAGAATGTAACTTTCTGTTTTTGTATTTTTATAAGTTTTTGGGTTAAAATATTAGAAAGGACTCTCAATTTTATTGTATTATTTATACTTTGTTTACACTTAAATAAAATCATATAATTTGATTTGTACTTAAATAAATGGACTTAGACGTAAATTAAGAGTCGAGGGTTTATAAATTAAAATAGTGAAAATTATGGTATAAATAAAAATTTTGAATATTTATATTGTATTAAATTAAATGCATTAAGCTTTGTCACTGTTTTCAAAATTGGACTGGCTTGTCAAATCGATTGGATCGTGAACCAACCGGGATACCAATCCAGAATAAGGAGCCACACCAGTTGAACTGATCGAATCAGTCGATTGGATTAGTCTAACTGGTCGATTAGATCAACGATCGAATAGGTTGAATCGATTTTCTCTATTTTTTAATATTTTTAATGATTTATTGAATTAAGTTGGTCGAATCGATTGAAACAGGAACCTGTGGTCTAACTGATTCGCTCATCATTCTGGTTCTAAAAACCTTGAACTTTGTTGATGATATATTTTAAGTAAAATTAATTATTTATTATTTAGGTGTGCAGAAGGTAGAGTAGGCTAAAAAAATTTGTTTTTTAAATAAATTTAAGTTTTAAAAATTTCAAATTTTAAAATCCACAAATTTAACTCAGACTTGGTTTGCACGAACTCAAATCCAATTTTATTAATTATGCAGGCACTAAAGCTGTTGTTATATTCAAATGTTGGATAACATGTAACAGCTAAGAACTCGGAAGGTTTGATGGCTCGAGAAATCATAGAAAATGTTGAAAGAAAAGGCTTGAACATGAGTGGTGAAGATGATGACACTGCCGACAAGATTAAGCGCATTAAGAAAATACTTGATACCCTAGAACCAATATTAATAATGTTAATTCGTGCAAGGAATGGATTGTCGGAGAACATGTGATCAACGCAACGCTGGTGACTGTGGCACTGGTTATAACGGCAGTCTACCAATCATCTTTCAGCCCACCCAGAGGTGTTTGGCAAGTTGATAACAACAGTATCCCCACCACCACCTCAAACGTTACTACTACTGCTCTTCAAATCTTTGACGACAATTACAATAACTCCAGATTCAAACACCTGTTGGGTCAAGAATCAAGGAAAACAGGTACAACAATCATGAATCCCGACTTGTATTCAATGTTTTGGGTTTGTAATCTCCTGACATTTGAGCTTCCGCTCCTCTCCAATGTTCCTTATTTTCTTCTCATCCCGCTTTATTATCTAAGCGTCTCCTACTTTTACTCGATGACATTAGGGCACGTTTGGTTCACTGTATTGGATTAGAGGTCTATTGGATTGGAGGTGTATTGGATTAGAGGTGTAATGGAATAGAGGTGTAATAGCAAATCAACTGTTTGGTTGAATGTAATGGAATAGAGGCGTAATAGTAATCTTATGTTTGGTTGAATGGAATAGAGGTGTAATAGCATAATGGAAAAAACTAAAATGACTAGAATACCCTTAGCATAAATTTGTTTGGGTAAATGATTATTGTTATTGTTATTTAAAATTTAATAAGATTATTAATATCAATAATAAATAATTTAATCATATTTAAACATAATTATTATTAAATATATTATAATTAAAATATATAATTTAATAAAATTTTTAATAATTAATATTCTTATATGAATTTACTCAAATCATAATATAGATAATTTAACATAATTATTATTAAATATATTATAATTAAAATATATAATTTAATAAAATTCTTAATAATCAATATTCTTATATGAATTTACTAAAATCATAATATATAATACTATAAAATATAATTTGAAATAATTAATATTAAATATATTTTAATTAAAATATATGATTTAATAAAATTTAAAATAATTATAACTAACAAATTTTTCTCATTAGAAATGCATTGTACAAAATGCCGGTCAGCTCATTTCAACCTTCCAGCTACCAACTAATATGTTTTCCAATTTTCTAGCCCACCCAAACTTTACAAAATGCTAGATAGCATATTAGTCACAATCCTATTCACATCACTAACTATATCCGAAAATGAATGACCCTGGGAAAAATTACAAGTATTACATGGATTTCATTGAATCAATGTTGATGCAGAAGCATCCTTGCCCTCTGTTGGAGTCAATGACCTAATACAAGTGCCCTCCTCCCATGTCTTTAAGCGTGTAAGGCTGATTAGTTCCCGAATAAAAACCACCATTTCGTCAAGACTACTTTGCATTGGCAACTTGTTTTCAGATCCCTTGCTTCGGTGTTTCCCGTATACAGCCTCAAATTCTCTAGACTTACTGGCAGCTGTTCGTAGTACTGAGTCAGGGTGCCCTGAAATGATTACCAGTCAGGTGACATTCATCATAGCAGATGCTAAAATTTTGCAATTCAGTCGATTCTCTATAAACAAAGATCTAGATATATTCAGCAGAATTAACGCTCATAATAATAGTATGATGAATTAACGCTCATAAAATACATACCAAAAACAAAATTATGATAGTAAGGTTCCATCACCACCTATCCATATTAGCCTTACACGATGTTAATAATACCACAGGTATATTATGAATAAAAGTATATGGTTGGATTATATGGTTGGATTTCTAAGGTGGCAATTTTATCCGAGAACAATTAAATAAGAAGCTATGAACATATACAGCAGGTTCATAGTAATATCTGCAGAATTCATTGGAATACAAATCACAAACCAATCATACAAACAAAAGTGGCAAACTTAATTTCACTTGTTCATTAAAGTGAGATTTTATCAGCTAGAATCAAATGAAAATTCTTCGAACAAATTGGTATGATCTAGCATATTAATATCCGAGAAAAGTAAAAACACAACTCAGTAAGCATTTCACAAAATCTCCAATGGAAATCATAGTATTACCTGCATATCCATTTTTTGCACAATCTGACCAGCTATCATCCTTTGGCTGAGAAAGTTTTCCCTGCAGAAGGCAGACTAGTAAGTGATGAACAAAATAAAATGGAAATGTAAGCATTTAACAATGATAGAATAGGAAGAGAGCAAACATAAATGGGGGAATAAAAAATTCACAGTCAAATGCTTACCTCTGCATTTGGAAACACAGTTTCCCCACCACTCTCAACATCAGACAAATACATCAGTACAGTGGCTATACGGTGACCGCCCAGCTCTTGATTAGCCTTATCATGAAAATAATCGAAATGTGGCTCATACTTTTGACCATTCTCGTAATGTATTATTTGCATGGACTCCCCATTCTCTGGTTGGTGTGCCATATTAAAATAAGATGAGAAAACACCATTCAACGTAGATTAAGAAATTATAGGGTAACAACAAGCAAGAAATGATATATACCTGCTGGAAGGAAGGCCCATGCAGCAATCCTAGCTTCGATATCAGCAACTACTTCATCCTTCACATGAGAAATAAAGGACACCACATAAGCATTTGAACTTCAAGAATCAGCATATACAATGCTTTCCAAACACGGTCCACAAAAATAAACAATCTAAGTCATCAAAATTAGTATTGAGTAAACGATCTCTAAACTTAATGAAACAAGTAACTAATACTAAGCAGTACACATTTGGACCTGAACTCCAGTGAAGAAAAAGGTGCAAACTGAAGAATGATTAAAGCAGTAACACATTCCCCAGTGAGCAACAAGACAGCAGAGGAAGAAATAAGAAGTAAATCAGTTATCAGGAGTCCTACTCGAGATATCTGATATAGCATTAAGGGAAAGTAATTATCCCAAAAGCTTAAGCCAATGCCAAAGAGCACAACTATCATCTTTAACTTTCAATGCATTCAGTGAGGAAACGGATTCTTTAGGTAAAGAGCTTGCCCTAGATTAAGTGTGAATGAATCATTAGGGGAAAGGAGTAAAAGACACCTAAAACATCATCTGTCATAAACTACCATCCAAAATTTGGTTATTTATGAAGAATAAGTGAACTGCCTTCGCCGCTGTAATATTTCTATCTTCCATTAACAGAATTCCAGCTAATTTCACAGATTTAAACTAAAAAAAGGGGCAATTTAATTATATACCCGAGCTTTCTGAAGAAACATGCCAGAGCTGGTTCGAACTTCACTCTCAATGCTATCACCCGATTCATTATCCGCCACCATTGACTTCTCTAATTTATCTTTAGCCTGAAATCCACACATTTTAAGAAAAAAAGGGGAGGGGGTTAACATCACAAATCGAAATTAATCAACAAATTAGTTTAAAAAAATGTTGCTTACCAGAGTAATAAGGTGATCGCATTCCTCACTTGATAAAAATCCTTTGTAAAGGAAAGCCCCGAAAATAAAAATAAAAACATAAAGTTCACAATTTTGAGTAAATTAAACAGAAAAAAGTTACAAAATGCGAAAAAGAAGAAGAGAGAAATTAAAGTGACCTAGGGTGCCATGAGAGTTGAGTAACACGAGTGGGATCAAATGGAACCGAAGAAGTTCCTCTCTTCATTTCAAGCACCGATCCATTGATCTCAGCTGAAACCAAACAGAGATGAAGCAAAATAAGAAGCAAAAATCCTATAAAATACCAATGATCCATTAAAAGGGCAAAAAAAATCCTTTGTTTGGATCCAATCGGTAATAGAATAAAAGAGATGATAGGTCTTCGAAGACTTTTGCCTTGGAGTTTGGTGGGTTGGGTACTGCTGTTGATGTTGGGAGGGAGAGGGTGGGGTGGAGCAGCAGATTTTGGCTGGGGAGGGTAAAACAGAAACGATTAGCTAATCCTTACTTTTAGAACGGAATGGCTAATCGTTATTGAAGCAGAGAAAATGAGGAATACATCTGTGTTGTAATAGGCCTGTAATAGGCAATACATCAAACCAAACATGGGATTAAGTGGGGATTAGTAGGGCCCACAGAATAGGGGTGTAATGGCTAATCCATTACACCAAACCAAACATGCTGTTAATATCCCCGTCGTCGTTCTGGGAAAACGTCAATTATATTCTCACGTGGTTAGCCATTCTTCTCCCACTTTGCTTACTTCGCTTAATCATACAACCACTTATGTCACCAGCTTACAAGGAGTACATACGCTTACGTAGAGCTGTTACTAGAGCTATTCTTAGAGCCAACAATGGCGGGATCATCAAACCCTTGCTAAGGGGTAACCTAGTTGATATTATAATATTATGTCCTAAGATTTTTTTTAATTGAACTTCATTTTCTTTTTGTTTATGTAATTGCTTGGGATAAATTTAATAAATAAAATTACTTTGGTTAAACTACATCAATAGTCTTTTAATTTTGTTTATATTTATGTTTAATCACTTAAATTTAAAACTTATAAATTTATTATTAATGTTATCGGATTGTTATTAGGATAACACAGGTTTGATGTGAAACGTTAAATATGCCATATGTTTAAAAAAATTTCCTTTCTCTCCTTTTTCGGATATTAAAATATTTCTTCTTTTCACCTTATCCTCTCTCCCCCTTCTTCTTTCTCCACCATTAATGGTCTCACTGTTGCGGAAGCGACGATAATATTAATAACAATATTATCAGAAATATTTAGATAATTATTATGCCAACAATTATAATAAGAAAATTCCCAGTTAAATTGGAGGGGTCACAAATGGTCCCGCTTAAAACCCAACAACTAGACAGAACTCACTTAGATATTTATAGCAATAATAACTAAATAAATATAACCAACATAAAGCTATTAAATATAAGCAAACAAATAAGAAATAAAATACCAGAGATTTAACGAGGTTCGGCCAATTTAGCTTACGTCCTCGGACACTACCAAATCAATATTTCTTCTAGAAATATTACAAAGGAGAAGATTTTGGGATGATACAACCAAAGGGGAGGGGTTCTATATATAACAAACCAAACCCCCTCCATTTCTATCTTTTCCTAATGTGGGATATTGCCAATATTCAACAAATCTCCACCTTGGCGATATTCCACATCTTCGAACATCTTCTCATAACACAAACTTCAATAGTGTCTTCAAATTTGCAACCAATCGCCTTCTTCCCTTTTGGTAGTTGTGCCAGCTTCCACGTATTGTTTTTCTCTAGAGATTGCATTTCCTCTTCCATTGCACCTAACCATCTATTATTCTCTAAACTCTGAATGGCTTCGGTGTAAGTGGATGGAATATTATCAACAACTGGAAGTGCATAAGCTACCATGTCAGTGAAACGAGCTGGTTTCTGAATTTCTCGTCTCTGCCTTCTGACTGCAATTGGCTCTGATTGCTGTTGAGGTTCTTGGGTAGAAACCTCTTCCTCATCTGACTCTGCATCTGCTAATGAAGAATCACTAGTGGTACCTTCTGCTGGAATTACCACACTCTGCTCAAACTCCACCTGCTGCGGAGTCACTCCACCTGCTGCGAAGTACTACTCACTCCTTCTGGATTTACCTTATTCAACATGGCAGATTCATGAAAGGTAACATCCCTACTGATTATCGTCTTCTTTGCCTCTAGACACCACAAACGATATCCCTTAACACCAGCATTGAAGCCCATGAATAGAGCCTTCTTTGCTCTTGGATCTAACTTTGATTCTTTCACATGATAATATGCAATAGAACCAAAAATGCGCAAGGTGTCATAATCAGTAGCAGGTTTTCCATACCATTTCTCCAAAGGAGTCTTGCCATTTATAGCAGATGATGGCAAATGATTGATGAGATGTTGAGCGTACGTCACAGCCTCAGTCCAAAACTTTCTATCTAATCCAGTATTAGATAACATACATCGAACTTTCTCCACAAGCGTTCGATTCATACGCTCTGCCACCCCATTCTGTTGCGGTGTTCCACCTACGGTGAAGTGCCTTACTATGCCACAATCTTGGCATATCTTCAGGAAAGGATCGCTTTTATATTCTCCACCGTTGTCTGATCGGAGAACCTTAATCTTCCTTCCTGTCTGATTTTCAACTTTAGTTTTCCACTTAAGGAAAACTTCAAGCACCTCATCTTTGTTCTTCATAGGAAACACCCAAACTCGTCTGGAAAAATCATCAATAAAGGTGACAAAATAACGTCTTCCTCCAAGTGATGGAGTCTTGGACGGTCCCCATACATCAGAATGCACATAATCCAGAATACCTTTAGTATTGTGAATCCCAGTGCCAAATTTCACCCTTCGTTGTTTTCCCAGAACACAATGCTCGCAAAATTCAAGTTTGCAAGTCTTTGTACCTTTCAATAATCCTTGCTTGGCTAGAGTTTGCAAGGATTTTTCACCAGCATGGCCCAAACGCATATGCCACAGCTGTGTTGCCTCAGCGTCCTTCTTGGTACTCGTAATTGCTGCTGATGTTGTCCCGACCACTGTACTACCTTGGTAGTAATACAGATTGTTCTTTCTTATGCCTTTCAACATCACCAATGCTCCTGAAGTTGCTTTAAGAACTCCATCTCGTATTGTCACAACTAGGCCTTTAGATTCTAACGACCCCAAAGAGATGAGATTCTTCTTCAACTTTGGGACATATCGTACATCCCGCAAAATTCTAGTAGATCCATCATGACTCCTCAGTTTAATTGAACCTATCCCGGCTATTTTACATGTGTTATCATTACCCATGTAAACAACCCCTTCATCTAGTTTTTGAAATTCAAAGAACCATTCCCGAATGGGACACATATGATAGGAACAACCAGAATCCATGATCCACTCATCTGCATATAATGTTGAAGATGTCATACTAAGAGAAAAGTCTGACTCTGCTTCACTATTGCATTCTGCAACATTTGCATCTTGCGGAGTCTTCCATTTTTTCTTCAATTTTGGACAATCTTTCTTCCAATGTCCTTTTTCTTTGCAAAAAGAACATTCATCTTTGGCAACAGCTCGACCTTTGGACTTTCTTCTCTTCCCCTTAGACTGACTTTGCTGACGACCTCTTGTTACCAATGCTTCCACTGCTGCTTCACCTGAACCTTTCAACTTATCCTTTCGGCGTAGTTCATAGCTATACAATGCAGCAGTTACTTCATTGAAAGTTACTTCTGATTTTCCATGAAGTAGAGTAGTTTCAAGGTACTCAAACTCCTCAGGAAGTGATCCCAACAACATTAACGCCAAGTCTTCGTCTTCAAAAGTCACATCCAAATTCAACAAATCAGCCACCAGTTGATTAAAATTGGTAATGTACTCGTTCATCGTGGTACCAGGAACATAATTGAAACGAAACAGTCTTTTCTTCATATGCAACTTATTTTGACTGTTCTTCTTCAAGAATTTCTCCTCCAATGCTTTCCACAATTTACTTGCAGAAGTCTCTTTACTGAATGTATACTTTTGCTCTCTGGAAAGACATGATCGAATTGTACCACATGCCAATCGGTTGATGGTCTTCCATTCTTTATCATCAACCCCTTCTGGTTTTTCTTCCTCAATGGCAATATCTAGACCCTGTTGAAAGAGGGCATCTAGAAGCTCACTTTGCCACATGCCGAAATGACCTGTTCCATCAAAAATTTCTATTACAAATCTCGTATTTGCAGTTCCAATCCTCGGCAAAATGTACGAAGTGGAAGTTGTTGATATGGATGGTTTTTCTTCTGTCATTTTTGCCATAGCTTCTATTTAATAGCCACCAAATGCGGAATACCCACAAGCTTTAGGAAATGTTTCTGATGTGTAAGATCAGACTAAGCTGCAAACACAGAGCATACTACAAAACCTTGGCTCGGATACCAATTGTTGCGGAAGCGACGATAATATTAATAACAATATTATCAGAAATATTTAGATAATTATTATGCCAACAATTATACTAAGAAAATTCCCAGTTAAATTGGAGGGGTCACAAATGGTCCCGCTTAAAACCCAACAACTAGACAGAACTCACTTAGATATTTATAGCAATAATAACTAAATAAATATAACCAACATAAAGCTATTAAATATAAGCAAGCAAATAAGAAATAAAATACCAGAGATTTAACGAGGTTCGGCCAATTTAGCTTACGTCCTCGGACACTACCAAATCAATATTTCTTCTAGAAATATTACAAAGGAGAAGATTTTGGGATGATACAACCAAAGGGGGAGGGGTTCTATATATAACAAACCAAACCCCCTCCATTTCTATCTTTTCCTAATGTGGGATATTGCCAATATTCAACACTCACCATCTTACTACTGCCAGTACTCACCACTATCAACAATTTCACCATCTCACCACAACCATACATGAACCAACAACCGACTTTACCCATAATAATACTCATAAGGTGTTTTTCTCTTCCCTTTATGAACATAATTGGTTCGATTTTTTGGTTCAAAGAAGGTTCAAACAATCAACACTCAAACAGTCAATAGACTGTGGGAAAGATAACGTGCAAACCAACCTAACCTATGAGTATATCCAGAAGAGAAAAATTATACAAGTCCAACCCCCCAAGAAGTTCCCAGTCGGCTCATCCCATTGACCTTTCCACACCTTCGAATTGATTGGTGCAATTGGAATTGCATTGCCAAATGTAATACATGAAGCTCAAGTGCTGACCATCTACTAGAGGTGGACCAAGTAAAGACCAATCCAGTGTTGATTCTCCAAGGCCCTCGAAGAGCCACCAACGCTGACATCGCCTCCAGACTTGATTGTTATTATTATATTCTTTTCAAATTATTTTAGTTGTTGTTTAGCATGGATCGTGACTAATTTTATTATGTAAACAAGTTTTGAAAATTTTATATAATTGAGAGACTTGTATGGATGATTATATTGAATTTAGAGAGCAGTTAAATTATTCAAGTGAAAAACGTTATTTTGTAATAGTGCATTTGATTATAAAATCGTTTTGTTGTGATTTTATAGACTAAGTTCTCAGGTGATAGATCTAGTCTTCAAGGTACAAGAGTAACTAAGGATTTTAAACCGGGATGTGTTAGAATTATGTTCAATGGTTGTAATTGTTGAAAAATAATGGATTCTTCTCACTGAATTAGGCATAGTAGGCATAGAGAAATTGAATTGCATCAACAACCTTGTTATCCTCTATTTTAATTTTGGTATCACAATGCTTGCAGAAGTACCCACTTCTGCAATCACTTTTGCTCGTAATTGCGTAAATAACATTGTTATCCTCTTATTTTGCCATTGTTTTTATAATTTAAAAACTTTTTTATAACTTTAAAATGTAAATTTTAGGATTTTAGAGCTTTTTGATGTTTTTAGATTTTTTAAAAAACTTTTTAGAATTATTGTTTAAAAAATTTTAAAAGTATTAAAACAATAATTTTAGTTATAGTTAAGGGGTCAATTTTGTTATTAACCCTTTGAATTAGCGTGTCACATTATCCTCTTAACAGAAGTTAAAGGATGGGTGACCAAAATATAACAATTTAATAACGTTAGTAACTATGACATAAATTTTGAAAGTTAAGCGACTAAAATATAATTTTAATTTTTTTTAGGAATTATTGTTAAATTGAAACCAGTAAGCATCTATTTTATTGTTTTCAGAAGATAAGAATAAATGTGTGTCTTTATATTTGGTTTATTGGCTATAGGTATTCACTCTTCACTCTCGTAAGTTTGAGTCGCAAGCGATTTATGTCATAAGTTCCAACAAAAGATATAAAATAAATGAAAAAGTATCAAACAAATCATATAAAAACATGTTTGTAATTCATATATATTTTCATGATTATTATGTATGTGTTTTTAATTTAAATTTTATTAAGCCTTATTCATATTTATTTCGATTATTACTTTATTCTAATTATAAGCGGATGAAAGTGTAACTAAAAATGACACCCTCTTATACTTCTAAACCCCTAAGCATGTTTTCATTTAAGAAACCACCTTCCATAAATAAAAAGAAGAGAAGAAGATGAAGATTGATTGGTTATTGAGCCACTAAAAGAGGCGGCGGAGGAGGGGTCGCCTAAAATTGGAAATTTGTATTTTCTTATAATAAAATGATTCTCCTTTGAATATTCCAAGCTGTCCATTAGTTTGAATGGTAAAGTCTATATGAAGTATGGATAGTAATGTCTGTGGATATTATTCCAAATCATCAACTTTATCCACCAACATAGTTGAGCTATTGACACGTGTCTATTTATTTGCTTTTTTAGGAATTATTGTTAAATTGAAACCAGTAAGCATCTATATTTATTGTTTTCAGAAGAGAATAAATGTGTCTTTATATTTGGTTTATTGGCTATGGGTACTCACTATTCACTCTCGTAAGTTTGAGTCGCAAGCTTTGTACTTGATTTATGTCATAAGTTCCAACAAAAGATATAAAATAAATGAAAAGTATGAAACAAATCATATAATTCATATATATTTTTCACGATTCATTATGTATGTGTTTTTAATTTAAATTTTATTAAGCCTTATTCATATTTATTTCGATTATTACTTTATTCTAATTATAAGCGGATGAAAGTGTAACTAAAAATGACACCCTCTTATACTTCTAAACCCCTAAGCATGTTTTCATTTAAGAAACCACCTTCCATAAATAAAAGAAGAGAAGAAGATGAAGATTGGCTGGTTATTGAGCCACTAGAAGAGGCGGCGGAGGAGGGGTCACCTAAAATTGGAAATTTGTATTTTTCTTATAATAAAATGATTCTCCTTTGAATATTCCAAGCTGTCCATTAGTTTGAATGGTAAAGTCTATATGAAGTATGGATAGTAATGTCTGTGGATATTATTCCAAATCATCAACTTTATCCACCAACATAGTTGAGCTATTGACACGTGTCTATTTATTTGCTTTTTTAGGAATTATTGTTAAATTGAACCAGTAAGCATCTATATTTATTGTTTTCAGAAGATGAGAATAAATGTGTCTTTATATTTGGTTTATTGGCTATGGTACTCACTATTCACTCTCGTAAGTTTGAGTCGCAGCTTTGTACTTGATTTATGTATAAGTTCCAACAAAGATATAAAATAAATGAAAAAGTATGAAACAATCATATATTCATATATTTTTCACGATTATTATGTATGTGTTTTTATTTATTTTATTTTATTTTTTTTTTTTTTTTTTTTTTGCTAGTTTTTTATTTTAGATTTTTCTTTGAACATTCCATAAAAAAAAAAGAAGATGAAGATT